>NC_080679.1:122332404-122634727 GCF_030445035.2 Dasypus novemcinctus
AATTTGTTTATCCTTTCACCTGTGGTGATAGACATTTGTATTTACAGTTTTTGGCTGTTACAAAGTTGCTCTGAACATGTGCAAGTCTTTGTGTGGTCATAGATATCCCTTTCTCTTGTTTAACTACCTAGCAGTGGGATGACTGGACCCTATGGTAGAAGTTTGTTTAACTTTTTAAGAAACAGCTACCTGTTTTCTGAAGTTGTATAATTTTACATTCCCATTCAGCTGTGTATGAAAATTACGGTTCCTTCATGTCCTGACAGCACTTATTGTGATGGCCATTCTAATAGGGGTGTAGGGTGTTAAACCAACCCTGTATTCCTGGAATAACTCTGTTTGACTGCGTTGCACTCATTTTCCTTTTATATAAAAAGGATATTTTGTTGGATTCATTTGCTAAAATTTTGTTTACAAAGTTTGGCATCTATGCTCATGAGGTGTTTGGTCCATAGCTTTCTTCTGTCTTTGTCAGGTTTTGGTATCAGGATAAAGCTTACCCAAAGAAAGAGTTCAGAAGTAAAACTTCCTCTTTGATTTCCTGAAAAGTTTGTGTAGAAGGGGTGTTTGTTCCTCAAATGTTTGGTGAATTCACCAGTGAAACCGTTTGGGCTTGGAGTTTTCTTTACATTAATGTTTTAGCTATAATTTCTGTAATATATAAGATTATTCAGGTTTTCTGTTTCTTCTTAAGTGATCTTTAGCAGTTTCATTGAAAAGAATTTGTCCATTTCATCTGAGTGGTCAGATTTATAGACAAAGTTGTTTGTGACATTCCCTTATTACCCTTTTTAATATCTTTAGTCTGTAGTGATATCACATCTCCCATTCTGGATATTTCTCCTTAGAGCATAGCTGTGAAGTGATTATAAAGATTATTTTAAAGATTTAGATTAATTTCTTATATATCTGTTCTAGTACGCAGGCAGACCATGCTCTTTTCTGCCACACAAACTCGCAAAGTTGAAGACCTAGCAAGAATTTCTCTGAAAAAGGAGCCATTGTATGTTGGTGTTGATGATGATAAAACTAATGCAACAGTGGATGGTCTTGAGCAGGTACTTTTTATGAGTATCCTAAACATTAAGGCTCTTATATAAGTGTTTCCCTGTAATTATTTAGAGGATCATCCAGAAAATAAATGAGTTAATCAGCTTTTAATTCAAATATTATGAACTTGCGCATTGATTCTCTGAATCTGCAGGTATAAGGCACATGAAATCCTCAATAATTGGATCAGTTCTCTTTGCTTTGTGTTGGTACCAGTTGCTTCTTGGGAGGCATTCATCACATTTAAAATTCCTTGGACTGTCAATTTTAGATGCAGGGAAAATCATTGTTATTTAATAATATCTTTTTGCTAAGGTGCACAGGAGCTGGAGACACTGACTTCAGAGAATGTAATTGTGAAAAAATATAAATGGGATGTGACAAAGATCCAGACTAGACTGACTGAAAAACAGAATTTTGGGACTTAGTATTCGATGAATTAAATAGTCCGTGTTGCTCAGTTTTACTTAAAAACCTTTGATTGATTGGTCAGTTTTTTAAAATATGTTTACCCAACTTTCTTGCCTTGTCAGGGCAGTTAAACAGGTTATTTGAGATTTTGCTCTGAGAGACCTTTTAAAAAGAGAATTATTAATATGCTTTAAAGGTTCTAATTAATAGAGATTTTCATGTATTATGGTTGCAGAAACTATTGGTGATGACCAACCTCTGAAATAAGAAAATTGTTAAGTATCCAGTGATTGTAGCCAGTGGAAGAAATCAAGAGTTAAAATTAGCCTTATTTTAGAAATTATTAAAAGTCATTGGAGGGAGAGGAGCTCAAGCGGTTGAGCACCCACCTCCCACAGGAGATTGTGGGTTCAGTTCCCGGTACCTTCTGAAAAAAACAAAAACAAACAATTAGCAAAACAAACATAAAAACCAACTCGGGGAAGCTGATGTGGCATAGTGGTAGGAGCACCAGCTTCCTACATACAAAGTCCTGGGTTCAATCCCCAGCCCCAAGTTATTGGAGAAGCTATTTTAGGAGTGCCTTTTTATAATCAAGGAATAAGTTTGTCATAGGTAAGGCATGACATTCTATATGCAATATTTATCTGTGTTTTCAATCTATTATATTGTCCCATGAAGCTGAAAATACCTATTTAATGAATTTATATCTGCTCATTTGGATCAATTCTAGGGATATGTTGTTTGTCCCTCTGAAAAGAGATTCCTTCTGCTCTTTACCTTCCTTAAGAAGAACCGAAAGAAGAAAATGATGGTATTCTTTTCATCCTGTATGTCTGTGAAATACCACTATGAGTTGCTGAACTACATTGATTTGCCTGTCTTGGCCATTCATGTAAGTGTTGATGGGGTGTTTTTTTTTTTTTAATATTGTATGCATATCAAGTTATATAAGTTGTGGGGTTTTAGTTACTGCTGTCTTTTCTAAGCTTAATTCTAAGTAATTTGGTCAACATTTGTGGGGAGCCTTAATGAGTATGGAGGGCAGGGATAGAAAGAAGGAGTGAGAGACACTGTCCTCGAGGGGCTTGCTGTCCAGTTGTGGGCACAGGACTCAGCAAGCCAGGGAGTGAACTAGAAATAAATAGATGAGCAACTCCGCGGTTTTGGGGGTTCTACATCTAGATTTCCAAGAAACAGCCTCCAGGTTCCTACTATAATGGGTGTTTTTATGTACACTAGGGAAGGCAGAAGCAAAATAAGCGGACAAGCACCTTCTTCCAGTTCTGCAATGCAGATTCGGGGATACTGCTGTGTACAGATGTGGCAGCCCGAGGGCTGGATATTCCTGAAGTCGACTGGATTGTGCAGTATGACCCTCCAGATGACCCAAAGGTAATTGGCCTCCTCCAGACTTCTCCAGAGTGGTTCTACATTCAGATGTGCTTACTCTCCAGGGGCGCTGAGCAATGCCGTATCTCACGTGCATTGGGTTTATCCCTTAGTACACTGTCAACTACGTAGCGATGTGGTGTTTTTCTGGTGCCACCAAGTATTTAGGGCTTCCCCAGGGCCCAAATGGGGTGTGCAAGGAGGGTTGAGGGCCATCAGTGGGACTTGCCTTTAGGAACCTTACATGCCTGGAATGATAACGATCTTCTAAGAGCAGCAGTTGCCAAAAAGAAGTAAAATTTGCTTGCTGGACAATATGGATAGGTTTCTGTAATTTATAGTAAATTGTGTATTCAGTGAACAATGGATTATATGTATGAATTATAAACCTAGCATTCAAACATGGAAAATAGTATTTTAAAGATGGAGCACTCTCAGTACTCATCATTTAGGTCCTGGAGTTAATGTGAACACCCAGTGCAGGCCTCCCTCAGCCTTGGTCTTTGCCCCGTTTCCTCTGGGGATGCTGTGTACCAGGGGAAGTGATGGAATAGCTTTATGGTGAAGGTGGTGAGGGGTCTGTGCAGCTCAGCCCTGTGGGAAGTGCCCCTTCTGCAAACAGATGCACAGACTAGCCTCTGTCCACCACCCGGAAACGCAAACACATTGATAACAGGTTCTTAGGGAGTTAACATAGAACTTAGGTTTTCTGTTTCCGCCAAAGGAATACATTCATCGTGTGGGTCGAACAGCCAGAGGCCTAAATGGAAGAGGACATGCCTTGCTCATTTTGCGCCCAGAAGAATTGGGTTTCCTTCGTTACTTGAAGCAATCCAAGGTAAAAGACCTTTGCTTGGAAAATCTTAAGTTGAGAACAGATTCCTCTTGGTAGAGGTTGTTTGCCAGTTTAGGTGACTTTAAACGCCATTTCTAGATGTGTCAGTGCTGATGTAATAGTTGTTACAGCAGGTAAGCAGGTGAGATTGTGTGGGGTGCTGGCCGAGAGGTATGGACAGAAAGCACTGTCCACTTGCCTGGGCCCTTGAGTTTCATGTTGCTCAGCGGTGTCCCCATTCTCCACAGCTCTCTCTGAAACCTCCTCCACTCCTTTCAAGCTCTCTTTCTTGCTCAATTTTTCTGTCTGCTGCTCCCCTTCCTACAATCTTCTCTGTATCTCTTCATCCTATTGTCTTTTCCTCTTACCTCAGCTGAAGCAATGAGATCCCCTTTCACTCCCTCCTCCTTCTGTCCTTTTCTCATAGGCTCCTGTGTCTTACCTTCAGTGTCTCCCTTATCATCTCAAGTCTCTCACTGTAAAAAGGTAACTTCAACCCTAAACCCATTCTCCTATCCTACCTCCAGGATGGCCACTGCCTGTTGCCTACCTTTGCTCAGTTTGCCATTTTGGAAAAGCAGTTTAAACTTTTCCCAGTTGCCTCTCATTCAGTCCCCACCTAAGCTGGCTTTGGCTCATTCCATTCCACCCAAACATGAAGGAACAGATTTTAATGTCTGTCGCAGGGGACTTGCGCGGTCCTGGTCATCCTTCCTGCCATTAGGACCAAATGAGCTGCCTTGAAACCACCTCTGCCTCAGAGGCATCATTTCCCCTGCCGTTCATGGGGGCGTTGTAAACTTTTTTTCCTCATCTAAAAATCTGAATGTTGACCCATCCTAGTTTACTAATCTTTGTACTTTTGTTTTCCAGGTACCATTAAGTGAATTTGAGTTTTCCTGGTCCAAAATTTCTGACATTCAGTCTCAGGTATGCCTAGTAAGTAGGAGGTAACCCAGTTCTGGCACTGCCCTCGTGGTGCTTCGGGGGCCAGTCGGCGCCCCCTTCCTCCCCACTGACCTGTGGTCGCACAGGTTTCATGCCATGCTGGTTCTCACCTTCCTGTGCTCTCTCCCTCAGTTCCGCGCATGCCCTCCAGGCACTGTTGTGACTGCAGCATAATTTTGCAGTGTTCCAAGGCCTGGAGCAAGTGATTGGAACATATGTTTTTAAGGGGTGGCTTTGTTCTATTGCATGGAAACCTGCATGTTTAGGACAAATGACGTTTTTTTTAATTTTTACTAAAACCAATGTTTGTTTCCATTTCAGCTTGAGAAATTGATTGAAAAGAACTACTTCCTTCATAAGTCAGCCCAAGAAGCTTATAAGTCATACATCCGAGCATATGATTCCCATTCTCTGAAACAAATCTATAATGTTAATAATTTAAATTTGCCTCAGGTTGCTCTGTCATTCGGTTTCAAGGTGCCTCCTTTTGTTGATCTGAGTATCCTTTTCTTCACTGATACAAACTCCTCCAGGAACTAAGGGGTAAAAGCTGGATGGGCTTTGGGGACTTAACAATTGGGTTGGCATGTGCCTCTGGCTCAGGTCCGGAGGCTCAGGTGTTCGGACGCTCTGCTGGTCACAGTGAGCACGGGACATAGAGGTAGCACAGAGTAAGCCAGGAGTAATTACTGGAGCAGGAACTGCTTAAGGATACAGTTATGATGCAGGCCTTAAATAAGGCCAGGGGGCTGACTGGAGGGGGCTCCAGGGTAGGTGTGCATTCCTGGCAGCAATGGGGGTGAAGCAGCAATCTCAGCTGGGTGCTGAGGCTGTACCAAGCATGGTACTTGGAGGAGCCAGAATCTCCGAAGCACATTTGTTCTCTTGGAGCCATTGAAGGATTTTATACAAGGAAGTGGCAAGACCAGCAAAAGAAAATAAAATTTAAGTGTTGCTCAAGTTCAAAGGCACAGAGAATTCCTCCATTTACTTCTGTTGCAATTTATAATTTGTGCTCTTTTATCTCATTTTTGGCAGAAGACCCTGAACCACCTAAAACAAAGGCCTTTTCTTTACTGCTATGGTGGTAACTCCTGAGGGCTCTAGAGGACCAAATTTGGGGTCACCAACCCCACTCTAGGCTTTGAGTAAATGCCCGTGTCCATGCCCACGTGCTGGATCAAGTGAAGGGAAGGACTGCTGCTTCACTTGGTGAGGCATTCCCAAATCAGTAACAGGTGTTTTGATACTGGAGGGTTTTTTTAAGCAAATTTTTTTTATTGTCTTTTTTTTAAAAAATATAAACCAATTGCACCAAACACTACATTAAAAAACCTAAGAGGTTCCCATGTATCCCACTCCTCACCCCCCCACACTCCTCCCACATCAACATCCCCTTTCATCAGCAAGGCACATTCGTTGCATTTGGTGAATACATCCTGGAGCACTGCCACACCACATGGACCATAGTTTACATTGTAGTTCACACTCTCCTCCAGTCCATCTAGAGAGTTATGGTAGGATATACAGTGTCCTGTTTCTGTCCCTGCAATATCATTCAGGACTACTCCAAATCCCAAAAATGCCCCATATTACACCTCTTCCTTTCCCTGTGCTCAGCAACTTCTGTGGCCACCATCTCCACCTCAATGATAAAATTTCTTCCATTGCTACAGTCACAGCAGTTCTATAGTAGAATACCAGCAAGTCCACTCCAATCCATATTATATTCCACCATCCTGTGGACACTGAGATGGTGATGTCCATTCCACCTCTAAATCAAGAGGGGGCTTAGATACCACATGACTAATGAATGCAATTCTGCTTGCAGTTGACACTCTTGGTTCCCTGGTGTGGTGGTTGACCATTCTCACCTCCCCATCAGCTGACCTGGGTAAGTCCAACAAACTGAAAAGTAGGTGTTGCAACTCTGCTGAGGCTCAGGACCCAGCTGGCACATGGACAGTCCAGAGATTCAAGTGTCCTGAGCATACAGAAACCCAGCACCAGTCACAGGTCCAGTAAAAGTGACAGAAGAGGCATGTGTAGAGAGGTCCCATCTGAGTCCAACTCCATCACAGTCGGGAGCACAAATTCCAAAGTAGGGCCCGCTGGCAAGGCAATAAACTCCAGAGCCATCTGCCATGACCATAGAACCTGTGTGTCTCCGTAGCCCTCGGGAGCACCAGTACCTGTGTTCATATCTACTTTGGCTGTCTCTGGGATCCTGCTGAAAAGTGTGTAAGCACGACCCATCTGATGACCTCCCAACTCATTTTGAAGTCTCTCAGCCATATAAACTCATTTGTCTTTACCATTTTCCCCTTTTATTCAAGATCTTTTTCTAGTTGCATCACCAACTGGTGATGGTAGTAATCCCTTGGTGCCAGGGAGGCTCATCCCCAGGAGTCATGTCCCAAGCTGGGGAGAAGGTAATGCATTTACATGCTGAGTTTGACTTAGAGAGTGGCCACATTTGAACAACGTGGAGGCTCTCAGGAGGTAACTCTTAGGAATCCCGCAGCTCTAGGCCTAGTTGAAATTTCAAGCACAAAGGCTCATAAGCATAGTCATCAGTATCAAGGGCCCATCATTGGACCATCCTTCTTCACTAGTCTTTGCCTTTGCACTTGGGGAATTGTTGCTGTTCCATTGGGGAATGCAACAGAGCTCCCCAGGATGGGAACTCAGCACTGCCTCAGTTGTCATGTGTAAGTCTATCCACTATGACAATACCCAATGAACATATAAACATATCTGTATACTCAATATGCATGCCCTGGAGAACTCCCTCCCACCCATGCATTCCCCATCAATGACACCCCACACCAGTGCTCCTCCCCTGCCATAGTTGAACCCCTCTGCAATCTAAAACGTCTTCAAAAATGAAGCCTAATATATTGCCAAATTCAATTAGTAGAAAAAGTAGTATAAAGTAGTATTGACAGTTTTAAAGATTAGAAGTAGAATACATAATCATACAGGAAAACTAAAAAATAGGGTATTAAAAAAATGAAAAATATCATAAAACTGTTTTTGACATTTTGCCTTTCATAACAGTAATAGGTGTTGCCCTGCATGTACAGTGGCAGGGCAATCTCTTCCATACTGGAGGTATTTTTTACATATTTTTAAAATACTCTTCCTGATTTGCCTATTAACTCTGTATAAGTAATTATCTTGAATTTCATTGTGTGGAGGAAGTAAGTCATAACAGTTAGCATGGACTTAAAATCATCCCTGCTAAATGACCATCTCTTAATTTTCCGGGAAATTGCCATATAGGTTTATGTTCACAGGGTTCTCTCCCTTCTTCAGGGTCAGGTAGAGGTTGATAGACAATAGTGTACATGCATTTTTTTTCTCTGTAGATGTTAGCTTGGTGTTCATTATCCTTGTACTGCTTGATTTCCTTGACATTCACCTTTTAGATGTGAACAGCAATGATGGCAAACTTAAAAAGAGAGGAGGAGGTGGTGGATTTGGTTACCAGAAAGCTAAGAAAATTGAAAAGTCCAAAATCTTCAAAAACATTAGCAGGAAATCATCTGACAGCAGACAGTTCTCTCACTGAAGACAAACCTGCCTTTCATCCTGAATAACTTTGTCCTGAAATGGATTTTCTTTCCTTGCTCTAACAAAGGAACTTATTTCGATGATTTGAACTGATATAATAAGAGTACTCATGTTGCAAGCACTGAGCATTCTTTATTTTCAGCAAAATTTTTTATTTTTTGGTTATAAAGCAATTCACTTTTTCTTGGTTGCCCAAGGGCAAAGCTAAGAATATTTAAAAATCTTTTTTCCCCAAAATGTATGTCATTGTTAACAGAATTCTCTCTGTACCTTTCCTGGTGCCTGAAAATTTTTATGGCAAAGATGGCAGTACTAACTCACTAAAAGGCAGGGGAGAGTGTGTTGTAGAGAGGCAGTGGTGATACAGAAAGTAGTCTTGGATTTTTTGGTTTGGGTTTTTTCTTGGACTTTCACAGCAGTTCTTGATCCTTCTTGGAAATGCTACAGTTCAAAAAATCAGAGCTTTGGGAAATACCTTAGAAGCACTTTAGGTTCAAGGTGGTATCAATTTTTATATACTACTTGTTCAACAAAGTGCTCCTTGCAGGCTTAATATTGGAGAAAATCTGGGCTTTTTGAGCCTCACTTGCATCAATATAGGTATAAGCTGTTGTTCTATATTTGGTAACTTTGCAGAGACCTTTTTTTAAGACAGAATGGCACATTCCTCATTCAAATTTGTCAACATTTATGTTAGTGTCTTTGTGAGAAAAAATTACCTCTTCCAGAATCCATGAAACACAGAGTGGCAGTGTAAGTTGAATATGAAGGAAGGTCAGAGAAAACCTGCAAAGCTGGTGTTTTAGTCAGGTGAGTTTTCTTATAGGAGCACTTGGTTTCTACTGTGTTCTATGTGGTAGGGTAGTTCTATTTCAGAGTATTCAAGACTGGCTAGCATCATATTGCTCTTAACACCAGTTAACCTTCATGGAGTCTCATTAAATACAAGTACACTGAGAATACCAAGTGTAGGGTAGACGGTCTTAGAAGTAGCATTCCAATAGGAAAAGAACTAGATTCTGCAACTGAGTTTGACCATGGGTGCCAGGCTGGCCCTGCCCTCCTGGGGTTCAGACCTTGGCTGCTGGACTCCCAACTCCCAGCATTTGGTAACGTTCCTTCCAGGAGCTTGCTTTGTTTGAGAAGTAATCATGCTTCCAAAAAGTACGAAAAAGGCAAAAGGAAGAGTGTTTAATCACTGAACAGAACTAGATACTGTAGATCTTTGGAAATCTGTCCCGTTTTTACACATGATGATACTTTTTAACTTTTTTTTTTTTTTTTACCAAAAGTGAAGCTATCATCTACCTGTTACTTTGTAATAACCAATATATTTCATAACATTTATTTCCCCACCTCATTAAATAATTACAACAATTTGGTATTTTATTACTTGCTTTTTTACTCCCTGTTTGCTCTGCTTGGATTTGGGTACTTAGGTGTCTGCCTATTTCAGGCTGGCCCTCCTTGTCTCAACACCTAAATGTCCGTGTTTGACATTGTTGACCCCCTTGTAAGTGAAGGCAATCCCCAGAGTTTCTGTAAGAGAAGGTGGCAAGAGTGGCAACTCTTTATTAGAGTTGACTTATTTCAGGTACCTGCTGCGTCTTATGTGAGTTTCCAGTGGCAGGATGGGCCAGTCTAGGGACATCTAGACATGAAACTTGTCTCACCTGGCCAGGATTCACACGTAAAGGAGCCAGATACTAGTATCAAATAAAAGGTTGAGGCAGTGCAAGGAGAATGCTCTTTCGGCTCCTGTGCTAAGAGTACACCTGCTGCTGAAGTCTGAGAAGTAGTTGCTTTGACAGATGGTTAGATCTAATTTTTTTTATAGTCTTATCCGGCCAGCTTAGCATAGAGCAAAGCTGTATTCACGATACCCGAAAAGGATCTCATTAATTCATAAATTTTGTACTGGTTAAAAACATGTACTCTGGAAATAGAATGCCTGGACCTATTCCCAGCTTGTTAACTTCTCAGGGACCATTGCATGTGTACAGCAAAAAAAAAGCACTAACACCTACTTCACAAAGTTGTGGGGATCAGATGAGTTAAGTAAAATGCTGAGGACACAGTGCCTGGCACAAAGCCTTCTGTGGCTTTATTACAGGCATTCTAGTCGAAAAACTTGCCGCTGAGCAGCATGAGTACAGGGACTCATCCCAAATCCTGAACCAGCCAGCTTAGGCCTTTTGGAGTATAGAAGGGATTTCTGACAGTCCAGACCTGGGCTTCTGAAGATCAGGCTCTTGGGCCTCAGAAAGTATTTCAGGCTTGTGAAGTATTTGAGGCTGCTGGCTATGAAGTAGATTTCAGTTTTTAAAACTACCCTGGGGAAGGGGATTTGGCCCAATGGATAGGGCGTATGCCTACCACATGGGAGGTCCAAGGTTCAAACCCAGGGCCTCCTGGCCCATGTGGTGAGCTGGCCCACGCAGTGCTGATGCATGCAAGGACTGCTGTGCCACACAGGGGTGTCCCCCATGTAGGGGAGCCCCACGTGCAAGGAGTGCGCCCCATAAGGAGAGCCGCCCAGCGTGAAGAAAGTAGCACACACACAGAGAGCTGATGCAGCAAGATGATGCAACAAAAAGACAAAGATTCCAGGTACCACTGATAACACAATTGGACACAGAAGAACACAGTGAATGGACACAGAGAGCAGACAACTGGGGGGTGGGGAAGGGGAGAGAAATTTTTTTAAAACTACCCTGATTTGACCTGGTGTTCAGTGGAGGCAGCAGCAATGTCCCCTCAAGTAACTCATTTATCACAAATTAAAAGCCCATTAGGTTCCAGAAACTGCAAGAGGGCACCTGAATGAGGCCTGGCTCACCGTACAGTCGAGCAGGTGGTCCTGAACAATTGCAGTACTGTGTTTCGAGTGATGAGATAGATGCAGATGTAAATATAACCCACCTTTTTCTAGGCCTGGAAATCCTCCACCCTTGGGTTCTGGTAGACTTCGGCTGATGCAGAGGTGACAGAGCCCGCTCTACTTACAGATGACAGAGTTCTGTTGGGTGAAGTGATTTCCCAGGTGCAGTTGTGCCAGACTGGCTGTGTGAGAAACACCAAGAGACGTTTGAAGATTTTGTTGTCCCAAGCCCAGGAGGACCTGATTTAGTTGGCTTTTGGTGGGACAGAGGAATCTACTTCTTACAGGCCTCTGAGTGATTCTATAATGCACAGTGAGGTTGACGGACTAGTTTAGAATCTATACATATACAGCCTCTTACTAAACCTTTTTTTGTTATCATCTTGCTAAATGAAAATGCCCAATATAGGAAATGGTTGGTATGTAATCATCCACAAACTAGGGTGAAAGGCTAGAGAGGAGACAAGCTCAGGTGTCCCAGAGGGAAACAACCTGTGCTTCTGTTTAAATGGCTTGTTTGGGAAGGTACATTCTGTAGAACAGCAAAGCAATTGTGGCACCCATCCCTCCCCAACCAGACAGAACCTCAAGAGCCCCTACAGAGTGCTCCCTCCACTGACCATCAGCTACTTGGTGCAGGCACAGGAAAACAAAAACTATTTGCCATGGCCTTGAGAATAAGCCATTTTTTCCTGTCTACAACTCTGTCCTCTTCTGTAATTTAAGTGGCAGATGGGAAAAGATTTTGACTGCATGACCACTGCTGTGAACGTTTTTGTCTAGAGAGACTGCCCACCATCTAACCTTTCTGTGGAGCCCATGCCAATTAAGTCCTCGTGGGTTGCCAGAATTACCCTGCATCAAAAAAGCACAACAGGGAAATGGATGTGGCTCAAGCAATTGGGCTTCCGTCTACTATATAGAAGGTCCAGGGTTCAATGCCCAGGGCCTTGTGGTGAAGGCAAGCTGGCCCATGTGGAGAGCTGGTGCAGCAAGATGACACAACAAAAAGACACACAGAGGAGAGATCGTAAGAGACACAGCAGATCAGGGAACTGAGGTGGTGCAAGAGCGTGATTGCCTCTCTCCCACTCCGGAAGGTCCCAGGATCAATTCCCAGAGCCGCCTAATGAGAATACAAACACACACAGAAGAACACACAGTGAATGGACACAGAGAGCAGACAATGGAGGGATGGGGAGAAATAAAAAAATACATTTTTAAAAAAAGCACAACAGCAGAGTGGGTGTAGTTCAGCGGTTGAGCACATGCTTTGCATGTATGAGGTCCCAGTCCCTCCCAAAACAGTAAAAAGCACAATATCAACTTCCAGGAAGATAGCAGACTAGAAAGACCCAGGACTCTCTTCTCCAGAAAAATAGCCAGAGGACAGGCTGAAACAGCCTTGGAAAAAATCTTCTGGTGTAGGACACCAGGCAAAGGCTGAACACCACCCAGAGGAGAGAGGGACAAAGGAGGGAAATTGCCATGACAGACGTGTGAGTCGAAGCCAGCAGCAGTCTCCTCCACACTAAAGACACTTTAGAACTCTCAGGCCCCTGGGCCTGCGACTGCAGGCAAAGGGGGCTCCAGACACCTACCACCCCAGGAAAGGGGAGAGAGAGGGACATAGCCTAAGGCTGACTCAGCTTATAGCCTACAAAGTTGGACTGCTGTGTCCCAGAAGCCATTGTTTGCCTTGGAGCCGGCAAGAGGCTAAAGATATACAACCCTCCCAATCTCCTCCTCTACTAGGGACTGATTGTTGAGGACTCAGAGGGGAGTGGAAATATTTCCAGCCCAGGAAAAGGGAGGCGGCTGCCAGAGAAGTCTGGAAAATTGTCTCAGAGAAACCTTGAATTACAAGGCTCATAACCTCCAGAGAGGAAGCTCTATCACACTGATCCCACCTGTGTTGCAACAAATACACTCTGACCAGGCATTGAACTGAGGACTGCCAAAGAACACCATTTGCTGGCAGATCAAGGAAGTGCACTTAAGAAAATTAAAAATAAGTAGGAGAGGCTTTTTCTGACCTCCAGCCTCCCTCCCCAAGGCCCTAAGAAGCAACTCTACAACCAATTACTGGGTCTGGTACCCAGTTTTGAGCAACCAGTAGGATAATCCTAACAATCCAGGTCAAGCCAAGAATCAAAGAGCAGTGGTAACACACAGCCTCCTGCCACTAAATTCCTATAAAAGAGAAAGAAATTGAGCATCTGAGTAAAGTACATCCTAGTCAGATGGCTAGTTATCAGCAAAAAATCCCAAGCCATACTAAGAAAATAGAAGACATGGCCCAAGGAAAGGAATATATCAAAGCCCAGAAGAGATACAGAATTTAAGAGAACTAATCAACAAGATGCGCACAAATTTCCAAAACCAAATTAAGGAGTTGAAAAACAGTATGAGTAAAGAGATAAAGGACATCAATAAGATATTGAGTGAGAACAAAGAAGAATTTGAAATCCTGAACAGAAAAGTAACAGAGCTTATGGGAATGAAAGACACAGTAGGTGAGATGAAAAACACATTTGAGGCATACAAGAGCAGACTCGAAATGATAGAAGAAAGAATAAGTGATACTGAAGACAGAAGAGATAAACTTGAAGAGAGAAAAGATAAAAGAGAGAAAGAAAGGAAAAATTGAGCAGGGACTCAGAAAGTTGAATGATAACACAAAATGCAACAACATACATGTCATGGGAGTTCCAGAAGGAAAAGAGAAGGGAAAAGGGACAGAAAGAGTATTTGCAGGAATCATAGCTGAAAATTTCCCAACTCTCATGAAATAAATGAACATACACATCCAAGAAGCACACCATACCCCAGTAAAAATAAACTCAGATAGGTCTACTTCAAGACACATGCTACTCAGAATGTAAAAGACAAAGAGAAAATTCTCAGAGCAGCAAGGAAGAAGCAAACCATCACATAAAAGGGACATCCAGTAAGACTAAGCACAGATTTCAGAAACCATGGAGTTGAGAAGACAGTGGTATGATAGAATTAGGATACCAAAAGAGAAAAACTGCCAGACAAGAATTCTTTATCCAGCAAAATTGTCCCTCAAATATGAAGGTGAATATAAAATATTCACAAACAGAAATTAAGCATTTGCAAAAAAGAATCCACCTTTGCCAAAAAGAAATATTAAAGGAAGGTTTAGAACATGAAAGAAAAAGACAGGAGAGACAGGCTTGGAGGAGAGTATGGATGAAGGAATAGCAGAAAGGATAACCAAGAGTAAAATGACAAAATGAGATATGACATATGAAAAACAAAGAATGAAATGGGGGAAGTAAATAGTGCATTTACAGTAATATCATTGAATGTGAATGGATTAAACTCCCCAATAAAAATATACAGACCGATGGATAAAAAAACATGAGCCATCCTTATGCTGCTTACAAGAAATTCACCTTAGACCCAGGGATACAAACCAGCTGAAAGTGAAAGGTTGGAAAAAGATACTCCACATGAATAGTAACCAGAACAGAGCAGAGATAGCTACACTAATATCAGACAAAACAGATTTTAAATGCAAAAAATGTTATGAGAAACAGAAGACCATTATATATTAATAAAAGGGACAATCCACCTGGAAGATGTAACAGTCATAAATATCTATGTACCTAACCAAAATACAGGAGACAAACTCTGGGAAAATGGAAGAGAGAAATAGACACCTCTGCAATAACTGTTGGAGACTTCAACATCCCATTCACATCATTAGATAGAACAACTAGACAGAAAATCAACAAGGAAACAGAGAACTTGAACAATACTATAAACAAGGTAGATCTAACAGACATATACAGAACACTGCATCCAAATTCAGCAGGTTATACGTTCTTCTCAAGTGCCTGTGGATCTTTCTTCAGGATAGACCACATGTTAGGGCACAATGCAGCACTCAATAAATATAAAAAGATTGAAATTATACCAAGCACCTTCTCTGATCATAATGGAATGAAATTGGAAATCAAAAGTAGATGGGAAAAAAATAAATTTGAAAATGTGTGGAGGCTGAACAGCACACTCCTAAATAATCAGTGGGCCAAAGAAGAATTTGCAAGTGAAATTAGTAAATATATTGAAACAAATGAAAATGAGAACGCAACTTAACAAAACTTATGGGATACAGTAAAAGCAGTCTTAGAGGGAAATGTATAGCCCTCAATGCCTATATTAAAGAAGAAAGAGCTAAACTCAAAGATTTAACTGAACTAGAGAAACTAGGAAAAGTAACAGCAAACCAATCCCAAAGCTAGCAGAAGGAAAGAAATAATAAAGATTAGAGCAGAAATAAATGAAATTGAGAACAAAAAACAATAGAGAAAAAGCACAACATCGTGAAAGTAACTCACTTTAAAATGTTGAAAACATGATAATGGATGGTGGTGATGACAATACAAATATTGTGAATATAATTAATTTACTAAATTGTACACTTGAAAGTGGTTAAAATGGACATTTTGTATTGTTCATATCAGACCACAATTAAAAGTATTTTTTAAAACATGGTTGAAATGGGAAATAGTGTGTGCGTAGACCTTATTAGAATAAAAGGGAAAAAAAGGGGGGGGGGCAGAAAAGCCTCCCCTGCAGCCAGGGGAAGCCTGTGACCTCTGAGGTGCACCTGCCTCCCACCAGCTGAGGAGCTAAAGCCAGGGTACAGAAGCATGGAAAGTGGCAGCTTCCAGCGCAGCTGTGTCAGGAGCAGTGGTGGTCCTGGCTGTGGCACCCAGGCAGCAGCAGTTCTTACACTCGATTGACTGTGTGGCCTGACTTTGGCCACAACCCTGTCCATCATCCACCACCGCTGTTCCTGCCTGGTTTCCAGGCCTGGTCCTCCAACCATCTAACAGCCTGTCAATTATTTCCTTGTCAATTTAAGTCATTGAGAGTGGTTTTTTGCTCCAAAGTGAGAACTCAAAGACATAGCCTCTAGGGCCCCTTCTATCCCTCTATTTGTGTGGAAACACCCAGGTGATTTGTTTGTTTCTATCCCTGTATTTGTGGGAAAATGTCTTCTACCACTGCTCAGAAATCCCCCCCTGCACCTGGTAGATTCCAACAAAGCCAGGACTTGCAACGTTTAGGACGAGGATGCATCAAAGGAAGAACAGGTGGGCAAGCTTATCCCCTCTAGGGACAGATGGTAAAAAAGCTAGTCTGGAGCTGTCATTTGAGAGCCAGGAGAGCTAGAACCTTCCGCACAGCAGCTTCACAGGGTGCATTTGTTTCTTACTGGACAATAGTTTCTAGAGTCAGAACTGGGTTTGAATGCTGACTCCATAACTGTGAAGCTTTGAGCAAGCGGTCTCCCTTTTCCATGCCTCAGTTTCCTCATCTAGAGAAAGGGAGGAGGTGATGGTATCCATGAGGATTAAATGTCATAATGTACATGAGGCACGTGGCATGGAATCAGGCTGTGCTTAGAAATGAGAGCTGTTCATAGGTCTACTGAGAACATCAGAGAAAAGGACAATAGGTCAGAAAGCAGGACTTCCCTGCTTTCTCACACCCTCTCCCCACCATCACAAAGTCAAGATTTCTGATGGTTTCAGACAATAAACTGATGAAAGGAGCCTCCTTTTCCTGGAGAAGTCCCTCAATCCCCTTTCTGTGATTCACAGATCTCCCAGTAGAGGGCCTGTCTGATGTGCTGGAGCGAAAGACAGCTTCTGTAGATGGGGGCTCACTGCACCCCCAGGCACCCTCCATTCACGCTGAATCGGTGTTCCTGGGGGTGTAAACTTTTTTGTAGACAGGACCTTTTAAAGATGTTCAGTAAAAATGCAGTCTAACTGAATGAGGGCAGCTCTTCATGCAAAGTACTGGAGACCTTCTTTTTAAAGAGAAGAAACTGGAAGCCAGAAGTCAGAGAGCCACAGGGAGGAGGCAGAAGAGAGAAGTCAGCAGAACCCTGGGGGCTGACACCAGGAAGGACACAACCTCACCAAGTGACAGGGGGCAGAGAGGCCAGCCAAGGAACCCAAAGATAAGCCAACACCAGCATGCTACAGACTCTGGGGAGAAGCGAACCCTTACAATACCGTGACTGTTTTACTTCTAGCCTCAAAACTGTCAATTCCTGTTGCTTAAGCCAACGCACTGTTTGTTACTTGTCATGGAAGCTGGGCAAACTAAGATAGGAGGTCAGTGAAAGCTGAGGGTGGAAACCCAGCTGAAGATTAGGGAGACAAGGCTAGAAACCCAAGGTGGGAAGTTTGAACTTGAATTTGACTTGTAATGGGGAGCAAGAAGATGCAATATCTAAGTGTGCATTAGGATTTATTCTGGGCAATAGTTAGGGTGAAGAGGACCAGGGAGAAGCTGGAGGTGAAACCATTAGGGAATTGGAGAAGGGGAGAAGGAATAAATGTGAGGGGCATTATAGCTCAGCAGTCCTCCAACATAACTGCTGATTGGATGCTGGGGTGAAGATGCAGTGGTTCAAAGAAGACAAGAGGGTATGATCACCAGTTTCAAGATGAGGTGGTAAAAAGTTAGCCGGCTACAGCATTTTATTCAGAATACTAAAGTTTTGCTGCAAGCAAGGGAAGCCAGATCATAGTAGCTCTGGTGCCCTAGGGATGTCCAACAATTTTATAGTCATAGAAAGGAAGTGAGCTTGACTTACTTGATTGGACAAAGGTTTGTCTATCTTGCAGTTGTAGGTTTAGGATAGGTGGGCTTTATTTTGTATTGATCGAAGGTAATGAATTGATTGGCTACATAGATCGGCTGCCTTGGTGGGGATTTCAAATTTCAAAAGATAAAGAGGGAGCAGATGTGGTTTAAGTGGTTGAGTGCCTGCTTCCCACACGGAAGGTCCTGGGTTCAGTCCTCAGTGCCCGTTAAAAACAAAAACACATAAACTATTGTGATTAGTAATCGAAGAAAATGCGGCATTGGTGCAGAGAAGGTGGCCATGGTGGCTGATGGGGGTAGGGAGTGGGAGGAAGAGATGAGATGCGAGGGTGTTTTCGGGACTTGGAGTTGTCCTGGGTGGTGCTGCAGGGACAGTTACTGGACATTGTATGTCCTCCCATGGCCCACTGGGTGGACTGTGGGAGAGTGTGGGCTATGATGTGGACCATTGACCATGAGGTGCAGCGGTGCTCAGAGATGTATTCACCAAATGCAATGAATGTCTCATGATGATGGAGGAGGTTGTTGTTTTGGGGGAAGGAGTGGGGTGAGGGGGGTGGGTGGTATATGGGGACCTCATACTTTTTGAATGTAATATTTAAAAAATAAAGACGAAAAAAAGAAAAAATTTAAAAATTTAAAAAACACAAGCAAATCGAATGACAAAACAAACGCAGCAAAGCCAATGTGGTTGTTCTCCAGCTTCCCACATACAAGGTTCAGGCTCCCTGGCCTGGTACCAAAAGAAAAAAAGATAAATTGGAAACTCAAGAGGACATGGGTGGTTTTTTGGCTGTCAGAGGTCCCCAGGGCTTTCTCTAAACAATTTCATTAGGAGAAAAGTGGTCATTAGCAAATACAAAGAAACCAAGAATGACCTTGAGCAAAGTAAGTACCTCATTAGTTCAGTTTCCTTATCTAACTGATGGTAAATAATCTCAAACTTGCATAATTAGTGTGAGAATGAAATCAATAAATGCAAAGCAGCTTTTGCATAGTAATGACTAAATAAGTGTTAGTCTTTTTACCTTCTTCTACAAAAATGCTGCTGGTTCATTGTGGCTAAGCTTTAGCTTATTGGCCAGTTCTTCCATGTAGAAACAAGTAGATTTGATGTCTCCTATTTAATTTCCTTAACAGGTTATCTCTGTACTTTGTGCTTATATCTATCTCACGTTGAAATTTTCTCTTTATGTTCTTACCAAAGGACGGTTTTGTCCCCTGGGAGATCTCTGGTGTTGTCTGGAGATGTTGGTTGTCACAGCTGGGAGGAGGGTGCTGCTAGCACCTAGTGGGGAGGCCAGGAAACTGAACATCCTACAAACATAGAACCAGCCCCTTCACCAAAGAATTATCCACCCCAAAATGTCAGTGTGCTGAGGTTGGAAGACCCTGATCTTGGCTATCCTCAAGGGTATCAACTGAGTTTTATTGATCTTTGTATCCTCTCAGTGTCTAGCACACAGAGTAAGAGATCAATAAATAGGCATTGAACAGAGAAGAGATCAGAGAGAGTACTGATTTATGGAGGAAAAAGAAGACTTAGTGTGGAGCAAGTCATGCCCCCATGCCCTGGGGTTTAATTATATTCACAATATTGTGCTACTATCACCAACATCCATTATCTAAACTTATTAATCACCTCAAACAGGAACTGCACCCATTTGATGTGGGCTATGGGTGGAAGGCTCTTTGTCTCTTCAGAGATAACCTAAGCTGAAGGCTGTGGGTGTGGAACGGTAAGAGGCTGCAGTCCTGCCCTTAGGGACAATGGCAACAGGCTCCAGTCCCAGGAAACAGTTTAACAATGCAAGGGCTATAAACTTTAAGTATTTAGGGGAAATGCAAAAACCAAATATGCTAAAAGTTTATCTAGACTATCTGGAGCCCATGCTAAAAGCTTACCTAAGATGTGGAAGATATATATGCTAATTGAAGCCTATTGAGAACTGAAACAAAGGGACCATTTGGCCTTTCCTCTCTGTATAAAAGACGTTTGAAAATCTTGTTCAGGGCTCGGGATTCAAACAGAAAGCTCCCGAGTCCGGCTGGCCGTCAATAAACCATTTTTCCTTCTCAAAATCATTCCTGAGTCCTGGCCTCTCTATACTCAAATAATTGAACTTCTCTCAAATTCTACAACACATTAAGCAATCTCTATCCCCTTTTCCATTCCCCTGCCCCTGGAAACATGTACTATTATCTGCCTATGAATTTGCTTGTTCTAGGTATTTCAAGTAAGATCATACAACATTTGTCTTTTTGTGTTTGTCTTATTTCATGCCACATGATGTCCTTAAGTTCATCCATGTTATAGCATGTATCAGAACTTCATTCCTTTTTATAGCTAAATAATATTCCATGTGTGTATATACTATATATTGTTTATATATACATCTGTTGAGGACTGACAGTTTGAAGATTTTGGGCCTCAGAAAATCATGTCCTTAGGGTTAATTCATCCCTGGACATATAAACCAATTATAGGTGGGACCTTTTAATTAAATTACTTCAGTTAAGGGCCTTTGATTAGATTGCATGACCCAGGGTGGGTCTTAATCCTCTTCCTGGAGTCCTTTGTAAATGGAGGAATTAAAAGTTACAGATACAGAAAAAAGTCACACAGAGGAGGAATCCAGAAGCTGAGAGGAGGCCACTTTAGGCAGAAGCTGAAGGCAACGAGGCCCAGAGGAAAGGGGAGAGATTGCCCCACAAAAAAATCACAAAAAATGATTGCCCACAGCTCCAGCTTGGGGAGAAAACATATCCTGATGATGTCTTGATTTGAACATCTTTGCCGCCTCATAACTGTAAGCTTTAAGTTAATAAATTTCCATTGAAGCAGCCAATCCATTCCTGGTACATTGCTTGACAGCCTTTAGCAAACTAAAACAAGGACGCCTGAGTTGCTTTCACCTTTCAGCTACTGTGAATAAGGTTTCTATAAACCTTGGTATGCAGATGGCAGTTCAAATCCCTGCCTTCAGTTTTGGGGGTGGGACTGCTGAATCATATGGTAACTCTATGTTCAACTATTTGAGTAACTACCAAATTGATTTCCATAGCAGCTGCACTGTTTTACAATGCTATAAATAATGTACAAGGGTTCTAATTTCTCCACATCCCCACCAATACTTGTTTTTTCTTTGTTTTAATAATAGCCATCCCAGTGGTTGTGAAATGGAATCTCATTGTGGCTATGATTTTCATTTCCCTGATGACCAAAGATATTGAACATCTTTTCATGTGCATATTGGCCATTTGTACATCATCTTTGGGCAAATGTCTATTTAAGTCCTTTTTCCGTTTTTTAACTGAGTCATTTGTCTTTTAGTAGTTGAGTTGTAGCAGTTTTTTTTTTCCTTATATTTAATATTTATATTAAACCCTTACCAAATATATTGTTAACAACGATAGTCTCCCATTCTGTAGGTTATCTTTTCAGTTTCTTGGTAATATCTTTTAAGGTACAAAAGTTTCCCATTTTCATGAGTCCATTTTATCTATTTTTTCTTTTATTTCTCATGCTTTTGGTGTTATATGTATGAAATCACCACTAAAGCCAAGATTATAAAGGTTCAAGTTTTAGATTTTAGCTCTTATGTTTAGATCCTTTATCCACTTAGAGTTAATTTTTGTATTAGCTGTGAGCTAGGGATCCAACCTCATTCCTTTACAAGCGGATCTCCAGTTTTCCCAGCACCATTTGTTGAATAGACTCTTCTTTTGCCAATTAATGTATTTGGTACCCTTGTTGAAAATTAGTTGGACATAGATGTGTGGGTTTACTTCTGAACTCTCAGTTCTATTCCATTGGTCTAAATGTCTATCTTTGTGTCAGTTTCACACGGCTTTGATTACTGTAGCTTTGTAGTAAGTTTTGACATCAGGAAGAGTGAAACCTCCAGTTTTGTTCTTTTGCATTATTCATTTGGTTTTGGGGGTCCCTTATGATTCCATATGAATTTAGGGCTTGGTTTTTCCATTTCTGGGGGTGGTAGGGAAGCTGCTGGAATTTTGGTAGGTATTGCATTGAATTTGTAGGTTGCTTTGGGTAGTATTGCCATTTTAACAATATTAAGTCTTCCAATTCATGAATAAAGAATATCTTACCATTTATTTATTTAGGTCTCCTTTAATTTCTTGGAGCCACGTTTTGTAGTTTTCAGTGTACAAATCCTTCAACTTTTGGTTAAATTTATTCCTAGGTATTTTATTCTTTTGGAAGGTACTGTGAATGGAATTGTTTTTTGATTTTTATTTTTTAACTTCTATTTTGGAATATTCTTTGCTGGTGTATTTCTAATTTGGATGTCTTTATTTTTTTTTTTACTTGCCTTATAGCTCTGAGTAGAATTTCCAGCACAATGCTAAACAACAGTGGTAAAAGCAAGTATCCTTTTGTGTTTTAGAACTGTATGTAATCCAGAAAATCATGTTGTTTTCTTTTTAATATACTTTTTTAAAAGAGACTTAGATTATATAAATGTTATATAAACGTTATATAAAAAATGTTGAGATTCCCATATCCTGCTCCCTAGCCAGGAGTAGTTACTTTCTGTTCCTTGCAGCCAAGTTACCTTAACTGATACAGGTGGGCAGGAGAAAAAGAAGTGGAGAAAAAGAGTAAGACAGAAAGTGGTCCAAGAGGAGGAGGAAAACCTAGATAATGAACTGTCATAGAAGCTGTAGTGGACTTTCACAATTTTTTAGGAAAGGTAAAGAGTAGTGAGTATTCAACACCCTTTTTACTTAGGGATATTGCAAAATATGTCAGCTATCCCCCAGTGTCCATTTTCCCCTTCTTTCTCAGTTATGGAGTCCCTGATTTTAACTGGGCACATAGTTTCCCAGAATAAAACAACACTGTCCAACCCTTGCTTCTAAGTGTGGCCATGCAAGTGGTGGGTGGGGACTCACAGATAAAAGGCAAAGGATGGAGTTGAGCTTTTGATGCTGGAAGATTTCGATGTTGGAGTTTTGATTTGGAGCCCCAGGAAGTCAGCACACAGAGGAAACAGAAGCAAGCTCTGGGAAAAGAGGACCTGAGCCAGGAGAACACAAAGAAATAGAGACAGCTCCTTAGACAGGGCAGAAACCCCAGGCAGAGAGAGACAGAGCTGTTTGCCTGATAATCTACACTTAACCTTGTGGAGAGAAGCAAAGTCTAGAGAGCCTCAGAGTCTACAGCTGAACTTGTGTAGAAAACAGAAGGCCTGAGCCCAGAGAGAAGCAAGACCCTGGAAGAGAGGAACCCAGGAAGCATGACTCCTCGCAGATGTTGCTAGCCATCCTGCTCCAACACATGGAAATAGACTTTGGTGAGGGAAGGAGCCTATGCTTTATGGCCTGGCATCTGTAAGATCCTACTGCAAATAAATACCCTTTATGAAAACCAACCAATTTCTGGTATTATGCATCAGCACCCCTTTGGCTGACTAATACAATGTGTCAATATGATTCTTTAAAAAGGTAGAAGCCCTTCATTTGATGACCGTTACACTACTTTATACTTGTAGAATTAATCATTTATTCTCCTTTTCAGAACATTCTTCTCCAGTTGATGAGGAAAGTTCTTCATTACAGAGAAATGCCATTTAAAAAGTATGAACAGATTAATAGAATCATAAAATCTCCATTTTGTAACCTCTAATGAAATAATTAAGATGAGGATTATAGATGCTAAAACCAGGATATCAGTGGTTCTCAAACTTGAACATGCAGTGGGATCACCAGGAAGGGCTTGCTAGAATGGGTTTTGCTAGCCTCACCCCCAGGCAGTCTGGTTCATTCGGTCTGGGGCCGGGCAGGATATTTTACTTTTCTAACATGCTCCCAGGTAACAAAGTTCATGCTGGTGATGGTGCCACGATTTGAGAACAATTGCATTAGATGAAAAGTTGATCACGATAGGATATTCCTCACACAGTGGCTAATCGCATCCCGGACGACTCCCAAATTCCAAAAGGGGAAATTTACCTTTACAGTGGAGAGATTGGCAACCAAATGATGAATCTGGTATCCATTATGATGGATGACCTGACATTATGTAGAGCCCTATAGGCTGCCACTGCATCGCCTAAGAACTATTAGTGCCAAAAATGTTGACCCTGAATCCAGTCAAGCCTCCTGATCTGACTTCCAGTTTCACGAAACTTGTGGAAGAAACTAAAAACTTAAATGACATCACAAGGAAATCATCAGAATCCAGAATAGTCCATGAGAAGAAAGACCCAAAATATTCCAAAAGTCATGTCATGAAAGAAAAAAATACATATAGGAGAACTGTTCTAGATTTAAAAAGACTAAAGACACATAACCCACCAAATGATTTAAAGAGATAAAAAAAGCTACACAAGGCATCATTGGGACACCTGGGTAATTTGAATATGAAATTAGATATTGGGGAATTATTGTACATTTCTTACCTTTGATTACGGTATTGGGGAATATAGGACAACATCCTCATTCTTATGATAAGCAAGCTGAGGAATTTAGGGCTGAACTTTTTTGAGCTGGTTCAACAAACACATAATCATGAAGCAGAAAAAATGAAATGTTAACAATTCTTTTTTATTTTATGTATTTCTCCCCACCCCCTCATTGTTTGCACATGCTGTGTCTATTCATCTTCCTTGTTTCTTTAGGAGGCACCAGGAACTGAACTTGGGACCTCCGATATGGGAGGGAGGTGCCTAACCGCTTGAGTCACCTCTGTTCCCTGCTTGGTTTTGATTCTCATTATGTTTTTCTTATTGTGTCTCTTGTTGTGTCAACTTGTTGTATCAGCTTGCTGTGCCTGCCCTCAATCCAGCTCATTGTCTTCTTTAGGAAGCACCAAGAATTGAACCAGGGACCTCCCATGTGGTAGGTAGGAGTTCAATCATTTGAGCCAAACCTGCTTCCCTTAACAATTCTTGAATCTTGGTAATGGAATGTGGGTATTCATCATATTCTTCTCTCAACTTTTATTTTAAACTGTATGTAAATTTTTTTTTTTTTTTAAAGACTGTGTCATCAAATTGCTTATACTAAGTACTATCACACTTGAGGGCTTAAACTACTTCACTGTTTTATCCCTTCCCCACCCTAAATAATTATAAATATTTGTTTCATCAGAGCAACCTCAGCCATCTTTGGTGCTAAGATGTAGGGATAGCATTTAGTTCTCCAGGCACAAGGGCTTGAAAGATTTCCAGCTCCACAGGAACCTGTGGGAAAAGAACAGGTTCGGGTTAGGCTGGGGCATATCTGGGAGCTGCTGGGGTCTGTGGCAGGTTGCTGAGTAATGTCCCCCCAAAGATGTCCACACCCTAATCCCCAGAATCTGCAAATACATTACCTTACATGGCAAAAGGAATTTAGCAGACGTGATCAAGGACTTGAATGGAGAGAGAGCGTCTTGGATTATCCAGATGGGTGCAGTATAATTACGAAGGACCCTAAAAAAGGGAGACAGGATGGTCAGAGGGAGAGAAAATGATGTAACAGTGGAAGCAGAGGCCCAAGAGTGAGAGAAAGTTTTGAAGATGCCCCATGACTGGCTTTGAAGATAAAGATGATCACAAAAAATGCAGGGGGCTTCTAGAAGCTAGAAAGGGCAAGGATATGGATTCTCCCCTAAACCTCTAGAAGGAACACAGCTATGATGACAACTTGATTCTTAGCCCTGTAAGATCCTTTTTAGACTTCTGATGTCCAGAATTCTAAGATAAATTTGTGTTGTTTTAAACCATTAAATTTGTGGTGATTTGTTACAGTAGTGGTAGGAAAATAATACAGGGTCTCTTCCCCATTTCCAGTTAAAGGACTTATTTGTAGATGTGCACAGGCGTTTCTTGGGACTCTTGGTAACCGTTTGGAAGGGAGAGTGTAAAAAAGACTGGTGTCCTGCAGTCAGCCTTGCAATGGGATTTCACAGCTATTGATATTTGGGTTTAAATATTAATGGGATTCCACAGGAATTGGAGATACTTTAAAACGAGCTCTTTCCTGACACCAAATCAGACATCATCCGGCAGTCTCATTACACACTATTCTGCAAATCCCAATGTGGTGAGGGATTTAATTCACCAACATTCCCTGCTTTAAAGAACTGTCCTCTGATAATAACATTTGGATTAAACTCTTTCTCAGCTGTAATGGAAGGAAAATAGCAATGCATCTAGCTTTGTTTGCTTCTCTTAACTCTTCAAGTGGCTTTTGGTCATAAATTGTGACTGAGTATTTAGAGTACTCCATATTTTTCAGTCCAACTTTTTCCTCAGCTCTAGTAACTATTTTCCATGCCAGAAGGAGGTTTCTATAGCAATGTTTTCTGGGCAGTAGGCCAACTGAATAGTGCTATTGAAGAAGCACAGGAGAAAATATTAATAACACCTGAGAAGGTCCAATCATTTTTACAGAGGGAGATCACAAATTCTCTGGGTGATCAGAAAGTGCTGCAGCCAGCTCATACAGAACACAGTGTGGGAAGCTACAGTTCACCTCCAAAAGTCTCCCATCTCCCTCTCTTCAAGTCACCCATCCAAGCAGTTCAAATGATAAAAGACACATGTAAACTAGGGGAAAATATTTGAAACTCATATCATTAAGGTGTTTGTGAAGCACTCCTACTGGAATTCTGGGAAGTTGGTGGCAGCAATGCTAACATGATTTTTTTTTTCAAGTTTTTTTTTTTTAATCCCCCCCTTCTCCCCCCTGCATTGTCTGCTCTCTGTGTCCATTCGCTGTGTATTCTTCTGTGACCCCTTCTATCCTTATCAGCGGCACCGGGAATCTGTTTCTTTTTTTGGTTGCATCATCTTGTTGTGTCAGCTCTCCGTGTGTGCGGTGGCGCCATTCTTGGGCAGGCTGCACTTTCTTTTGCACTGGGCGGCTCTCCTTACCGGGAGGAACCGCACTCCTGGCGCATGGGGCTGCCCTGCGCGGGGACACCCCTGCATGGCAGGGCACTCCTTGCATGCATCAGCGCTGCGCATGGGCCAGCTCCACACGGGTCAAGGAGGCCCGGGGTTTGAACCGTAGACTTCCCATGTGGTAGGCAGATGCCCTATCCATTGGGCCAAGTCCACTTCCCCCAACGTGCTTTTTAATCATTCTGGATCCACACATAAAAACAGAGCAATTAGGGAGCAAAACCAAAAATCTAGGCACAACATTTACAGCAAAATTGGGTAAAAAATACCCCACTTAAATCCCAAAATATAAGCAGGTAAGACAAAGCACCAATAGCTGCTTGCTATTGACAATGTACAAGAGGAAACAGAGGGAAGGATGCAGCAGCTAATGGACCTGAGGCTGGGAGAATCCCTCAAAATAGCCAATGGTGGTTAACTTTGAGGACAGCAGCCGAAACTGGAAGGTTTTACTCAGTCTCTGGTGGGTGAAGACAGGCTGGAAGAGTGTGAACTCTTTTATTGGGGGAGGGGGGGGAAGTATAGCTTTTTTTTTACCTGAATTGAGACCTCATTCACACACCATACATTTAACCATTCAATGGTTTTTCGGTACAGTCAAAGAGTTGTGTAACCATTACCACAATCAATTTTAGAACATTTTCATCACTTTCAAAAGAAACCCTGTATCCTGTAGCTACTCCTCCCCTACCCCTTAGTCACCCCCATCCTTCCCAGCCCTAAGTAACCACTAATCTACTTTCTGTCTCTAGAGATTTGCTAATTGTAGACATTTCTTCAAAATGGCTCATACAACGTGTGTCCCTCTGCGTCTGACTCCTTTCACTTTGCATAATGTTTTCAAGATGGGTTCCTGTTGTAGCATGAATCAGCATTCCTTTTTTATGGCTGAATAATATTCCGTTGTATGGGTATACCATACATTTTGTTTTATCCATTCATCAGTTGATGTACATTTGGGTTTTCTCACCATCTGGCTTTTGCTAATAATGTTGCTATGAACATTCTTGTATAAGTGTGGATGTATGTTTTCATTTCTTTGGGGAATATACCTAGTAGTGGAATTGAGGAGTAAGAGGTAAGTCTATATTTAAATTTTTTTTAAAGATTTATTTAATTTATTTATTTCTCCCCCCATCCCCACCATGGTTTGCACTCACTCTCTATACTCTGTGTCCATTTGTTGTTTGCTCTGTGTCTGCTGATCCTCTCTTTAGGAGGCACCGGGAACTGAACCTGGAATCTCCCATGTGGGAGAGAGGTGCTCAGTCACTTGAATCACCTCCGCTCCCTGCTTTGTTATGTCTCTCATTGTGTTTCCTCTTTGTGTCTCCTCCTTGCATCATATTGTTGAGTCAACTAGCCATCCCAGCCTGTCGGGTCAGCTTGCTGTCTTGCTCATCTTCTCTAGGAGGCACCTGGAACAGAACCCAGCACCGCCCTTGTGGTAGGCAGGTGCCCAAATGATTGAGCCACATCTGTTTCCCTATATTTAAATTTTGAGCAACTTCCAAAGTGTTTTCCACAGTGGCTGCCCCATTTTACATTCTCACCAGCAGTGTATGAGGGTTCCAATTTTTCCAAATCCTCACCAATATTTGTTTATTATCTGTCATTTTGAATATAACCATCCTAGTGTATGTGAAGTGGTATCTCATTGTGGTTTAATTTGCATTTCCCTGATGACTAATTATATTGAGCATCTTTTCATGTGCTTATTGGTCATTCATATGTCTTCTGTGGGTAAATGTCTATTCAGATCTGCATTAGTCAGGGTTATCTAGGGAAACAGAATTAACAAGAGATATCTGTCAAAAGTATGCAATTCTATAAGAGTCTGACATGCAGCCGTGGCTGCAGAGGCAGGCTGCAATCAGAGGCTGCAATGAAAGTCCAATGACGGTACTTGACGAGTTCTGGGAGATGTTGACTATCCAAAGACAAGCTGGGAAATTCTCTCTCAATGCTGGAATCACTTCCCCTTTTAAGGCATTCAACTGTTTGAGTTAAGCATCACTCATTGCTGATGGCAATCTCCCTGATTGATGTAATTATAACCAGCTATCTATGATTTACCACTGCATAAGTCAATGGTGACTAAAGCCCATAAATGCCCTTATATTACAGTTAGCCCAGTGCTTGCTTGACCAAACAACTGGGCACAATTACCTGGCTGAGTTGACACAATAGCCTAACCATCACAAGATCCTTTGCTGATTTTTTATTAGGTCATTTGCATTTTTATTATTGAGATTTAAGTGTTCTTTATATATTCTAGATATAAGTCCCTTACCAGATATAATTTACAATTATATTCTACCTTTTTGTGTGTTGCCTTTTAAATTTCTTGATAGTGTCCTTGGAGGGATAAAAGGTTTTCATTTTGATGAAGTCTAGTTTATCCATTATTTCTTTTATTCTTTGTGCTTTTTGTATTATATCTAAGAATCCATTGCCAAATCCAAGGACACAAAGATTTACCCCCATATTTTCTTCTGAGAATTTTATAGTTTTACCTCTTATATTTAGGTCTTTGATCCACTTAGAGTTAATTTTTGTATATGAAGTGAACTGGGAGTCCAACTTCATTCTTTTGCATGTGTATATACAGTTGTTCCAGCACCATTGGTTAAAAAGACTATTCTTTCATTAAATGGTATTGGCACACTTGTTGACAATAAATATGAGTTTATTTCTGGACTTTCAATTCTATTCCACTAATCTATATGTATGTTCTTAGGTCAGCAGCACACCATTTTGATTATCATTGCTTTGTAGTGAATTTTGAAATGAAGAAGTATGAGTTCTCCAATTTTGTTCTTCTTTTTCAAAACTGTTTTGGCTATTTGGGGTTCCTTGCAAGTCCATATGAATTTTAGCATCAGCTTGTTAATTTCTACATAGAACCCAGCTGGGATGCTGATAGAGATTGTGTTGAATCTGTCAATCACTTTGGATTATATTGCCATTTTAACAATCTCAAGTCTTCCAATCCATGAACATGGGATGTCTTTCCATTTGTTTAGATCTTCATTAATTTTCCTCAACAATGTTTTATAGTTGTCAGGGTATACATTTTTCATTTCTTCATTAAATTTGTTCCTATTTATTTTATTTTGTTTATTTTTTGGTTACTATTATAAATTGAATCATTTTATTAATTTCATTTTTGGATTATTCATTGCCTTATGAATGCTTGAAACTGATCCCTTCCAGAACAGAGCCTCACTTAGGAGAAACTACTGAGAATGGAATAAAAACTGAGGTTGTCAGAGACAGTAAAGAGGAAGAAAGAGATAAAAGTGGGGAAGAAGAAGGGAACCTGGAAATTTAGAAAGCAAGCACCATATACATATTTTAGGAGGTACTGGGGCTTGAACCAAGGACTTTATAAATGGGAAGCAGGCACTCAACCACTGAGCTACACCCAATTCCCACCACCAATTTTTTTTAATACTATGTGGAAACAAAAGGAAAGGAAGCTTTTGAAGCTATAAGAGCTAGCTGAACCTGACCTCCTAAAAGTTCAGGAAAGCTAACTTCACGTGAAAATAAGAAATGAAAAATATCAAAGTCAAATTCCATTCAGTGTTATAAATAGAGAACAAGGAGCTGAATAATATGATTGCAGATAATAAAAACAAACCAGAAAGTGAGGGTCAAAGAAACAGATCAAAACTGTCAAGTTCTACTGCAAAATGTTTTAGAATATATAAAGAAAGTGATACAAGCTATGAATGAACAACATAAATCAGATAGGAAAACTCAGAGATGAGGTGACTGAACTCAGGATAGAAAAAGAAATAATCATTTTAGGATGATATACTAAACTAGAAATAACACAAGAGCAAATAAATGTAACAAATAATTCCTTGAGAGAGATAAAAAGGGGAAAGGAAGAACATTTTTAAAATCAAAAGAAATGAAGAAATTGAACATATTCAAGAGAATGTGATACACTGAAGAAAGGAAAAGAAGATCCAAAATACAGATTAAAGGAATCCCTGATGCAAGATAACTGAATATTAAAAGCTCTAATTCAAGGAAACTTGTCTGAAATTTTAAAAAAGGTTTGAAACTATATCTAAAGAGAACAGAGAATATCAGCTCAGAACTACCAACACCAAGACATGCTCTGGTAAAATTATCAGACTTTAAAGAAAAGGAAGATGTCCTTAGATATTTAGGTAAAAAGAGCAAGTTACTTCAAAAGAGAAAGAAAACTAGAGTATCATCAGAATTTGACAGCAATGCTTTCTGTAGGGGAAAATGGACCAATATATTTAAGATGCTCAGGGGGAAAACATGAATGGAGCATTTTATATCCAGCATAAGTGATCTTCAAATACAAAGGGCACAAATCATTATAACCTCCCTACAAATCAACAGGAGAAAGATCAATGAGGGGTTTTGATGGAGTTTTGATGTTGGAGTTTGATATTGAAGTCTTAATCTGAAGCCCCAGGAAGTAAGTACACAGAGAAAAGAGAAGCCAGCCCCAGGAAGAGAGGAATCCTGAGCCCAGTGAGAAGTAAGACCTGGGAAGAGAGGAACCCAGGAAGCCTGAACCCTCACAGACATCGGCAGCCATCTTGCTCCAACTCATCAAGATAGACTTTGCTGAGGGAAGTTAACTTATGCTTTATGGCCTCGTATCTGTAAACTCCTACCCCAAATAAATACCCTTTGAAACAAACAAACAAACAAAAAAAGATCAATGAGTCAAGAAAAATGAGGGCAAAGACGTGAACAAATGCTCACAGAGAAAGAAATAAAAGTGCTCATTTTTTTCTGTTTGTAAAGCAATACACAACTTTACCTATAATAAGGATAGTATCCTTTTGATCTATGCTGAAATGCCACTCATTCCCTATATTAGCATACTATTGTGAACCAGGATGTGAGGAAACAGGCTCTTTCATACACATTGCTGGTGGGGATGTAAATTGGTACAACTTCTATAAAAGATAATTTGGAAATATCTGTTAGGAGGACAAATGATGTAACAACGCCTGTTCTAAGAATTCATCCTACAGATATACCTTCAAATATGCAAAATGGTATGTGTTATTCAACTCAGAATTGTCTGAAGAAGCTTGGAAGTAACCCAGTTGCCTATCAATAGGGTCATGGTTAGCTAAATTATGATATATCCATATAATGGGTAATTATATAGATAATTACACTTCACTGGCCAAACCTGAGTCAAATGGCTACCCCTGACTGCAAGGAAGATTGGAAAGGGAAGATCTGATGTGGTATTCACTCATGCTGTCTACCAATATTCCAAGCTCTCTTCCTTCCAGATGGGATTCTCTTTCCCAATCCTTTGAAAAATTGCTAAAATGTCTGGCTGCTAGCCTGTTAGAACTTGCTTTGGTCAATAAATGTGCTTCATGTCATTTCTGGGCAGAAATCTTTAAACAGGACACAATCAACTACCTTCCTTTTCTCTGCCTTGTACAGGAGCAGAGGTGATTTCCTCTGGTTCACCATTTGTCCTGGATTCATCACCTGTATGCAATTCATTGCCCCATCTGTTGGGCTCGGTGGTGGTGAAGGGCAGACTTGGGAGGCAGGGAGTATATTTCAGCTGGTCCAGGAGTTACTTTGTTCTGTTTTCCCTCTCCTTTCTCCCTTTCCCTCAATTCTAAATGAAAATTGCCTCATGGTGATAATGTAGAACATTATATAATATAGAACAATGTTTCTCAAACTGTGGTCCCGGTACTAGAACTGTGGTGTCACTTGGCAACTTGTTAGAAACACAGATTCTCAGGCCCCACCCCTATGGAATCAAATCAAATTCTATAAGCCCCATTCCTACCGAATCAGCAAGCAATAATCAGTGGATCCTGAGGATTTGAATTTCGACAAGAGATCCTCTTTCCTCACATCCTCATGCTTGAGTTTTAAAACATTTGTGACCATTGTCAATATGAGAGGGAATGAATTGTATTTCAACAGAAATAGAAATAACATGGTATTTTTTACATGTAATTTGCATTCGGTAAGCCCCCCAGATGATGCTGATGTGCTCTGAAGTTTGAGGAGCACTGCTGCAGAAGAAAGAGACCCACACAGCACCTTTAACTTCTCAGTGGAGATTTTCCCACAGACTTCACTACAGTTACCCACCAAACGATACTTGCATTGCCTTGATTCGCTGCCAGATCCCCACTGTAAGATCTCCAACTAAGGGATCCTCTCTGTGGAGATGCTCTGCCCAAGTCCAGCATGATGCTGTAGGTTTTCTGTTCAGAAATGTACCCAGAGCCTCCTTTTCCCAATACGGAAGTTGAAGCTTAGCAGGGGCCACAGACACGAGTCAGGAGTTAACCCAGAGCACTCCAGTTCCAAAATCCACGTTCTTTTTTTAAAATCAAAAAATCTTATGATCTTATTTTCCAAAGCCCATTTTCTTTTTAAAAAGTAGTTTTATTATTCAATTTCCTTCTAGAAATTAGAAGCTAAATAATTTTAAAATCACCTGTAATTCCATGACTTAGAGATAATCCTTACTAATATTTTTGGGTTTTGCCTTCAGTTTTTTTATATATTTATATACAATATAAATATACAGATTTTAAAAAACAAATATACTATATACTATTCTATAACTTACTTTTCTTAGCAATATGTCCTTATCAATAAATTTAGTGTCTGTTATATCATTGTAAGGATATACCACAATTTAATCTGTTGTTTAATTTTTGTTTATCATCAATATTTTGTTTTTAGATATTTATTAAGTTTTATTTATTGTTCCTAATTTTTCAAATTATAACCAATGCCGAAATGAACTTCCTTGTACTTATTTATACATAGGATGGATTCCTAGAATTTGAATATTTGAGTCAATGTGTGTGTGTGTATTTAATTTAATATACTGTGTGTTGCCAAATTGTCTTCAAGAAAAGATGTTAACAATTCACACTCCCACCATACAATAAGAGTGCCTTTTCCCCTATACTGGTACCAACACTGTATATTATCATTCTTCTTAATATTTGCCAAATAAATACTAAGGCACAAATAAAAGTGTTTTTTAATGGGTGCTTTCTTGTATTCAAGTGAGAATGATAGTAGTATTTAGGACAATATTTAAAGTACAGTATAGTATTTAAAAGTAATTCATAGATGCATTTGGAAGGGAAGGCCATATAAAAGATACAACATTTGGGGAATATTTTTAATTTTATCTTGTTCTAATGAAAATAAAATGTGCTTGGCTGAGAATTCAGGGCAAATCTACCCAGGCCAATAACCCAGAGGAAACAGACTACATTTTTCTGCATACTTCGAGTCAATGGGGGACACTAAGCTGAGCCAGAACACCTCCTGAACTCAGCTGAGGTAGGGCCTGGAGGAGGGGCAGCCCCGGGCTGGCGGCTCCCGCTATGCCCGTGGTAAGAGCCGCTCATCACAAAGTTGGTTTCACAACAAGAAGAGGCCGATGAGGAAATGCAAACCGTCATTAGGAGGTGTGGCAGTTCAAGATTATTTATGAATCCCCAGAAAGATGATTATCTTTGTAAACTGGCCTGTTGCCCTGGGTGTGATACCCTTTAATTGTTTTACATTCAAAGGTTTTAAGTTTTCCTAATAAAATCAGTTCAGGGTCTTTGATTCGACCCTGTCAGCAGGGCATGGCTCAGGGTTGAGTCCCCACCCCCTTGGTGGCTGATATAAACAGACACTCACTCGGTAAGCTCCAAGGGGAAGAGAGCGAGCTGGAGAGATGCCAAAGGAGAGGAGACGCAAACAGCTAAAACCCTGGGGGAGAGGAGCCATTCGCCTGATAGTTTGCAGCTGTAGAGAGCTGAGCTGATAAGGCCTAGGCCAGACTGATAGAGGAAGCCCTGAGAGGTGAGCCCTAGGCCAACCTACAGCTGTGATGGAAAGTAGCTGGGCCCCGGCACCTAAAGGGGAAGAAGGAAGGAGAGAACACGTGGAGATTGTCCACCATCTTGTTTCAACAGGTGGCAACTGACTTTGGTGAGAAATCAACCTTGAATTGGACTCTTTAGGGCCTTGTAACTATAAGCTTTTACTCCAAATAAATAGCCTTTATAAAAACCAACAGATTTCTGGTACTTTGCAACAGCACCCCTTTGGCTGACAATACAGAAGGAAAGCCACATCTGGTCCTATCACACATGGTAAGCCTGGGGGAACAGCTTGGAGTTGATAAATTAGAGGAGTTGTACCCACTCTCCAAGAGCTTCTGGGTGCTGTGCATGCTCTATGCTTTGATAAAAGCCAAATCCGGAAATCGAGTATTTGTGAATCCATTTTCCAAAACTTTTCAAGTCCATATAACAACTGAATGGGACTTAGGGCTGGGAAAAGCTCATCCTCCAGTGCCAGCTGGTCCTATGAGCAAGGGTAGCATCCTGCTGCTTCAGTTGCCTTTCCTGCTCCTTGATGTTGCCCAGCAGAGGAACCCACACAGAGGAGGTGGGGAAAGTGGAAGCAGGTGGCATCAGTCATTAGAGTCCAATTGTATTTACTTAACCAATAGTGAGTTTGAAGATTTTTCATATTTTTATTGGCTATTTGTATTTCTCTCCTTTTTTTTTTTTTTTTCTTTGAGGTACCAGAGTTGGGGAATGAACCTGGGACCTCATATGTGGGAAGCTGGCACTCAAGCACCGCTTTCCTGAGTTGGCTTTTCACTTGTTTTGCTTGTTGTTTGTTTTTGTTTTTTTCAGGAGGCACCATGTGGGAGGTGGGCATGCAACTGCTTGAGCCCCATGTATTCCTTGTATATCTCTTTTTTTTCAATTGCCTAATGATGACTCTGTATTTTCTCCATTTCATTGCGAAAAATTTCAGATATACAACGAAACTGAAAGAATTTTACAGCAAATCCCCACATACCCACCAACTAGATTTTTCCATTAACTTTTTTTTGCTTTCTACCTGCTTTTTTATAAGTTTGCTTTTTTATTCAATTCAGCTCTTTATATACAATATGATTAATCCGGGAAGCAGACTTGGCCCAGTAGATAGGGCATCTGTCTACCACATGGGAGGTCTGCGGTTCAAACCCCGGGCCTCCTTGACCCGTGTGCAGCTGGCCCATGCGCAGTGCTGATGCGCGCAAGGAGTGCCCTGCCACGTGCAAGGAGTGCCCTGCCACGCAGGGGTGTCCCCCGCTTAGGGGAGCCCCAAGCGCAAGGAAGAGCCGCCCAGTGCGAAAGAAAGTGCAGCCTGCCTAAGAATGGCACCGCACACACAGAGAGCTGACACAACAAGATGAGACAACAAAAAGAAACACAGATTCCGGGTGCCGCTGATAAGGATAGAAGCGGTCACAGAAGAACACACAGAGAATGGACAGAGAGAACAGACAACGGGGCGGGGGGTGGGGGGGGGGGAAGAGATGGGGAGAGAAATAAAAAATAAATCTTTAACCAAAACAATATGATTAATCCTTTATTCATCATATGTTCCAGGATTTTAAAATTCTCCGGTTTATCTACTTTCTCTATTCTTTGCTTCTGGATAGCCACCTCCCCTCATCCCCTATGCTGGTTTGCGTTTCAAAATTCAGGGACCACACCTCTGCTCTGCTACGGCAACTGCTACTACTTCACTAGAAATCTGCATTTTAAATGAAACAATACACCAGTAGGCAAAAGTAATCTACAGCAAAGCAAGGGAGATAAACCACTCATGAGATGAGGCGCTGGTCGAGGTGTCAGAGTGATTTGGGGCTTCACCTTTGTGGATCTCGGTTTACTCATCTTTGAAATAAGGAACCTGGGTGAGAGAGCCTCTCTGGATCACCTTGCTGTGATCGTAACCCAGAACTGACTAGAATTATGGTTGGATTCCATCTTAATATCAAGATTAAATTGCAAAGTAAGGAAATAAGGTAGAAAATGTACACAACTAAAATTTCCCTAGAAAAAGCTGTTACCTCACCATCCTGCCCCACCATAAGTAAAAATGTCTCTTGCATGGCTGTGGATCAATGCATGGATCATTTTGGACATGTTTACATGCCTGATTAGAGATTAACATAGTGCTCCTCAATAAATGCAAAAACAATCACTTGTTTCTCCAGAAACAGATTTTTTTTTCCCAATAAGGAAAGGTGAAGCAATCGGCTTACATTTAGGTATCCTTTTCAATGGGGTAAAATACTAGCATCACACTCAGTAGATGCTCACCCTATGAGAAATGTGGGACCCAACACCAGCTGAGAACATAGCAGGTGGACAGTTCCCATCTCACCCCTCCTCTGGGAAAGTGGAATTATGTCCTTTAGAGAGCTTTCAATTGCAAGTAACAGGACACCCAACCAAAAGGGGCTTAAGAAAAATAAGGTGCTTTTCTATCTCACATAATAGAGCTTAGACATCCGGGGTTAGTTCATTCAGGGCTGTGTGTGATCTTCTCTATGATTTTCTAGGCTTTTCCCTCATGCTGGCAGAATAGTTGCAGCAGCTCCAAGCATCGCAATCTCACATAACATCCAAAGGCATGAAACGTTTCTCTCTCTCTCTCTCTCTATCCCGCTCCCCCGCCCGCATCCCTCTTTTTCTCTCCCCCTCTTTCTGAAGGGAAAATAGTTTCCTGAATTACCCTAGTACCTTAATATTTAGAGTGTGGACCAATTTATGAAATGTAGAATTTCAGACCCTACCCCAGACCTACTGAATCACAATCTTCATTTTAACAAAATCCCTAGGTGATTCAGATTAAGGTTTGAGAAGCACTATTCTAGCAGCCTTCCACTTGCATCTCATTTGCCAGAACTGGTTACATGGCCCTTCATGGAAGAAGAGGCGCAGCCCCTTGACTGGCTCAGGCCAGGGGCTCTCAAACTTGGCCAACGTTAAAACCACCTGGGGGAGTTTTTAATGGCAGATGCCTGGGGGATTGACAAGGTTGGGCTTGGGCAGATCCCCAGGTGATTCTGATGCACAGCCAGACGCAGGCTCTCCAGGCGATGCTGGAGTATGCAAAGGTTTGTAGACCCTAAGCCTGAGTCCCCCTCTGAGGCTGTCTCAGAGCACATCTCCATGTGCAAACGAACATCGGGTTCCATTTTCAAGGAGGAAAGAGGTAACTGTTGGATGAACAGCCAACAGTGTCTGCACACAGGGGGACTATTTGGTATAATTTTAATTACTTCTCCTTGTTTGAATTCATATAAGTGTCTAGAAGATGCGATTCCACTGTAATCATACATTGTTTGCTATAGACAATAAGTCAGGAAAGGGTTCAGGCTTCAGAGAAGGGTGAGATCACAGCAGTCTTTTTTATGTTTTGCTAGCCTCTATCTATTGAGAGAAATCGCAAATGCAATACCACACATTGGGCAAAAATGAATGAGTCACAGTGAACAATGTACAATATTATGGATGCATCTTAGCAATAGTAAGTGAAAAAAGTCACAAAAATTATGAACAGCCTCATATCTTTTGAGTAAAATTACAAAGAATTTCAAGAAAATATTTTTTGAGAGTACATAGAGATGAGCTAAAACTAAATGAAAAGGAAAACAAGGAAACAATGAGCACAGGATTCACTGATTATCATATTTAGATAGATGATAGATTGATTGATAGGGTGGATGCTGGATGAATGGAGGGAGAGAGAGATTAGACAGCTAGCTAGCTAAATAGGAGAATCCCATGCATGAACCATATATCGTGATTAATCTAAGATCTTTGGTTTTTTGTTTGCTTGTTTGTTTTTGTTTTTAAATCTTGGTATTTCTGGTGAAGAAACTCATTTTGGTCCCTTTTCTTAAACCTACCAGTGACCCAATCAGGAGTCTGAAGTCTGAAATCGCAGACCTGTTCATCAGGTTATTTCAGCAAACTGGTTCCTTCCCCTCATAGCCAACAAGTATTTATTGATTGCTACTTACATAAATGTTTGAGGTGCCTGCATGCAAACTTTTCAAATCTTTGGAAACAACACCCAGATGTCAGCTTGCCCATTCCCCTTACTCAAGTTGAAATCATTGCAAGAAAAGAACCACTTTTTCTTTTCCACTGTGATTGATATTAACCTGAAAACTCCTCCCTTCCTGAAGTCACTAATGGAAATGGTTAATATTTGGCTGGGAAGGTTTTTTTTAAAGAAGTCTGAGCATTTCCAGAATTTGTTGTGGAATCAAAACCAGCAAAAGTGGGGCTGGTTGTGTTGACTGCCGCTTGCCTGCATCATTCCCCCTGCAATGAGAATACGAGGGTACTGGGAGTTTCATATCTTGCCAACAGAAAATAAATGTTACTCAAAAAAAGACAAGGATTTAGCAGCTCTTTCAACTAGATGAGTTCAACTGCCAAATTGCCCAGGAAACAGAAAAATCTCCACTGGACCGTACAGCTACAACACAGGAGACTTGACAAAGGAAAATGGAAAAAGCAAGAAAATTCTCCCTGACAAGATCATCTGGGGGGTGAAAAGCAATTTGGATGAAGAGTTTCCTAACGCAAAATGTGAGTTCCTTTAAAGCCGCTTACGGCCAGTCTTTGGGTTATTTTTTTTCTTCATTCCTTCATGTGTGGCTTAAAATCCACCTATTTCCAGAAAGATTTACAATTGTAAAACAATCCCAATATGACAATAGACAGTAGCAGCAGATATAATTTATTAAAATTATGGCAGAGGAAGGGGAAAGAAATACGCAAATAATTTCTGCAATTAAGAAAATCATGCAAAGCATCCTGACATCTAAGGCAGAAGAGCGAGTGAGGCTGACAAGTTACCGATTCCCATAAAACTAGATACCCTCCAACTGAAAGCAGCTCTAATGCCTCCTGAGTCCTGGTCACACACGGGATCCCAATCCCATTCACAAGCTTTTGTCACAAGGAGTTATAGGGAGACTGCAAACAGCTCGGTGCCAACCACCTGCCTTAGTGAATCAAGGAGGAAACTCAATGAGAGAGCATGACCTCTTTAGGAAAGTCAATTCATTTTCCCTTAAGATTGTGTCTGGGAGGTAAAGTAATTTCGGAAGCAATACAGAAAGGAACACGCTGAGGGACCCCCCAAGCCACAGTCCTTTGGATGCTCTGGGTATGGGTTCTGGAAGCCTCTGTCCCCAGGTACCACCCCTGCCCCCATTCCAGTCTCCCCAATTTCCAAGGTCAGGCAGAATCTAAACCCCTTTGGCAATTCCAAGGAACCTGGTCAATCCTCTCCTGGCATTTCTTCTCCCCCATCGTCCCCACATGGGTTCACGTTCCTTTCGCTGCACAACATTAACTGGTATCCTTCCTCCAGTTTAGTCCCAACACCAACCCATCGTATAGACCGTTGCAAAATAACGCTCCTAAACCCACAAATCCAGGAGAGCAAAGGCCCGCGGCACGCACGCTGCTCCCCGCTCACGGCCTCGCCAGATTGTGCCGGCATCCCAGGCAAGGGCAGGTGTAACTGCAATGGAATTGCTCAGAGTTCAAACACCAGCTATGCGTGCTGTGCAACTGGAGTCAGCGTTCTGCTGTACAACCACGTAAGGAAGAGCGTATGCGTGTTAAAATAAATAAAGCCGAAGAAAACGAGGAATCCTTTTCGGCTACGGGCACCAAGTCGTGAAATCCCTGTGCGCTTGGCCCAGCAATTACACAGGTACCCCCGGCCTCAGTGAGCGCCATTGGGCCCCGCTTCTGCCCACACACCGAATGGCTAATGCCGCTGGAGGGCGTTCAGAATCCTAAGCGGGGCTTTCAGGTTTCTCCCGACGCTGATCCCCAACCGCCTGCAACAGACAGCCTCTGCTCTGCCCTCGTAAATTCAGTTTCACAAACCAGGGACGTTTATCTTCAAATCTCTTAAGCAATTGCCTTTCCCTACAGTGCCCTGCCTGGTGTCTCCTCCTGTTCTCCTGCCCAGCAACAGTCCCGGCACTTTCTCCGCCTCCTCCAGGAAGCCTCCCCTTCCTACTCCCATCTGCAGTGCCCTCTCCTGTGAGCGTGGTGTTTGGCTAATAACTGATGACTCTTCATTAGTCCCGGGCTTGTCATGCTATTGACCTGTTTAACGTGCACCTCTTCTGTCTCCCGAATTGCGTTTTCTGCATCCTTCCTCGTCGTGGCTGTCGCCGTGGAGTTCCCGGGAACATAGATGCCGAGATGGGGATTCATGCAAGGAAGTTTACTAGGGCGTGTTCTTGGGGGGGTGTAGATCACCTGCTGGGGGTGAAGGAAGATGGTTTGGCAGGGGGAGAAGCTGGGCTGGGTCGCAGTCTGACAAAGGCCTCAGCTCGGCTCACGTGTGGGGGTGGGGGGCACCCTGAAGCTGACCTTGCAAGTCACTTCAAGCTGCGCGAGGAGCGAGGCCTTTCCTGCCCTCAGTTGATCCCGTGAAGGCCTGACCTTAGTTCAGAAAACTCACCTTGGGCGAGGGGATTCCTCTCAATGAGGCGATTCCAGCAGAGGCTGGGGGCTGGGGGCTGGGGGCTGGGGGTGAGGGCTGGGGGCTGGGGGCTGGGGGCTGGGGGTGAGGGCTGAGGGCTGGGGGCTGGGGGTGAGGGCTGGGGGCTGAGGGCTCTGGGCTGGGGGTGAGGGCTGTGGGCTGGGGGCTGGGGGCTGGGGGCTGGGGGCTGGGGGTGAGGGCTGGGGGTTGGGGGTGAGGGCTGGGGGCTGAGGGCTGTGGGCTGGGGGTGAGGGCTTGGGGCTGGGGGCTGGGAGCTGGGGGTGATGGCTGGGGGCTGTGGGCTGGGGGCTGGGGGTGAGAGCTGGGGGCTGAGGGCTGGGGGCTGGGGGCTGGGGGTGAGGGCTGGGGGCTGGGGGCTGGGGGCTGGGGGTGAGAGCTGGGGGATGAGGGCTGGGGGCTGGGGGCTGGGGGCTGTGGGCTGGGAGTGATGGCTGAGGGCTGGGGGCTGGGGGATGAGGGCTGGGGGCTTCGGGCTGGGGGTGATGGCTGGGGGCTGGGAGGTGAGGGCTGGGGCTGGGGGTGAGGGCTGGGGGCTGGGGGGTGAGGGCTGGGGGCTGAGGGCTGCAGGCTGGGGGTGATGGCTGGGGGCTGGGGGCTGGGGGTGAGGGCTGGGGGCTGGGGGCTGGGGGTGAGGGCTGCGGGCTGAGGGCCAGGGGCTGGGGGTAATGGCTGTGGGCTGGGGGTGAGGGCTGGGGGCTGAGGGTGGGGGCTGGGGGCTGGGGGTGAGGGCTGGGGGCTGGGGGTGAGGGCTGCGGGCTGAGGGCCGGGGGCTGGGGGTAATGGCTGTGGGCTGGGGGTGAGGGCTGCGGGCTGCGGGCTGGGGGCTGCGGGCTGGGGGTGAGGGCTGGGGGCTGAGGGCTGTGGGCTGGGGGTGATGGCTGGGGGCTGGGGGCTGCGGGCTGGGGGTGAGAGCTGGGGGCTGAGGGCTGGGGGTAATGGCTGTGGGCTGGGGGTGAGGTCTGGGGGCTGAGGGCTGGGGGCTGGGGGTGAGGGCTGGAGGTGAGGGCTGAGGGCTGGGGCTGGGGGCTGAGGGCTGGAGGTGAGGGCTGAGGGCTGGGGACTGCAGGCTGGGGGCTGCGGCCTGAGGGCTGGGGGCTGGGAGCTGGAGGTGAGGGCTGAGGGCTGCGGGCTGGGGGCTGGGGGCTGGGGGCTGGGGGCTGGAGGTGAGGGCTGGGGGCTGCGGGCTGCGGGCTGCGGGCTGGGGGTGATGGCTGGGGGTTGCCGGCTGCTGGCTGCCGGCTGCTGGCTGTGGGCTTCAGGCTGTCTGTCTGTCTCAGCTTTCCCAGCAGCACGCGGCAAGTTCTCAGAGTCGAAAGGGCGATCTGGGCAGTGCCTCCTAGGAAGGATGGCCTCGGAAGGAAATAGGAAGGGAAGGGAGTGAATAGAGGGAGAGAGAAAAGCAGGGGAAGGGAGGCCAGGAGGTCCGCTTGCTGAGATCTCAGGGGAGCAGAGTTTGACAGGAAGGCCACTGCCTTTTTTAAAGAGCTGCAAGGCAGTGAGAGGACAGGGATGGAGAGAAGTGCAGGCTGTTGGCAAAGGCGCTCGGCTGGCCTGTGGCTGCACTGGGTTTTGCACCCAAGCCTGCCTAGTCCCAAGATCCTCTCTTTCCCCACGCAGTTGGCAAACAGCTCAGGCACCCCTGTTTGGTAAGTTTGTGGAGATGCAGAAGGAAAGTGGGAGCAAAACAAAGAAAAAAACTTGGAAGTCCTGTGTGTTCTCTACAGCCCTTCGAAAACGACAGAACATTTCAAAGGTGGAAAACAGCCCAGTGCACTAACCATATTTTTAAAGGTAAAAGTTAAGTTTGCCTGAAGCAAGAGTATCCAGAGACCAGACTTCTGTAAAACCCAGAAAAGGAAAAAAAAAAAAAAAATCAGGCTCTGCCAGATAAAGAGTGTGCCTGGAATGTGCTAGAATCAGAAATTATAGACATCAAAAAACTGTGTGGAGAAGTAAGAGTGCTGTCTCCTCTAAAACCTCCAGGAAATAACATTCCAGCAAAGAAAGAGATTTTTTAAAATGGTAGAGGAGAGGCAGGAGGAGAAAGCAAAGGGGCAGACTTGAGTCCTGCATGATCTGGGCAACTTGAAAGTATTCTTTCTTTCTTCCAACTTCCAAAGTTCCCTTAGAGGGCCTGGTCCTCACATCAGGGAAATAGGAATCACCAAGGACTTTCTCTGCAGCTTGAGAATTTGAATTTATTCAAAACCCTCTGAGGAAGAAGGGATCTCTAGGGCTTCCATAAATCAGAATGTTTTCTTCCCCCAAGAATCTTGGGCAGAATTGGGATACTTACCTGGAAGTAGGCAGGGCAGTAAGTGGCAGTTTTCTCTTAGAATCTGTTTGTTTTTTTATTAAAGATTTGCTTATTTCTCCCCACCCTCCTCACTGACTGCTCTCTCTGTCCATTCATTCATTCTACTGTGTCTGCTTGTCTTCTCTTTAGGCGGTACTGGGAACTGATCCTGGGACCTTCTGGAGTGTGAGAGAGGTGCTCAATCTCTTGTGCCACCTTAGCTCCCTGGTCTGCTGTTTTTCTTATTGTCTCTCCTCTGTGTCTCTTGTTGTTGTGTCATCTTGCTGTGCCAGCTCTTCACTTGGACCAGCTTGCCTTCACCAGGAGGCCCCAGGAATTGAACCCTGGACCTCCCATAAGGTGGACAGGAGCCCAATCACTTGAGCCACATCTGCTTCCCTAGAATCTATTCTTAAACCCATGCCTTTTTCAATGTACCTCATGCCTTTCTCTCAAACTTTAGAGCTAAAATTCACCAACAAACAACATGTTAGTACGATACTCCTATATGGCTCTCTGCGTCTACATCCTGTAAATGTATACATCAAACTATCAAGTAATGCCTTGTTTTACTAGGGCTATTTTTCTAATCTGTGCTTTTCTCCATGATATTTTTTTTCCTCAATTTCAAAATTACGGGCCCTGGAGTTCCCTTTTTCATTTTTCATTTAAACTCTTTTCTTCCTGGCTCCTCTGAAGTTAGAAATTGTAACCATTTATTCTTGGGCATTCTAGGGCTGTTGGTTCAATGACAGGAACTGGGGTGAAATCGCCTGGTCCCTGAACTCCATGCAGCTGGGAACAAGGCAGTAGGATGCAAATTAGCCTGGAGGGGGGCGGGTGTGTGAGTAATTCTTAAACCTCAGTACAGCCTTTCTTTCCCAATTCTGGCTTTTTATGAGTTGCTGAAAACGCAGAAGCAAAGTCAGTTGAGATACACCCTCTCTTCCATTCAACTCCTGTCTACCCCACTTTCTTCTGTCCCTACCACCTTCGATGGAGAAGCCCACCTGGTGGCAAAGAGAGCCAGAAAGAGTAAGACTGGATGGGAATGCACCCAGAGCCTGGAGACCCCCAGCCGCCCTGGATCCTGCCTGGGACCCCACTCGTTGGTGCAGGGCCTCCCTGCTGTTGGGTGGTCTTTGTGATTGTGATTGCCCTTGGAAAATTTTCAGCTCTTGACCAAGGAGTCTTCACTAGAAGTCTTTGCTTTAGTGAGAAAAGAGGACTTTTTTTAAGGGCTGAGGTTTGAAAGCATGGAATTAAAACAGAGCAAAAAAAAAAACAAAAAACAAAAAACCTACCTTAGGTCTTGTAAAAGAAAGCAGCTGGGGTAAAAAAAATAAAGGAGCCCATCTGCTAATTAAAACTCCAAGAGTAGTGGGAGGAACAATTACTCTAAGGCTCTATCTTTCCCCCACATTCCTGCAAACAAATTAGCTTCAACACCCACACAGTGCAAGAACAAACGCCAATTAGGCCTAGATGTTTCCTTGAACATGTTTTCCCTTCTCCATCGCCATCTGATCACCAACATTTGTTTGATAGGAGGTTGGAGACGAGGCCATTGCTTACCTGGAGAAATTATTTCCACCCGTTTTATTCTAAAGCAAAAACACAGTCAGGTGTGAAGGCTGCATCCAGCACTAACTCTATGCTCGATGTGCAAAAGATCACCAGCTTCTATCACAGACACAGCGCCCATCTCTGGATGGTTGAGTAACAGTAAGAGTCATCTGTAGCTTGGGAGAGGAATATACTTTTCATTGTGAGATTTCAAAAGACAATTGAAAAACTGTGGATTTAAAAGAACCTTATAGGAGTGGATGTGGCTCAAGCAGTTGAGCCCCTGCTTTTTACATGGGAGGTTCTGAGTTCAGATCCTGAGCCCCCCTAAAAAAACAAAAGTAAAGAGCAAACAAATCAAATGACAAAACCAACTCAGGGAAGCCGACGTGGCTCAGTGGTTATGTGCTGGCTTCCCACATAAGGGGTCCTAAATGCAATCCCCGGCCCCAGTACCTAAAAAAAAGATCATATAAAAGACAAAAGACATGATGACCCTTTGCATAAAAGGATATAAATCCAGCTCTATCTCCAACTAGAGCTGTAACAGGGTGCCTGAGTGAGGCCAGACCTTGTGATTTTTTAAAAAACCTTGATAGAGACAAGCTGTGGAAGTGAGGAGAGATGGCTAGCTACTTTAAAGTTGCAAGCAGCCTTTTGTTTTTTTCTGGAGGTAGAAGCTTGAATTTCACCTTTGAAGACAGGCAGTTCCTTTGTTTGAGCATTTTGGCCGTGCTAAGGTAAAGCGGAAATCCTCTCTGGAAGAGAGAGCTTCTGGTAAGGAGCGACACTGCTCTGTGCGGTATCACAGCTCATGTTCGCCGTGTATGGAATGCTGCTCTGCTGATCACGTTCTCTTTAGAGGAAAAAAATCCTAAGTATGGACGTAGATGACAGCATCCCTTCAAAAAACTGTGTGTCATGAGTGAAGATCCTTGTTCAAGAATTTAAACTTCTGTGGTCAGGAGCTGGACAGATTACGAGGGTAGCAGGAAGGAGGCAGTGACATGTCTTTATTTCATGCCCTCTTTTAAAGCTCCACACATTTCAGACTGCGTAACTCTGGCTTCAGGGAGTAGACCTCTTTTGGAGTTTTGGAGGAGCTGGGGCAAGGCCGGGCCATGTCGGAGGAATATTTTTGTCTGATGAGAGAAGATGTTTTGAGGGCCAGACATCCCAGAAACGGGCGGGGGCATGAGGAGCCGGGACGCAAGGGGGAGCTCCAGGGAGGCTGAGCTCCTCCAGCCCTCGCGCCCGGGGAGGGGCTCACGCTGGCCGTGGGTGGTTCTGGGCCCTGTGGAGGGCGTGGGCTGGGCACGCCCGGGCCTCAGCAGCTTTCCCTGTGCAGTTCTCCTGTAAAGAATAGCAGTTACCATGTGGGGAACCAAAAGAAGGGACCAGGTCAGTGCTGCAGTGACCGTCCCTGGGAAACCTCAGCAGGGGAAGCTAGCAGGGCTAGATTCCCCGTGGCCAAACTGGGCGTTTGAGAGATGGCAGCTGGAGGCATCTGAGTTACCGACACCCGTGGTTCTCAACCAGGGGTGGTTTTTTTCTCCCAAGTGGACATTTAGGAATGTCTGGGGACATTTTTGTTGTCACAGCAGAGCTGTTAATGGTATCTAGTAGGTAGAGGCCAGGGATGCTGCTCAGTACTCTACAGCATGGGACTGCTCCCCACAAGAGGCCTGACCCAGCACGTTAGACCGAGAAAACCCCAACCCTAGGTGGAGGCAGTAAATGCATTTAGATGTTCATTTGCAGGGAAGCGGATTTGGCCCAATGGATAGGGCATCCGCCTACCATATGGGAGGTCCAGGGTTCAAACCCAGGGCCTCCTGGCCCATGTGATGAGCTGGCCCACATGCAGTGCTGATGCACACAAGGAGTGCCCTGCCACGCAGGGGTGTCCCCTGCATAAGGGACCCCCACCTGCAAGGGGTGTACCCCATAAGGAGAGCCGCCCCATGCAAAAAAAAGTGCAGCCTGCCCAGGTGTGGCACTGCACACACAGAGCTGGCGGAGCAAGATGATGCAACAAAAAGAGACACAGATTCCCAGTGCCGCCGACCAGAATGCAAGCAGACACGGAAGAACACACAACGAACAAATGGAGAGCAGACAATAGGGGGAAGGTGAGAGAAATAAATAAAAAATAAATCTTAAAAAAAAGATGTTCATATGCAAATAGAGCAAAAGGTGAATCTCAAAAAATTAATAAGGTTGAGTACAAAATTGATTTGCAAAGATAAGTTTACTGGGCGAAATGTATTTATTGAGGGATTACTGCATGTGAGGCTCCATTCTAGGCTCTGAAGTTCCAGCAACCAAGACAAACTTCCTGTCCTTATGAAATTTATACAGAGTTGTGAGGTAAACCCCTGTATAGGATTCTCCGGAGAGAACTGACGGGAAATATATATATGTAAGTATTAAAATATTTATTATAGGAATCGGCTCATGCAACCATGGCGATTGGCAAGTCTGAAATCCTTCTAGCAGGGTGCAACTCTGGAAACTCTGATGAAGGTGAAGTTCAATTCCCCAGGAGAAGCCGCAAGTGGGAATGCCTATAAAAGTGACATTGAATTCCCCAGAAAAAACTGGTTGACTGAAATAGAGATAGAAGTTCTTCTTTCTGGCTTCTGTAAGCCTCAGCTCTAGCTTTAAGGCCTCCAACTGATTGGATGAGAAGACTCTCCTCATTGCTGGTCCATTCTCTTTTGTTGATTATAGATGAAATCAGCGGTAGATGCAAATCAGCTGATTATAGATGTAAATCCATCTATGAAATGTCCTCACAGTTAACACATGAAATTAACCATCACCATCCCTAAAAAGCATATGCAATTCCAATCATCACTAGAATCATAGCTCTTGTGAATGAACTAATTTAACCCACCCAACAGCACTATGGGGTGTGTGCTATTATAATCTATTTCATAAGACACTGAGTCGTAGAGAGCAGTAACTTGTCCAAGATCAGAAAACTGACAGTTGGACTGAGGCTATCTGACTTCTTTATAGGCTGTAAGTTCCTCTTATAGTTAGACAGACTCCAGAACTTAATGAGCTATGTGATTGGGGTAGCATAATTTAATTTCTCTTGCTTCTTCATCTGTAAATTGGAGGTAATAAAACTATCTATCTTGCAAGGTTGTAATGAAAATTACAAGGTTGTAATGAAAAGAACAATGCATGGCACACAGTGATGGGAAATAGAGAATGCCCAAGGAACCCACTTTAGGGCCATAGTTTTCAAAGTGTGTTCCTGGAGCAGGAGCAGAAGCAGCAGCGGCACCTGGGAACTTGTTTAGAAATACAAATTCTCAGACCCCACCCCAGACCTCCTGAATCAGAAGCTCTGGGGATAGCACCCAGCAATCTGTGTTTTAACATGCTCTCCTGGTAATTCTGATACATGCTAAAGTTTGAGAACCACTAAATTAGATCATTCTGAGGAGGTAATGTTTGAGTGGCAACAAAGAAGGAATTCATTTCTACCCTCTCTTAACTTATTCCCTGACTACAAACATGTTTCGTACAATCAATTTTTAAAAATGCATTCTTTATAAGCCCTCCTTTTCTTTGGCTTCATCCTCAGCAGATATCTCAACATCTGTCTATGTTAAGATACCTTCCCTAATACCTGTACACCCTCTCAACAGTTCTCCAACTTTACCAGGCTATCCCTTGGTTCTCTTTATATCATTCATTCATTCATTCATTCATTCATGCGGGTTTACTGAGCCTACACTAGGGCCTGTGTAGATGCTGAGAAAGCACACCCTCAGGGAGCCTACCATCTAATGGGGAAGCAGAGATGTGTCCCTGTCCCAGCCCTGTGGCTTCAGGTATACCAACTGGGACTGAGCGTGGGGTGGATGTAGGGTACAGGATCAGCCTCCCAAAGGAAGTAACACTTAGTCTGAGACTTGAAGAACAAATAGAGCAAGAACCTGATGAAATGAGATAAAAAATCATCTGCAAGAACATAAGAGCAATAATGTCAAAGAATGAATGTGTTTTAAAAACAATGAAAAAGAATCATGGGAGATAAATATCAGTACTCGAGAAATGAAAGGTTTGACTGAATAAAGGTTATTTTGAAACTTTTGATTTCTCTAAAATAAAAAATTGACAAACCAGAAGTGAATGAACTACCCTTTCATCAATGCTGGACACTTCCTGGTCATTCTCTGCTGCTTTTATTTGGCTTGATATATATATTTTTAAACATAATTCTCTAATGGCTTTTTTTATTTTTTTAGATTTATTCTTTATTTCTCTTCCCTTCCTCCCCTCCACCCCCCCCCCCCCACCTCAGTTGTCTGTTCTGTGTCCATTCACTGTGTGTTCTTCTGTGTCCGCTTCTAGTCTTGTCAGCGGCACTGGGAATCGGTGTCTCTTTTTTTTTATTGCATCATCTTGCTGTGTCAGCTCTTCGTGTGCATGGCTGCCACTCCTGGGCAGGCTGAACTTTCTTTCCCACTGGGCAGCTCTCCTTACAGGGTGCACTCCTTGCATGTGGGGCTCCCCTATGCAGGGGATACCCCTGCATAGCACAGCACTCCTTGCATGCATTAGCACTGTGCGTGGCCCAGCTCCACATGGGTCAAGGAGGCCCTGGGTTTGAACCCTGGACCTCCCATGTAGTAGGCAGACGCCCTATCCATTGAGCCAAGTCTGCTTCCTGATATTCTTGTCTCTACCCATTTGCTTACCTTCTTCCTTCTGTCAGCTACGTTTCTCTCCCTCTTTCCATCTTCCCCCAGCTCTGTCTGTGAAAATCCTACACATCTTTTTAGGTCTAGATTGGAAAGCTGCCTCCCCCAAGAAGCCTCTTCTGCCCCCCTCATTGGAGGTGACCACTGTCCTCCAGCATTGCCAGAAAGTTTTTATTCTATCTTAAGCAGCTGTCAGCACATCTTGGTGCATTACCATTCCAAGGTAAATAGATTTTGCTGCCTGGTGCATGAAAGATCCTCCAGGATAGGGACACATCTTACCCTACTTTTTGCCACCACATTGGGGGCTCAAAATTGGGCTGGGCTATATTGGACCGGATTCCACACAGCAAAGGGACGAGAAGGCTGAATCAACTTCTACTCTATACCATAATGATTCCAGAGGGACCATAGAGAAAACGTTTAAAAATCTGTTCATGAACTTCAATAAAGGATATAGGGGAGAGGAAAGCAATTTTTTATTACTGAGTTCAGGGCATTGATGGGGACAAGATCAACGTGTTTATTTTATAAATGAAAATTTCATTTAACAAAATAAAATAAATACAAATAGGAGCCACAGAAAGAAATTATGTGACAACAAAACTAATGAAAATCTGCTTGCAAAATACATTAAAATTGATGAATACCCATAAGGTCAGTACCCAGCTTCCTTTGAGCCAGAAAAGATTTTTAGAGTAGTTAAAAAGGGATGAATAGCTTTTACACAAAGATATATAGATAATAAATCACCATGTAGAAAAAAACAGCCTTTTTAGCCACTAAAGAAATGAAAAATAAAACGAAATGTATCATTACACACCAGTTAAAATTTTAATGACAAAACTTGATTTTGGCAGGACTGTCAGTATCTCTCTTGTATTTATCCAAAGCCAGAGCTAAGAGAATAGCCATTAAATCTCTCTAAGGTACAATTTGGAAATATGTAAGAAGAACAGTTATACTGTTCTTACATTTTAACTCGGTTATTAAATTTGGGAGAAAATGTATTAAGGAAATCATCTTCAGAGAGAAAAGATTTATTCTGTTAATTGTAGTTATGAAAAATCAGCAAACCAAATGCCTGTCAAGCACTATGCAGTATCTGAGATAGTGCCCTACTTGCCAGCTAGCAAGCTAGTCTGTTACTGTTTCAGCTGGCAGAAGAGTCGAAACTCTTGGGTCAGAGACAAAGATTTGAGTACTGCAGACAGAAGCTGTCATGTTCATTTGTGGCAGGTCCCCATGCCCTCCACTTCCCATGGGGGTGATAGAAAGGGCACATGGTGGATGCCTGCACACACAGTGGGTTGTATTATAGGACAGGGACACTGATTTTAGGGATTTACTACTTTAATATTAAGTGGGATTGAGCCTTCTCCTTGTTTGGTGGAAGAGGTCACTTCATTCTTTAAGGTTGCTTGCTGCAAACACAACTCTGAGAAACATGCAGGGTAATGAGCAGTCAGGACCATATATTCTTTGTATACCCAGGAAGAACATGCAGGGGTGCTCAGGGGCCATGGATCACCTCTCCCAACAATGCCTCATTCATTCATTCATTCATTCATTCACGAAATTCATTCAAATGTATTGAATTCCCTATTACGTCCTTGGCACAGCACTAGATGCTAAGGATATAGGAGTAAACAAATTCCCTGCCCAAGAAAAGCTTACGTTTTAGTGGGGAAGTTAGATAATAAGGAGGGATTAAATAAATAATATGACTTCACTACTGTGAAGTGCTGTGAAGACAAATAAAGCAGAGTAGGAGAAGAGAGAACATTGGAGGGTCCCATGTTTTGAGAGTTGCTTGATCATAGATAACCATGTTCAGGGAATGCCTGAGATGGTGACGCTAGAACAGAGACTCGAATGACATAAGCGAGCTCGTCACATTTGTTCCAGGGGAAAAGCATCATAGGTACAAAGGATAGTATATGTGAAAGCCCTGAAAATGGAAATGTGCTTTGTCTGGTTCCAGTCTGGCATGGAAGCAAGGAGCAAGAGGGAGAGCTGACAGAGATGGCTTGTAATTGAGACACAATATACTTTTACAAAATGACACACGTGGACTTTACCAGCACATGAAACTCTCAGCTCAGCAAAGAAAGAGCTCAGCAAAGAAAGTCAAACCGAATCCCCAACCCAGTATAGGGAGGGCAGTTTGGTATCATGCAAAAATGGGGGATTTAGAGTCAGAAGAAGAGAGCCCTGGCTATCAATTGCAAGTCAATATACCTCTCTAGGTTTCTTCATCTGCCAAATGGGAATGGTGCCTAAAAAGATTGTGGATAAGATCAAGTGAAATAAAGTATATGAACATGTTTTGTTCTTACAAAGATTAGAGAAATGAAATATGTAAAAACATGATTCCTAAAAAGATTAGAAGAAAGCTGAGTTCTAACATCAGGACTGGAAGTTAAAAAATAGTAGCAGCAGTCAATATTTATTGCATAATCAACCGTGGGCTAAAAAGGTTTTATCTAATTTTAGGCTTGTAATCATCTCATAACAGGTATAAATATCCCCATTTTTTAGAAGAAGAAACTGAGTCTCAGAGAGCTTAAGTTGCCCAAAGTCTCCCAACTAATAAATGGTGCAATTTAAAAAGCATAACTATGAAGAGAAGATGGAGCAACATGAAGTGCTAAGCGAAATCTGTAAAATAAAAAATTAACTATAGGGATGAAAAATGGTTGTGGATAGCAGCAAAGACTGCAAAATAAAAATGTGTCACGTATCTAAGTGGTACGATGTGAAGGCTTTTACATTTTTAATATTCTTTGCTCTTGCTGTAATGTTTGCTCAATAATATAGGATGAAAATTATTGTAAGAATATCTCCAAAGCTAGCCATTATTACCTTCTACAGGATTCTCTTCATGTCCATTTTCTCAAATAAATCTTCCAAACCTCAGCTCTCTCCATGCCCAGGTGCAAGCCCAGCCCCCTGCAGGGCTGTCACCAGCCTGCTTTCCCAGAGGGAATGCCTGCCGTTCGCAGGCTCTGAGATCCAGCCTTCCATTCATCTTGTCCAATATCCATATCCCTTCCAGAGGCTTCAGGAAAACTTGGGCAGCATCCTTCTCCAAGATGCTCCCTGGCCACAACTCCCCCCGGCTCTGTGATCCCTAGCCGCGTGGCACTTAACCCTTGGTGTTCAAGTCTTTTTATTTTGACTCCTTAGTGTGTTGCCTATAGAATGAGCATATAGAGTCTGTGCCCAGAAAGCACAAAGTACCTGACCTGAATGAGGGAGAGTAAAGGAGTAATGGAGAAGCATGTTACTGGAGGGCGCTGGAGCAGAGGAGACAGCCCCCGCAGGGCCCATCCCCCTGCAGGTTGCCTGTGCTGCCGGGGATGGCACTGCTTGGTGACAGGGCACTCCAGGACACCGGAGGAAAGCTGGTCCACCTGCTGCAGCCTATGTGGCCTTTCCAAATGGAGAGATGACCCTCAGTGGCCAGGGCCACGCCAGCCTCCTCTGAGCACCCTGCTCCACCAGGGTTTTTCCTGTTTCTAGAATGTTACTGAGAAGCCCGTGAATGACCGCCAGTCCTGATGTGCTGAAAAGAGAAGGGCCAGTTTGGGCTGTGTTCTTTATCTTTCTCTTTCACTTCCGGGGACCCAGATGCTGGAGCTTTATGTTGATTTCATTATGATTGCATTATTTTATTTCAGTGAGACGAAAACGGAGGACGGGGTAAGGGAATTTCACCTTTCCAACTGGACAAAATAACTTCAGCCTTCACGTGGAGATGAAGAACTGGAAGACACACAGACGTCCTGCGGGTCGGGAATGTTCGAACCTGAAAAGGGCGGACGGAGTGTTTGCGTGGGAACTTGATGCGGGCAGGATTAGAGCCGGCAGCGGGTTGAACCCTCACTCCCCGTCTTCTCAGCCCTCTGCAACCCTGCTTACTGGCTGCGCATTGTTTTCTGCGTAGCTCCAAGGAAGCAAGTTCTCCCGAGCACCATTAACCCCCGCAGGGCAGTTTGTGGAGTCCGCCGTGGCGGACGCAGCCAGGTTTAGAAGTTTCCTGATTGTATATCCCAGTACCTGAGTCCCTAGGTCAAGTACATGCACAGCTCGAGACTCGGGGATACCCCGCACCCTTCCGGCCGGAAGAGGGCGGGCCCCTGTGTGTCACAACGAGCCGCTAGCCCCGTCCGAGGCATCTGCCAAGGAATTCCTACACGTTTGTAAATCTTCTCTCCAGACCACCGCAGCGGGGTTCACTCTGCCCCGCGGAGGTGGGAGGCCAGCGGGGAACTGCGTGGAACCGGGCTCCCATTGGCGGGTGCTCCAGACTCCCGCCGCCCGCGCGCACACCGGCCTACCCCTAGAGCCGCCGCAGCCCCGGGACGCGGGCCCGGCGTGGGGGGAGCGGGGGTAACTCTCCAAGACCGCCCCTGCGCGGACACTCGGCTGCGCTCGGGGAGTCGCAGCCCCGCCGCCTCCAGCTGCCCCGGGGACCGCGAGGAGGTGGGAGAGCCTGGCGCGCCGCACTGCGCGGAGCTGACGGCGAGTCTCACTCCACTGGAAAAAGAGGGTCCACGAGGACCCCAGCACAGGCGCCAACGGGAGCTGGGAACGCAGCGTCTGCGGTCCCGAAGCGGGTGAACCAGAGTAGAGGGACCTGGACCGGCCTCGTCCCTCCCGGGGCACGCAGTGCCTGCCCCCGCGCCCTACCCTCCCCGTCCGCGCTGAGCCCCGGGGCCGCGCGTGCTGCCCCCGCCCGGGAGCCCGGATCCGGCTCGCCGCGCGCCATGGAGGCCGCTAACCTCTTCGTGGCAGCCGGCGGGTCTCCGGCACCCGAGGTCAGCAGCAGCAGCCCAAGCCCGCACGGGGTCGTCGGGTCGACCCCGGGTGGCGCCGCCCTGGCGGGCCGGGAGCAGCCCTTCTCCGTCTTTGCGGTGCTGGTGGTGACGCTGCTCGTGCTGCTGATCGTGGCCACCTTCCTGTGGAACCTGCTGGTGCTGGTGACCATCCTGCGCGTCCGCGCCTTCCATCGCGTGCCGCACAACCTGGTGGCCTCGACGGCCGTGTCGGACGCACTGGTGGCGGCGCTGGTGATGCCACTGAGCCTGGTGAGCGAGCTGTCGGCCGGGCGGCGTTGGCGGCTGGGCCGCAGCCTGTGCCACGTGTGGATCTCCTTCGACGTGCTGTGCTGCACCGCCAGCATCTGGAACGTGGCGGCCATCGCCCTGGACCGCTACTGGACCATCACGCGCCACCTGCAGTACACGCCGCGCACCCGCCGCCGCGCCTCGGCGCTCATGATCGCGCTCACCTGGGCGCTCTCGGCGCTCATCGCGCTGGCGCCGCTGCTCTTTGGCTGGGGCGAGGCGTACGACGCCCGGCTCCAGCGCTGCCAGGTGAGCCAAGAACCCTCTTACGCCGTCTTCTCCACCTGCGGCGCCTTCTACCTGCCGCTTGGCGTGGTGCTCTTCGTCTACTGGAAGATCTACAAGGCGGCCAAGTTCCGCTTCGGGCGCCGCCGCCGGGCTGTGCTGCCGCAGCCGGCCAAGGTGCAGGTGAGAGGCGGGCTGCGGAGTTGGGTGGGGGCGCGGGGGCGCTGAGGGAGGAGGCAGCTCCGTGCCAGGGAGAGTTGGTGGAAACTTGCTGGCCGCAGCAGACTTGGAGTTGGCAGTTCACCGTCTGCTTACCTGGAGGGTCCCAACCTGGTGCTCATGCAAAGGCTTCGCCACCTGCCAACCTGGCCGCAAGTGGAGGGTTTCACTGCCTGCGCTCTAGGGCCAGAGCCCGCGCTACAGCGCCGCGCGGCGGGGGCTGGAGGCGGGTCCAGCGCTTCTCCGTGGTGGGGAAAGGATGTCTGATTAATTAGCTGGATGCGCCTCCGTCGCGCTTCCCCTCCAGTCCTGTGTCCGCCTTAGCCCTGCAGCCGCCAGCTTCCTGGCCCCGGTTAGGACGTGCGGGTTGCCGGTGAGCTTGGTGTGGAAATTCCTCCTGCTGATAGGAAAGTTCCTGTAGCCATTCACCCCGTTTTTTCTTTCTCCGCTACACCTTAGTCCAATCTCTAGTAGTCTAGAGACAGTATTCCCCTTTGGCCAAGCAAGAAAGTGAAGATAAAAGATGATCCTGGCTTCACTTTCCTTTGACTATCCCAACCTCAGCGTTATTCTCTAGTAACTTTGGTACCAGACATACCTCTGGTTCCAATCCCGGTTCAGGACACGAAGGCAATTGCTGAATCCCTGTGGGTCCAGCTCTTCCTTCTTTTCCTTCTCTCTCCCTCCCTCCCTCTGTCTCTATCTCTCCCTCTGCCAGGTCACAATGGCATTTATTTTGGGTTTTAGAATTGCAATTCTGGGAGCACAGATTCAGCCAGCAACACAAATTGTGTCACATTGTGGTGGTTCAAGGCAAGGGTTTTTAAAGAAAAAGAAGATTGCATAAGTTGTTCGTTATTGGTGAATATTGGGCGGCTCAGCCAAATGAGCTTCAGGCTACAAGGTCTTTATCTTGTTTGTTCATGGTATCTGGTTGTCCTCAGGATTTTGAGGAGCACTGTTGCTTGAGGTTACCCACACTTTGGCAGTTTGTGATTGTATTAGTCGGGGTTCTCTAGGGAAATAGAATCAACAAGAGATATTTGTCAATAGTATGCGACTTTATATGAGTCTCTAACGTGACCATGGGGATGCACAAGTCCAGGTTCCGCAGACAGGCTGCAACCAGGGGCTCCGGTGAAAGTCCAGTGAAGGTCCTTGATGAGTTCTGGGAGACGTTGGCTATGCAGATAAGCTGGGAAATTCTCACTTAATGCTGGAATCACTTCCCTTTTTAAAGCATTCAACAGATTGGTTAAACCATCACTCACTGCTGATGGCAATCTCCCTGATTGATGTAATTATAACCAGCAGTCTATGATTTACCACTGCAGTAAAGTCAATGGTGACTAAAGTCATAAATGCTCTTGTATTGCAGTTAGCCCAGTGCTTGCTTGACCAAACAACTGGGCACAGTTACCTGGCCGAGTTGACACATTAGCCTAACCATCACAGTGATATTTGGCTGAGATCTGCCTAAGAGATGACTCCGTTTTAAATCTCTTAGCCATAGCAACTCTAGTTTCTTTGAAGTTTTTTTTTCACATTTCCACCTTTTGATCAAGAGCTTTCTCAGAAAGCGTTGCTGATCAGCATTTGGTACTAATCCGCAGGTGCCAGGGAGGCCCATTCCGGGAATAATACGCCATGTAGGGATAGGCAGTGAGTTTGTGTCCTGGCTGCTTTTTGTTTAAACAAGTTAATTCTTTCTTCAGAGAGCTCTTGGTGGGAACAGCACAAGATGGAGAATGATGTAAGGCAGCTGGCGCGTGCCTGGCACATGGTGGCGGGATTGAGAAGCCGATCAGCAGGGGCTTTGCCTGGTGGCCAGTCCACAGTGCCTGAGATAGGGCAGGAAATAGGAGATGGAGGAAGCTGCATGTGGCAGAACGTCTCTGGGCTGTATTTATTATTTTGTGGGAGCTTCCTGCCTTTTGGTCAGGCCCTGATAGGTGTTTGGCTTTCTCCTCACACCAGAAGCTGCAAACTTTTGGGAGAGTGGGGGTGGCAGGTATTCCAAGTAATAAGCCCCCTTGTCCTGGAGAATAATGTGATTTATTGCCCTTACTTTCAAAACAATATATGGACCAGGGAAAGGGTTCCTGAGGGGGGGGGGGGGGGGGAGAGGAAGAAGAGCATTATTTTGTTAGTTTTGTTTTAATTTTGGAAAAATTAACTAAGATACTTAGACTACTCACACAAATAGGTATATATATTTTAAAGTAGGCTTTTATTTCTTCATTAAATGGTAGAGGACTTTTGTAGCATAAAATAAGAAAGCCAGGACTATAATTGGAAAGCATTGGTAGAGGAGAGCTTTATTCAGAATTAATGATGTCTTTGAAAGTTCCCTTGGAAATGCCTGGGATGATTAGAGCTTTTCTGTCTGCTTGCCAGGGTAAGGCTGACTTTTAACAGCCACATCAATCCAATGTGTACCCAGATAAATTGTGGTGAAATTGACATGGAACAGGCTTACCTACCCTGAGTCTAGCCTTTGCTTTCGACAGGCCCCGCTCAGGCAGGGGACATAGGGAGGCTGTGACTGGGAGGGAACCTGGCCAGTGCAGGAGACCACTGGTGGGGAGAGAGAGTCCCAGGAGGCAGGGCAGGGTGGGGATTTAGCCACCCCCGAGAGGCGGACCCAGGCCAACCCCTTACCCTCTTTGGCCCTTAGTTCTCTCCTTTAATATAACAGCATTGGTGGAAGTCATGTTCAAAGGACTCTGGATCCTGTGATGCTGAGAATGTAGAAGAGAGAGCATCCCCAGAACATCTGTTTGTTTTAAGGCTCCAGCAAATCCCCACTCAAAATCCTGGGTAATGCTCCTGAGCCAGGTTTGCAAGCCCTCAGGCCGCAAGACACGCAAACCAAAATTTCAAATGATATGCCAGGAATGCTACCTGGTATCCAAAAGCTACTTTCCCCCTCCTGCCACCTGTCTCTGCACTCTAGGCTTGATGAGTAGAGTTAAATTTTGATCCTGCAAAGCATCTGTCCTGTGCTCTGTAGGTGATTGAAGCACCCCTCATGAAGGCTGAAGGCCTTGCTGACCAGACTGTGTATGTCCTTCATCTCTTTTAGAAGTCTGTGGCTACGTCCTGACACTAAAATAGTATCAGAAAGAGGCCTGCAGCAGCTCCTGGACTGTGGTGAATCTTTTTCGTCAGAATGTAGTTTTTGGAAATAGGGAAGGAGACCTTTTATTTAATCCTCATTTACCAGCCACCTTGGCATTAGTCAGGATAAGCTAAGGTCTGCTGTAAAGATACATAATCCCCAAACAAAGAAAAGTTTACTTCCCTCTCACTCAAAGTCCACTGTGGGTCAGGAAGTCCTCCTGAATAATTCTCTTCTGGGGTTCTAGATTGCTTGTCATCTTTTAGCTATGCTCTTCTCCACGGTTGCTGTGAAAAGAGAAGAGCTAGATGGAGATATACCAACTTGACACGGACACACGTCACTTCTGTTCCCAGTCCATTGGCCAGCCATTGGCTCTGAAATCTAGGGATGCACATGGATATTTGGTGAGCATTAACAGTCTTGGCACATGGCTCTCATTTTCTAGATGGGAATAAAAAGGCTTCACAATGTTACCTTATCCATGACTCACACGTCTATTTTTTTTCAGGTGACAAGATGTTATTACTCTTTTAAGTATTTTCAACAATCTAAACAAGTAAAAAATATTCTTAGCTCTCAGGTCTTACAAAAAACTGGGAGCTAGAAGGCCTGGTTTGCTGACGCCTGCCCTAGACAACATCTGATAGTACAAAGGTCCCTTTGACCACACAGTTCTTGAGTGGCAAAGCTGAAGTTCATACTAGGTCTAAAGGACTCCAAAGTCCCTTTATTCTTCATTGCCCCATGCTGTCTCCAGGAACTTGACTGCTGAGGACTGTCCCGCTGCTTACTGGCACCTCAGCATCATAGGAAAGGAGTAGGCAAAGCCCTGCCCAGCTGGTGGACCAGGAACAGGGTCCCAAAACTATGCATGGGAACTCACCTTTCCAGGAGATCTGAGCCCAGCTGAGCAGTGTCCCATTGTCAGGCACAGAGGCAGTGCCGGCTTCTCACAGGAGGTGGGGTCCATTCCAGCCCTGGCATCCTTTCTTTCAACCTCGTGTACTGAGCACCATGCATAGACTGTTATCTGCTCCCATCCCCAAGCAACCCCCATGGGTTCCATTCTGATTGTTTCCTGCCACCCTGTGCCCTTTACCCATTAGAAGAACAGGAAAGGGAAGCTGATAGAGACTGTTTTGCTTGGCTTTTAAAATGTGGCATCAAAAGTGCGTTTTACAGTTGCTTGTTTGATTTCTGTGTACAGGTTGAGACCAGGACCCAATTCTCCATTAGGCATATTCAGCACACTGCCTAGGGCCAAAGAATTTTTAGGGGCCAATGGAAATGTTTCATCTTTAATTTCTTTTTTTTTTTGAACTAGAAGAAAAATGAATAAAATAGTGATGCATAATAATGAATCTAGGGGGGTAGACGTGGCTCAAGCGATTGGGCTTTGGTCTACCATACGGAAAGACCCAGGTTCAATCCCCGGGGCCTCCTGGTAAAGGTGTGCCAGGTGCACTGAGCAATGCAGCAAGATGATGATGCAATGAAAGAGAGATGCAGGGGAGAGTCAAGGTGAGATGCGACAGAAACCGGTAACTGAGGTGGCGAAGCAGCACCTCTCTCCCACATTGGAGATCTCCAGGATCAAATCCCAGTGAAGCCTAGAGGAGAAAAACCAGAAGAGAAGACAAAAAGAAACAGATACAGAAGATCACACAGCAAATGAACACAGCAAAAACAGCAGGGGGTTAGGGAGAAATAATAATAATAATAATAATAAAGAATCTAGCTCGGATCATCAATGCAATGCAGTCATAAGATATGATAGTTCATATTTTGTAGGGTGGAAGAGACCCACAAAAGCAAAGGTGGTGGGAGCCGGTGAAAGTTGTAACAAATGCAACCCCACATTTATATGCTCAATTAATAAACATGTATTGGGAGACAGTATAGCACAGTGGTTAAGTGCATGGGACTTGAAAACAAGACCTGGATTCAAATTCATTTCTGTGCCACTTAGTAGCACTTTTACCAAGTGACATAACGTAGGTCTGCATTTCCCTTCCGTAAAATGGAAATATTATCATCTGCCTCATAATAGGAGTAAATGAGATCAGAGTAATACAGATCAGTGTGGGGGTTCTCTGCCCAGTGTACACAAAAGAGCCAATTATGTGACACTGGGGTTTCAAAGAGAGAAAGAGTTTATTGCCAAGTGCAAAGTAAGAACATCAGAAAGCCTATTGGCCAAAAATCTGTCTCTACAAACTGAAGAAATTTTCAGTGTTTTATAGCATTCAAACAGAAGCAGGCAGGGTCAGGATAATGAGAGCTGATGAGGTTAGAGATAGTATAATTACTGACCTTGTGCAGATTAATTACATGCTTGGTTTACTTGAAGTGTAAAGTTTAGGCTACTGTGCATGTCAGGTGGGCTAACTGATTAGCACTGCTTTGGTTTAGCAAAACTACTTAGAAATTGGGGTGGTCAGTTCTGGGCTGCCTCATTGCAATCAACAAGTGGGTTGTGTGCAAGGACACCCCACTTCAGGATGGCAAAAACAAGACAAGGGGATGCAAGCAGGGCCAATAATGAATTGCTTCCTTACTGATCAGCTAGTGAGTGAGGTTATCAGTTCCAAAACATAGTATCAGCATTAAAGAAACAAGGTATTTGGGTTACAGTTCTGTGAGTTTACAAAGTTACAGGTATCTGTCTCTGGTTACTTCAAGGCTATAATTCAATGAGCTATTACAGTTATTAGTATTTTCTTTTGGACTAAAGCACATTTGTTAACTTTTTAGTTATAATAGTGTATGTAGAGTACCTAAAATAGTAAGCCAGAAATGACGGCTGCTTGTATTATTTTAATAATTCCATTACTGCTATTACTTACCATCATATGTGACTCAGTTATCTATTGCTTGTGTAACAAATTTCCCCAAATAGTAGAGACTTAAAACAACAACAATGTATTAACTCACAGTTTCGGTGGGTCAGGAAGTTGGGAATGGCCTTGGTTTCCATCTTTCAAAGGCTTGACCGTGGCTAGGGGCTCCAGTTCATGACATCTGGCATGCTGGTTGGTAGGAGGCCTTATTCCTTGCCAAGAGGACCTCTCCCTGGGGCTGCCTGCCTGTGCTCACAACTGGCAGCAGGCATCCCACCAGGTCAAGCAATCCGAGAGAATGAAGCCTTTTACAGTGGAGTCTCAGAAGTCACCTGTCATACTGTCTCCATATTCTGTTCATTAAAAGAGAGTCACTAAGTTCCAGTCCACACTCAGAGGGAAGGGAATTCAGCTCCATTTTTTAGGAGGAATGTCAAAGAATTTATGGACATATTGAAAAACCGCCACGCTAAAGCACTTGATTCAGAATTACCTGATGGGCTCACTGACCTCCTGTGTACCAGACAATGTGCAGCCCCTGAGGTTTCAATAAACGAGCAAGCTACATACCTGCTCTCAAGGGATTAATTTTAGTTGACCATAATTATATATTATAAATGCAATAAAGTCTGTCTAGAGGACAGTGTTGCCTGAAAGACTGAATAGTGTTTGGAAAAGTACTTTCTAAATGTAGAGGGCAAAATAAATGTAACATTTTGAGCTATAGGGTTTGTGACAATTTGGATCGTGTTTTTGATAAACTTGTATTACAAAATATTTATAACTCTCTAAACCAATCCTGTGTGCTGACCTCTTGTTTGAATCATGACCTGTGGTTCTAAAGTTTGTGTGTTGTAAGCGATTAGTACCCACATAAGTCCAGGCCAACCTGAAATCTGTCCAGAACCTTTGTGTTTTTGTTGCTTGTCCAGTGTTTAGTTGTCATCTGGACCACCCCGAAGACCAAGAAATGTATGGGCTTGTGGATAGAACTGCAAGTGGGAGCTGATTTCAGCTTGAGCTCAGATATGGAAAGAGGGTGGTGGAAAATTGCCACCCTCTTTCTGATTCTGTCTATTAAAAGAACGGTTCACACGCATTCATATGCCAAACTACAAGATTATTTTGACTCCGTTATTAAACTGAATCAATTTGTATCTGATGAGAAATTGGCATTCAATCTAATTGGGATTCCCTTGTTCATAATAGTTTGTTGTTCTCTTCGAGCTTTCAGAACGCTCTATTTGTCTTTTGCATTCAATTGTGTAATCAATGTATGACTGGGTGTATTTTACTTCATGTTTATTCTGTTTTGTTTTCTCTCAGCTTCTTGGATGTGTATATTCACGTCTTTTGCCAAGTTTGGGCGGTTCTCTGTCATTCTTTGACTATTTCTTCCACGTCTTTCTTCTCTATCTGGGACTCCCATAATGTATATATCAGTGTGTTTGATGGTGTCCCATAGCTGTATTAGGCTATTTTTAATTTTAATATTTATTTTTTCTTTCTGCTCCTCAACCCGACTCATTTCAAGTGTCTTGCTTTCAACTTCACTGGTTTTCAGCTCTAATTGCTCTTGAAACTGTCCTGCACATATTTAATTTCAGTCATTGTGGTCTTTGACTCCAGAAATTGTTTGGTTCCTTGTTAAAATTTTTATGTCTTTACTTTGACTCTCATATTGTTCATTAATTGATATCTTTTAGTTCTTTCTCTGTACGTTCCTTCATCTCCTTGAGCATTTTTAAGACTATTTGAAAGACTTTGTTTGTTATGTCCACATTCTCATCTTTATTGGTGTTTTCTATATTTTTATCCTCTTTCTTTGAACGGGTCACCATTCCCTGTTTCTTTGTTTGCCTGGTACTCTTTTACTGCACAATTGTATATTTTAAAAAAATATTATTGAAGTATATCATTCATACATAAGCATACATAAAAAATACGTGTATAGTAAAATTTGTAAGCTTACAAAACAAATATGCATATCATTCAGGGCTCCCATACATCTCCCCACCACCACCACCTTACATTGTTGTGAGACATTTGTTACAAACTATGAAAGAGCATTGTCAAATTATTACTACTAACTATAGCCTATATCTAACATTTGTTGCATTTCCCCCCTCCCACCTGATTATTATAATAAAACCTGGGATTAGTATTATTTATTTGCTATATAGTTCATGAGAGAATGTTCTCATATTTGTTGTTTTTTTAAGATTTATTTTACTTATTTCTCTCCCCTTCCCCCCTATCCCGGTTGTCTGTTCTCTGTGTCTATTTGCTGCGTTGTCTTCTTTGTCTGCTTCTGTTGTTGTCAGTGGCATGGGAATCTGTGTTTCTTTTTGTTGCGTCATCTTGTTGTGTCAGCTCTCCGTGTGTGTGGCGCCATTCCTGGGCAGGCTGCACTTTCTTTCGCGCTGGACGGCTCTCCTTACGGGGCGCACTCCTTGCGCGTGGGGCTCCCCTACACGGGGGACACCCCTGCGTGGCAGGGCACTCCTTGCGCGCATCAGCACTGAGCATGGGCCAGCTGCACGCGGGTCAGGGAGGCCCGGGGTTTGAACCGCACGCCCTAACCACTGGGCCAAGTCCGCCCCCTCATATTTGTTGTTAACCACAATCCATCTTCTACCATTGGGATTCCCTGTGTTATACAGTCCCATACTTTATGCAATCCATTCAAAGTTTATACTCAGTGGCTCTCATTTTCATCAGAGTTGTGCTGTCATCACTTCAATTTTAGAACATTTTCATTAGTCCAAAAGGGAAAATCCCATACTCTCTTATGCCAGCCTATTGTTGTCCCTTAGAATTGATAAAATATCTTCTCTGTCATTGCTGCAAAAATATTACAATATTACGGTTAACTATCATCCATAAATTACATTAGTTCTAATTTCCCCATATATCGCCATATTCTTAACACTTTGTAAAAGAATATTTTTATATTTATGCTATTAACCACAGTCTTCATCCACCACCAAAATCACCGTTACATATTCCATAGTTTATTCTCTAGCTTCCTCTCAGTTGATATTTATGTCCACAGACTACCCTTTCTGCCACAGTCACATGTATAAATCAGCAATATAGTTACTCATTACAATGAGTTACCATCAGCTCTATTCATTTCCACACTTTTACAATAAACCTTATTAAAAATTCTACCTATTTTAAGCACCAGCTCCCATTCTCAACCCACATTCTATCTCCTAGTAACTATACTATAGCGTTTACCTCCATGACTTTACTCACCGTATTTTGTAAATATTAGTGAGACCATGCAATAGTTGTCCTTTTGTGTCTGACTTATTTCACTCAACATAATTTCTTCAATTTTTATCCATATTGTCATATGCATCTCAATTTCATTTATTCTTACAGCTGAATAGTGTTCTGTTGTAGGTATTAATACATACCACATTTTGTTTATCCACTCAGTTAATAGACCTCAGCAATTGTGACTAATGCTGCTATGAACCTCAGTGTGGAAATGTCAGACCACATCCTTGCTTTCAGTTCTTCTAAATATAAACCTGGTAATGGGATTTCTGGATCATATGGCAGTTCTATATTCAGTTTCTTGAGGTACCACCAAACTGTTTTCCACAGAGCCTGCACCATTCTGTATTCCCACTAATAATGAAGGAGTGCTCCTAATTCTCCACATCCTCTGCAGAACATGTAGTTTTCTGATTTGGGGAAAAAAAAAAAAAGCTCATTCCATAAGGTGTGAAATGGTATCTCATTGTAGTTTTTTTTTTAAAGATTTATTTAATTTTTATTTATTTTATTTCTCCCCCCTCCCCCCTTCCCCTTCCCTCCCTTGTTGTCTGCTTTCTTGTGTCTATTTTCTGTTGCATCATCTTGCTGCATCAGCTCTCCATGTGTGTGGTGCCACTCATGGCAGGCTGTACTTTTTGCTCAGGGCAGCTCTCCTCACAGGGCGCAATCCTTGTGCATGGGGCTCCCCTACTCAGAGGACACCCCTGCATGGCATGGCATTCTTTGTGCACAGCAGCACTGCGCGTGGGCCAGCTCATCACATGGGCCAGGAGGCCCTGGGTTTGAACCCTAGTCCTCCTATATGGTAGGAGGATGCTCTGTCAGTTGAGACGTATCTGTTTCCCTCATTGTAGTTTTGTTTTCTATTTCCCTAGTAGCTGGTGATGTTGAGCTTTTTTTTTTTTTTAATGTGCTTTTTAACATTTGAATTACCTCTTTGGCAAAATTCTATTAAAATCTTTTGTGCCTTTTTAATTGGGTTGCTTCTTTTTTTATCATTGAATTACATGATCTCTTTTTATAACATAGGTATCAAACTCTTATTGGATACATGGTTTGGATACGTGTTTTCCAAATATTTTCTCCCTTTGAGAAAGCTGCCTTTTACTTTCTTGACAAAGTGTTTTGAAGAAAAAAAGTGTTGAATTTTGAGGAGGCCCCATTTACCTTTTTTTTCTTCCATTGCTCATGCTGTGGGTGTAAGCTTTAAGAAACTGCCTACCACAATATCTTGAAGATGTTTCCCTACAGTTCATTCTAGGAGTTTTATCATAACAGCTTTATAACTAGGTCTTTGATCCATTTTGACTTAATTGTTGTATAAGATATAAAATAGGGGTCTTCTTTCTTTCTTTTGGATATGGATATCCAGTTCTCCCATCACCATTTGTTATGGCTCAGCTGTGTAAGCCTGACAGCCTCGTCAACAACAACAAAAAAATCACTTGCCCTTAGATGTGAGGGTCTAATTTCCAAGTTCTCTATTTGGTTCCATTGGTCAATCTGTCTATGGTATGCCAATACCATGCTGTTTTTTTTGCCACGTTAACTAAGTAATATGCTTTAAAGTCAGGAAGTGAGAATTCTCCAACTTTCTTCTTTTTACAGACATTTTTGGCTATTTGGGGCCCCTTATCCTTCCAATTAAATTTGAGAATTAGATTTTCCATTGCTGCAAAAAAGGCTGTTGGGATTTTTATTGGGGTCGTGTTGAATCTGTAAATTTATTTGGGTAGAATTGACATCTTAACGATATTTCTTTTTCCAGCCCGTGAATATAGAATGTCCTGTTTAGGTCTTTGGTTTCTTTTAGCAATGTTTTGTAGTTTTCTGAATACAGGGCCTTTTCTGAATACAGGGCCTTGGTTTAAGCTTATTCCTAAATATTTGGTTCTTTTAGTAGCTATTATGAATGGATTTTTTTCTGAATTCCTCCTCAGATTGCTCATTAGCAGTGTATAGAAATGCTACTGATTTTTACATATTGATTTTGAATCCTGCCATTTTGCTGAACTCGTCTATTAGATCTAGTACTTTGTTGTAGATTTTTTTTTGTGATTTTCTAGGTATAGGACCATATCATCAGCAAACCGCAAAAGCTTTACTTCTTTCTGTCGTACTTTGATGACTTTTATTTCCTTTTCCTTGCTTGATTGCTCTAGCTAGAACTTCTAGAATGATACTGAATAACAGTGGTGACATTGTGCAGCCTTAGCTTATTCCCAATCTCAGTGGGAAAGCTTTCATTCTTTCACTGTTGGTACAATGCTGGCTGTGGGTTTTTCATGTAGGTACTTTACCATGCTGAGGAAGCTTCCTTGTATTGCTATCATTTGGAGTGTTTTCATCAAGAAACCATGTTATATTTTGTGAAACGCCTTTTCTGCATCAATGGAGAGGATCATGATTTTTCTTCTTAATTTATTAATGTGGTTTATTACACTAATTGATTTTCTTGTGTTGAAGCACCCTTGCATAACAGGAATAAAACCTACTTGATTGTGGTATATAATGCTGTTGTATTCAATTTTCACTTAATTAGTTGAGGATTTTTGCATCTATATTCATTAGAGAAATTGGTCTATAATTTTTTTTTCTGGTAGTATCATTATCTGGTTTTGGTATTAGGGTGATGTTGGCTTCATAGAACAAACTTGTTTGCATTCCTTCTTGTTCAATTTTTTGGAAGAACTTGAGCAATATTAGTATTAGATCATCTTTGAATGATTGGTAGAATTCATAGGTGATGCCATCTGGTCCTGAACTTTTCATTTTTAGGAGGTTTTTGATGACTATTTCAACCTCTTTACTTGCTATTGGTTTGTTGAGCTCTTCTATTTCTTCTATGGTCAGTGGAAGTTGTTCATGTTTTTCTTGGAATTTGTCCATTTCATCTACATTGTCTAGTTTGTTGGCATACAGTTGTTTATAGTATCCTCTTATGAGCTCTCTTCTGCAGGGTCACTGATAGTGTCCCTCCTCTCATTTCTGATTTTATTTATTTGCATATTCTCTCTTTTTTCCTTTGTCAGTCTAACTAAGGGTTTGTAGATTTTGTTGATCTTCTCAAAGAACCAACTTTTGGCTTTGTTGATTCTCCCTATTGTTTTTTTTTGTTTTCAATTTCATTTATTTCTGCTCTGATCTGTTTTATTTCTTTCCTTCACCTTGGTTTGAGATTAGTGTACTGTTCTTTTTATAGTTCTTCCAAGTGTCCAGTTAAGTCTTTGATTTTAACTATTTCTTCTTTTTAAATGTAAGCATTGATGGCTATAAATTTCCATTTCAGCACTGCCTTTGATGTATCACATAGGTTTTGATATGTTGTGTTCTAGTTTTCATTCATCTCGAGATATTTGCTGATTTCTCTTGCATTTTGTTCTTTGACACATTGATTACAAGAGTGTGTTTTTTAACCTCCATATATTTTTTAATTTTCCCTTTTTCCATTTGTTGTTGATTTCTAGCTTCTTACACTATGATCAGAGAAAGTGCTTTTTATAATTTCAGTCATTTTAAATTTATGGAGACCTGTCTTGTAACTCAACATATGGTCAATCCTGGGGAAAGATCCATGGGCACTTGAAAAGAATCCTGCTGTTTTTGGGGTGTAATGCTCTATAAATGTCTGTTCATTTATCATAGTATTCAAGCTCTCTTATTTAAACTCTGTCTAGATGTTCTGTCCAATAATGAGAATGGTGCTTTGAAGTCTCCACCTATTATTGTAATGACATCTGTTTCTCCCTTTAGTTTTGCCAGTGTGCGCCTCATGTATCTTGGAGCACCCTGGTTACGTGCATAAGTATTTATTTATAGTTATTTCATTTTGGTGAATTACACCTTTTATTTAATATATAATGAACTTTCTCATCTCTTATAACAGTTTTTCATTTAAAATTTTTTGGTTACTATTTACATGGAATATCTTTTCCCAACTTTTCACTTTCAACCTGATTGTATCCTTACATCTGAGGTAAGTCTCCAAAAGAGAGTATATAGATGGCTCATATTTTTAAATCCATTCTATTAGTCTATTCTTTTGATTGGGGAATTCAACCCATTAATATTCAATGTTTTTACCATAAAGACTTACTTTGTCAATTTTATCCTTTGGCTTTCCATTGTCATATCTGATTATTGTCTGTCTTTTTATCCTTTAAGTTATTTTTACTAATAATCTTCAATTCTATACTTTTCCCCAAGTCTCTCATCCTTGTCTTTTCCTTTCATGCTTAGCACTCCCTTTAGTATCTATTGTAAATCTGGTCTTTGGTAACGTACACTCTCAGTTTTTGTTGTCTGTGGAAACTTTAAACTCACCCTCATTTTTGCAGGACAGTTTTGCCAGATAAACAATTCTTAGCTGGCAGTTTATCTCTTTCAGTACCTTAAATACATCATACCACTGCCTCCTCACTTCCATGGTTTCTAATGAGAGATTGACCAGTCTTATTGAGATTCTCTTGTATGTGATGTTTTTTCTCTTGCTGCATTCAAAATCCTCCTTATCTCTGGTATTTGTCATTCTGAATAATAGGTGTCTCAGAGTAGGTTTGTTCATATTTATTTTGTTTGGGGTAATTTGTCCTTGGATATTGGTATTTATGTCTTTCTTAAGGATTGGGAAGTTTTTGGTCATTATTTCCTCAAATTTTCTTTCTGTTCCTCTTCTCTTCTTCTATTGGAACACTGATAATGCATATGCTGGAATGATTCACATTGTCATTCAAATTCCTGAGACTCTGCTCCATTTTTTTCCATTTGTTTCTCTTTCTATTCTCTCTTTTCACGTTCAGATATTCTATCTTTGATTTCACTTATTCTTTTTCCATTTCAAATCTGCTGTTATATGCCTCTTATATATTTTTAATCTCAGCCATTGTGTCTTTCATTCTCATAAGGTCTGTTATTTTCTTTACAGACTTTCAAATTGTACCTTATGCTTTCCCAGTATTTCCTTAACATCCTTTGTCTCTTTAGTCATATTTTCCTTCAACTCCTTGAATTTATTTAGAAGATTTGTGTGATTATCATTGATTAGTTTTTTAAAATCCTTTGTCTCATCAGATTTTTGGTTTGATCCTTAGGCTAGACCATCTCATCTTGTTTCTGAGTGTGGCTTATAATTTTTTCTGGTATCTAGGCATCTGAATATGTTGGTGAATTTATTCTATAATTTTCTCTATCTCTAGTGGTTTGTTTTATGGCTCTTCTTTGATTTTTGTTTCAACTTATTCTAAGTCTTTAAAATTACCTTGCTTATTTTGTGAAAATAGGACCAGGAATTCATGAATGGAGCAGAGATCTGATCCAAAGGGTCTGGAACAAGACACTCCAAAAAGTGTCTTTTTCTCCTTACAATTTTCCAGGCAACCAGCAGATGGCGTTCACTGGTGAATTTTTCCATAAAATTGTCTCTTTCAACCTCCATTTTCCCAGAATTTTGGTCTGGCCAGAGCCAAGATCCAAAGTGGGCTCTGCTAGGCAACCTCACTCACTAAAAACCACCCTCTGTCCTCTGCTATACCCTCCCTCTTCCCAGGAATGAAGATGCCTATTCCTTTCTCAGTTGACTGTGGTGAGTCACAGGTTTACCCAGGCTGTTCACCTTGAGGGTGGGAAGTGGGTGTTGTTCCTGGCCGTGGAGGCTAGTAATTCATGGTTTTTGTTTTGGCTTTATCTCTCTGTTCCTCACCCTGCTGGATGCTGCAGAGCTCTTTCCTGGTCTGTACTCCCTTGGACAGCTTTTTGTCCTTTTCCCATTGGCTTTGTGAGAGAGTTTTGCCCTGACTACCTACTCCAATGCCATTTTCCCAGAAGTCTCCACTTCGTGTATGTGTGTGTGTGTATATAAATATATATATATTTTTTTTAATTATCCCCCCTTGTGGCTTTTTGCATGCTGTCTGCTCTCTGTGTCCATTCGCTGTGCGTTCTTCTGTGTCTGTATTTTATTTATTTTTATTTTCCCTCCCCCCTTGAAGCTTCCTTGCTGTCTGCTTCTCTGTGTCCATTTGCTGCAGGCTCTTCTGTGTTTTTGCTTGTCTCCCTTTTTTGTTGCGTCACCTTGCTAAGTCGGCTCTCCGTGGCACTTGTGGACTGGGCGGCACTCTGCAGCACTTGTAGGCCTGGCAGTGCTCTGCAGCATCTGTGGGTTGGGTGGTGCTCTGCGGCACTTGCAGGCTGGGCAGCTCTCCGCAGCGTGTGGGCGAGCCTGCCTTCACAAGGAGGCCCTGGGATTCGAACCCAGGGCCTCCCATATGGTAGACGGGAGCCCAACTGATTGAGCCACAGCCACTTCCCCACACTGTATATTTTAATATTTAAAATATTTAAATCTGGGATTTAATCCATGGGATATCTATTTCTTGGTTTTGTAACCAGCTGGTGATAACAGATTTTCTTGAGTGTCAATCCTCCTATCAGGAATGTCTGGCCAAGGCAAATGCAGTATACAGGGTTTTCTCTGTGTATCTGGGCCTCAGTCTTGTCCTGGGCTTTAGCTTGTTAGTTATTTTGGAGCTCCCCGGTTTATAGGAGTTAGGTTGACCATTTCGTTTCTCAGGAGACAGACCTCCCTTTCCTAGGTATATGAAGCCAATAGGCATTTATCCCCGTCTTTCCACTTCTATAGTTTTTCTCCTTCCTTTCATTGTCTCAAGCTTCTTTTGCCTAGAGAGCACATTCTTGGAGGAGGGTCACCTTGGAGAGGACTTTCCCACGTCAGTCTTTCCCAGCCAAAACAAGGCCAGAGACCCAAGAAGGTGATGCTGGCTGGCTCCAAAATACCCTGGAGAAGGCATCAGGATGCATGCCAAAACCTTCTCTGACAGCTTCCCAAAGCTGCACTTTCCCTGGCCTGCCCAGCAAATGCAACTCTTGTAGCCCTGAGGAAACACTGCATCTTTAAATCTCCCCTGCCTCTGCCCCCATCTGGGGAGGGTTGAAACAATAGCTACTGCTGTCTTTTTCTGGGATAGGATTGAAACAGTAGCTTCCCTCACAACTAGGACACAGTGATCTGAATTTGCTCATCAATAGGTAATCAATGATCAGCTATTCTAGCCCCTATTCTTGGAGAAGAGGGTTTTTATGTTCCTTTTTTGTCACTAGCCACTAGCCAGGGACTGGACTCCATGGTTGGCCTGCTTGGAGATAGGCACCAGAAGTGACCATGCAGAGGAAGCAAATTATAGTTCTTTACCATAATTTCTCAGCCTCTTCCTCCTACTCTTCCCTGGATGCTGTGCAGTGTTCTTCTGGCCTCTAGAGTTTCAAAATAGTGGTTTCAGACAGTTCTTGTCTGTTTAACACTTGTATTGATGGAAGGACTAAGTCCTGGAGCACCCTACTCTGCCATCTTCCCCAGATATCTAATTTTCCCCTTCCCTGCCCTACCCTGCCCTACCCCCCCCCCCATTGTTAGTGCTCACTGTCTGCTCTCTGTGTCTGTTTATTGTGTGCTTGTCTTCTTTTTAGGAGACATCAGGAACCGAACCCAGGACTTCCCATGTTGGAGGGAGGCACCAATCATTTGAGTCACCTCTGTTCCCTGCTTATTATGTCTCTCATTTTGTTTTCTTGTTGTGTTTCTTTGTTGTATCATCTTGTTGAGTTATCTTGTTGTGTCAGCTTGCTGCCTTGCATGACTTTTTTAGGTGGCACCAGGAACTAAACCTGGGATCTCCCATGTGGTAGGTGGGTGCCCAACTGCTTGAATCACTTCTGCTTCCCTAATCTACTTTTTGATGTTTATAATTTTTGATAGACTTCATTGTTCAGAGTAGCTGTGGGTTTACAGATGAATTATAGAAAGTACAGAGTTCCTATATACCCCCTGCACATACAGTTTTCCCTGTTACTAACATTTTACATTAGTGTGGTACATTTGTTACAACTGATGAACCAATATTATTATAATTATACTATTAACTAAAGGCCATTGTTTACATTAGGGTTCACTCTTTTTGTTGTATGGTTCTATGGGCTTAAAAAATTGTGTTTACATATATTCAACATAAAATTTCCCATTCTAACTTTCTTTTTTTTTAAGTTAAACTTTTTATGTTGAGATAATTGTAGATTCCCATGTAGTTGGAAGAAATAATACAGAGAGATACCATGTACTGTGTATTAGTTTCCTAGTGCTAAAACAAGTTCCATATAATGGGTTGGCTTAACAACAGGAATTTAATGGCTCCCAGTTTCAGGGGCTAGAAGGCTTGCATCCTTCTAACTGTTTTCAAGTATAAAATTTAGTGGGATTAATTATATTCACCATTTCGTGCTGATATCACCACTGTCTATCACCAAAACCTTTCTATCATCTCAAAACTTAATGAAGCTTAGATGGAAAAGCTCCAGACTCTATGAAAAGGTTGAGGCAAACTTTGGTTCTGCCATTCACTACTTGTGTGTCCTTGGCTGTGGGATGTGACTGCTCCCCCCTTCTCTGAATACCAAGCAGCTCTCCTTTCACATCAGGACTGAAGGGTACAAGGTACTACTAGTTGTGAATTCCACAGTTGGTATTCTTGCCTTCGGGTAAGGGGGTTCTAAACTCAGACTCAGAGCCCTCTTTGGCCTGAAGGCTGGGTTGTCAGACATGTGTGCAGAGGAGAGTCAAGGGTGAAGAGGCTGAGGAGGGCAATATCAAAGAGGAAAGAGGGAAAAGCTTAGGATGGCCCCTGAGCTGATTGCTAGATGTCCCAGAAGTTACCCAGGGAGCCACAGATGTCCATTCTGAAGCCATACCAGACATATCATCCATGATTGGCTCATTTTCCTTTGTGGCTGTTTCTGCAAAGATTTCATTCTCTTTCAACAATATTCTACATGGGATGTAGTAGGCTTATGCCAGAAAGCTATGAACACAAGCGATGGTGATTTGAAGCTGTATGTAACCCAGAAAGACATGTTCTTAAATTTGACCCATTCCCGTGGGTGTGAATGCATTGTAAGTAGGCCCTTTTGATGAGACTAGTTAGTTAGGGTGTGGCCCACTTCATTCTTGCAAGAAGCAAGAAGCTGAAACCAGCAGATCCTGGAGGAGAAGGGAGAGATCAGCAGACATTACCATGTGGCATGTGGCAGAGGAGCCAAGGATTGCTGGCACCAGTGTTCAGGAAGAAAACATTACCTTGATGATGACTTGATTTGGACATTTTCTCAGCCTCAAAACTGTAAGCTAATAAATTCACATTGTGCAAGCTGAGCCATTTCATGGTTTCTGCTTTAAGTAACCTTGGAAACTAAAACACAAGGCTTCTAGCAAACCGGCATCTTGATGGAACAAAGGGAAACTCTGGTAAAGGCTGCGGGGCCGGGAGCGGGGGGAGGTGGTATGTATGTTTTAAATGAACATGTGTAATCAATAGATTTGCCTTTTCTACTTTTCTTGTCCTAGGATCCCTTTGAACTGAATCACATCATCCATTCCTTTACATCATTAACATAATGAGGGTTTTGATTTGGGGGGAACTCTGGAATTTGCATTATCCAGTGGGTGGGAGCTCAAGTGTCTGAGAGTTCATTTAGGTTAGCAGAGAAATATCTGGAAATATGCCCATTCATGCACTTAGAGGGAGAAAAAGTCACCTTCCACTTCCTCTTATGCTCTGATAATATTTTTTCCCAACTGACAAGAGAATGCTAAATATTCATGAAGTGGCTTCAGGATGTCACGTTTCACCACTTACACTGCATGTGACCACTTGATGACAGTCAACTCCCATGGCATTGGTCAAAGTTCTCCTTTCTAAAGGGGAAAACTGCTCTCACCTGCCTGCAGGATGTCTGTAAAACCTAGGGGCACTAATTTAAGAGGGGCGCCTGGGCTGGCAGGGGCTGGGGCTGCAGACCAGAACTCATCTCCCCCTTCAGCATGCGTGTGTTTGCCATCGCAGATGCTAGTTGTCTTATTACTGGGATCACTTACCTTTGCCACCAGCAAAGGAAAGGGCTCTTTGCCTACAGAACCAGGGCTTGTTTTCTGATTGATTTAATGACTTTCCAAAATGATAGCGCTAGCATGTATGTGTGTGGGTATGTGGGTAGGGAGTAGTTGGTAGAAGAGACAGAACCGGAAGGCAGCAGGGAGTGAGGAGTTCTGGGTTTGTGGTTGTCAGGTCACCCACAAACTCCTCCACCCACTTAGCTCTGGCTCTCCTGATGTAAACAAAAGGAGACAAGTGAACGTGCTGTGAAAAATGTAAAGCACTCCATTGCCGCATGGTAGCCCTGCTTTGCCTGCTGCTCCATGGGAAACACAGCAACTGATGGATGCTTCCAGTTGTGTCTGGAAAAGCATCTGAACATGATGCTTGCCCAGGAGGCTCTTGCCTTACCACACAGAGCCCCAGCTGTGGCTGTGTCTGGCAGCAGTTTTTGAGGAAAGAGAAATGCAGATGCAGACCATTCTGTTGTAAGGATAAATTATTTTTTTTGTCTTTATTTTTTTAATATTACATTAAAAAAATATGAGGTCCCCATATACCCCCCCACTCCCCTCACCCCACTCCTCCCCCATAGCAACAATCTCCTCCATCATCATGAGACATTCATTGCATTTAGTGAATACATCTCAGGATAAATTATTAACTCAGCAGATGTTTCCTTCGTGGGTACCTTCTGGGTGCCAGGTAACTGTTGCCAGGTAGTGAGCAGGGAAGACGCAGTCCCTGCCTTCGGTCAGCCTGGACCGGGGCAGGGGGAGGTAGACATCACTTGTACGCACTCCAAAAGCTGCCAAAAGGAAAGCCTGGTCTCGTAACAGCGAGGCAAGATATTATTGTGACTAGCAATGGAAGACATTGTAGCATTGATGTGGAGACAGTGACCGCGGTAGTTGCTGAGGGCAGGGAGAGGGAAGAAGAGATGTGATGTGGAACATCTTCTGGAGTTGGAGTTGTCCTAAATGATACTGCAGGGACAGATGCCGGGCATTATATATCCTGCCATAACCCACTGGGTGGACTGGGGGAGAGTGTAAACTACAATGTAAACCACTATCCACACAGTGCAGCAGTGCTCCAAGATGTATTCACCAAATCAAAGAATGTGCCACAAAGATGAAAGAGGTTGTTAATGTGGGAGGAGTGTGTATGTGGGGATATATGGGAACCTCTTATATTTCTTAATGTAACATTTTTTTGTGATCTATGTGTCTTTGGAAAAAAAGACAAAAAATAAATAAATAAAAAGAATCAGGGTTGGTGGCCTTCAAGCTGAGACCTGAGGGGTAAATGGGAGTTCACCCCAAAGAGACTCCCTAAATGGTGGCTGGTTATTCTCACAAAGGCATTTACAATTTTTGTTGTTGTTGTTGTTAAAAAGAAACAGTATAGAATGACCACATGATTTAAATGGAATCCATCTACCTCACTAATTGTACATTTCCCTGCAATAGTAAAGCTCACAGTCTGCCTCTCCAGCTGGGGACCTTGGGAGGGCCTCCTGAGCACAAGGTGGCATGCCATACGCACTCATAGAGCAAAGGCAGGAGCCCAGGGGCACACTGCGCTCCACGGCAGCCTTGGGCGAGCTTCCAAGGAAAGGAAAACAGGCCAGGAGGCGGAGAGCACACCCCGTGGAGCTGGGGCTCATGCCTGGGCCTGACCCAGAGGCTCAAGCTCTAAACTGCCTCCCTTTCTTTCTTCCTTTCTTCCTTTCTTTCTCTTTCTCTTTTTCTCTCTCTCTCCCCCTCTCCCCCTCTCTCTTTCCCTCTCACTCTCTCTCTCTCTCCCCTTCCCTCTCCCTCCCTCTCTCTGGGGGAAAATGGGGAAGATAACAATTAGGGAAAACTTTGTCAAGGCTTCATCCAAATAAATTTTGACGCTGTGTTACCACCACCTGTCAGAAAACTCCTATCCTTACCCATTTTCTATCCAGTTTTCTTTTTTAAAAAATTTTTTAAAAAATTTGAGGTGAAAATTGCATAACATCAAACTTAATCATTTAAAAGCCTATAATTCAGTAGCATTTAGTACATTAGCAATTTTTTAAAAATAAACACCACCTTCATCAAATTCCAAAACATTTTGACCACCTCCAAAGAAAACCTGTCCCATTAAGCCGGAACACCCTGTTCTTCACTCCCTAGAAACCATCATCTCCCTTTTGTCTCTATGCGTTTGTATATTCTGATATTTCATATAAATGGAATCATATGCTATGTGGCCTCTTGGTTCTGAATTTTTTCACCTAGTATAACGTTTTTGAGGCTCATTCACATTGTAACATGTGTCAGTGCATTATTTTTTTTTTTTACGGCCCTATAATCTTCTGTTGCACGTATATACCAAATTTTGTTTATCCATTTATCCATTGATGGATATTTGGATGGATATTTGGGTTGTTTCCATGTTTTGGCTATTGTGAATAATGCTGCTGTGACCATTTCTGTACAAGTATTTATTTGAATACCTGTTTTTGTTTTTGGGGGTATACAAATAGAAATGGAATGGTTGGGTCAAATTGTAATTGTGTTTGGCTTTTTTGAGGAACTGCCAAATTTTTTCACATGGCTGAGCAGTTTTACATTCCTACCCACAGTGTAATGGTTTCAATTTCTCTACATCGTCACCGACACTTAAGTTCTTTTTTTTTTTTCTATTGCAGCCATCCTAATGGCTATGAAATGGTATCTCATTGTGATTTTGATTTGCAATTCTCTAAAGACTAATGATGTTGAGCATCTTTTCATGTCCTTACTGATCATTAATATGTCTTCTCTGGAGAAATGTCTATTCCAGTCCTTTGCCCGTTTATTTTTCATTAGTGAAGTTGTAGGTTTACAGAAAAATCATCCATAAAATACCAACTTTCCACATACAGCCCTATTATTAACACCTTGTGTTAGCATGGTACATTTGTTACAATTCATGAAGGAACATTTTTATAACAGTACTATTAGCTATAGTCCATTGTTTACAATACAGTTCGCTGTGTTGTAGAGTCCTGTGGTTTAAATTTTTTTTTATTCTAGCACCATATATACAACCTCAAATTTCCCTCTTTTAACCACCTTCACATACATAATTCAGTGCTGTTAATTATTTACAATGTTGTGCTACAATCAACACCATCCGTTACCAAAACTTTACATCCAAGTCAATTAGAAACTCTGTACAATTTAAGCATTAACTCCCCATTCTCTACCCCCACCCTGGCCCCTGGTAATCTATAATCTAGATTCCTACTCTATGAGCATGCTTATTCAATTATTTCATACCAATGAGATCACATAATATCTGTTCTTTCTGTTTGGCTTATTTCATTCAACATGATTTTTTCAAGTTTCACTCACATTGTCTCATGTTTCAGAATGTCATTCCTTTTTACAACTGAGTAATAGTCCATCGTATATATGGACCACATTTTATTTTTTATCTGTTGATGGACACTTTGGTTGCTTCTGTCTTTTGGCAATTATGAATAATGCTGCTGTGACTATTAGTCTACAAATATATGCTTGAGTTTATAAGTCCCTGCTTTCATATCTTTTGGGTGTATACCTAGAAGTGAGATTGCTGAGTGTGACAATTTGAATTTGGTGGGATTGCTGGGTGTGACAGTTTGGCATTGCTGGGTGTGACTGTTTGAATTTGGTGAATCCTAAAAGCAAATTATATATTTTAACCAATCCATTCCTGTGGAGATGAGATAGACCCTTTGTTTGAATTATATTTGGTTAAAGGACCTTGAATAGATCACTTGATTAGATCACTTTTTGATTGGACTATGTCAGTGAGGCATGACACAGGTTGCGTCTCCGCCCTTTTGCTGGGTCTGATATAAATGGAGACACAAAGAGGGACACACAGAGAAAGGAAGCTGCCATTTTGACCTGGCCATGTGAGAGAGAGGACTTGAGAATCACCAGCAGCTGAAGCTGAAGTGCAATGTCCCCAAGAGGCTGGGTCCACAGAGCAGCGCAAGGCTGAATAGCCATACGCCTGCTAGCTCACAATTGAACTTGGGAAGAAAGGAGAGCAGCTGAGACTGAGAGAGGAGGCCCAGAAAGAGACAAACCCTATGCCTGGTTGCCCACAGTTGAGCTCTGGGAGACAATAGATTCTGGAGTGGAAGGCAGGGACCTCAGCAGAGATGGGCCACCATCTTGCCTTGCTATGTGGCAGAACACCAGAATCGCCAGTAGCTGAAAGCACCTCTAATGGTGCTTTGATTTGGACATTTCATGACCCCCAAACTGTAAGCTTTTACCCCAATAAAATTCCCATTATAAAAGCCAACCTATTTCTGGTATTTTGCACCAGCAGCCCTTTGTCAAACTAAGACACTGAGTCACATGGTAATTCTATACTTTCTGAGGATCTGCCAAACTGCCTTCCAAAGCAGATGTATCATTTTTATTCCCACTAACTGAATGAATGTATTGATTTCTCCACATCCTCTCCAACACTTGTAATTTTCTGCTTTTTTTTCTTTTTTTAATAGCAGTCATTCTAGTGGGCATGAATGATATCTGATTGTGGTTTTGATTGGCATTTCCCTAATAGCTAATGATTTTGAGCATCTTTTCATGCGCTTTTTTGCCCATTAGTATATTTACTTTGAAGAAATGCCTGTTCAAGTCTTAAGTCTATTTATTAAATCAGTTGTCTTTTTTTTAGTAAGTTTCTGGATTTCTTTATATATTCCAGATATTAAACCCTTAACAGATATATGATTTCCAATTATTTTCTACCATTGCATAGATTGTCTTTTCACTTTCACAATAAAGTCTTTTCACAAAGATTTTTATTTTGTTGAAATCCCGCTTTTTTCTTTTGTTGCTTTTGCTTTGGGTGTTAAGTCTAAGAACCGTTGCCTAAGAAAGGGTCCTAAAGATGCTTCCTTAATTTTCTCCCAGACATTTTATAGTCCTGATTTTTATATTTAGGCCTTTGGTCAATTTTGCATTAATTTTCATATATGATGTCAGATTGGCGTTCCTCTCCTTTCTTTTACAAATGGATATCCAGTTCACACAGCACTATTTATTGAAGAGTCTATTTTTCCCAATTTAGGGTCTTTACAGCCTTGTCAAAAATCAATTGTCTGTAGAGGTGAGGGTCTATTTCTGACCTTCAATTTGATTCCATTGGTCTATATATCTATTCTTGTGCGAGCACCATGGTGTTTAGACATTGTAGCATTGTAATAAGTTTTAAACTTAGCAAGTGTAAGACCTTCAGATTCATTCTTTTTCAAGATGGTTTTGGCTATTTGGGGGTCCTTACCCTTCCACATAAATGTGATTATTGGATTTTCCATTTCAGCAAAGAAAGTTGTTGGATTTTGATTGGGATTGCATTGAATCAGTAAATCATTTTGGGTAGAATAGACATTTAGCAATATCTAGTTATTCAATCTATCAGCATGGAATGTCCTTCCATTTCTTTAGGTCATCTTTGATTTCTTTGAGCAATTTTTTTTAAGTTTTCTGTGTGTAAGTCCTTTACATCCTTGGTTAAATTTATTCCTAGATATTTGATTCTTTTAGTTGCAATTGTAAATGGATTTTTTCTTGATTTCCTCCAGATTGCTGATTACTAATGTATAGAAACACAGCTGATTTTTTCTTATCTTGTACCCACCACATTGCTGACTTTATTAGCTCTAGTAGTTTTATAGATTTTCAGGACTTTCAATATATAGGATCATGTTATCTGCAAATAGTGCAAGTTTTATTCCTTTCTTTCCAATATGGATGCCTTTTATTTCTTTTTTTGTCTAATTGCTCTGGCTAGAACTTCCACTACAATGTGAAATAACGGTAGTGACAATGGACATCTTTGTCTTGTTCCAGATCTTAGAGGGAAACATTTCAGTCTTTCATCGTCAAATATGATATTAGCTGTGGATTTTTCTTTCTTTCTTTTCTTTTTTTTTTAAAGATTTATTTATTTATTTATTTTTCTCCCCTTCCCCCACCCCCACCCAGGTTGTCTGTTCTCTGTGTCTATTCGCTGTGTCTTCACTGTCCACTTCTGTTGTTGTCAGTGGCACGGGAATCTGTGTTTCTTTTTCTTGCATCAACTTGTGTCAGTTCTCCGTGTGTGTGGCACCATTCCTGGGCAGGCTGCACTTTCTTTCATGCTGAGCGGCTCTCCTTATGGGCACACTCCTTGCGGGGCGCACTCCTTGCGCATGGGGCTCCCCTACGCGGGGACACCCCTGCGTGGCAGGCACTCCTTGCGCACATCAGCACTGCGTATGTGCCAGCTCCACACGGGTCAAGGAGGCCCGGGGTTTGAACTGCAGACCTCCCATGTGGTAGACGGACACCCTGACCACTGGGCCAAGTCTGCCGCCTGTGGGTTTTTCATATATGCCCTTTATCATGTTGAGGAAGTTTCCTTTTATTCAGTTTTCTAGATATTTTTATCAAGACAGTTGCTAAATATCCTCAGTTGAAGCCTTTTCTGCTTCAATTGGGATGATCATGTGTTTTTTCCCCTCCATTCTATTAATGTGGTATAGTACATTAATTGATTTTCTTATGTTGAACCACCCTTGCATACCTTGGATAAAACCCACATGATTGTGGTGTAGAATTCATTTAATGTACTATTGAATTTGGTTTTCTAGTATTCTATTGTAGATTTTACCTCTGTATTTATAAAATAAATTGGTCTGTAATTTTCTTTTCTTTTAGTATCTTTATCTAACTTTGGTATTAGGGTGATGCTAGTCTCACAGAATGAATTAGGAAGTGTTCTGTCCTCTTCAATTTTTTGGAAGAGTCTAACAGGATTGGTGTTCTTCCTGGAATGTTTAGTAGAATTCGCTTTTTTTTTTAAAATAAATCAGTTTTATTGACGTATGTTAATAAAGCATACAATTCACCCAATATATACAATCAATTCTATAATCACATAGTTGTGCCATCATCACATCAATCATTATTAGAGCATTTTCATTATTTGATAATAATAGGCTGTGCATAGCTGCTATTTCTGACTATTTTGCACAAGAATTTATTTATTAAGCAGTTTTATTGAGATATATTTGTATACCATATGATCTATCCAAAGTGTATAATCAATAGCTTTTAGTATAATCACAATGTTGTGCACTCATCACCACAAAAAAATTTCGAACAATTTCATTACTTGAAAAATGGAAACTGCACACCCCTTGGAAGGCCTTCCCCAGCCCTGCATAACCACTAATCTAATTTCCTCTTTATAAATTGATTTATATTTATATTTAATATAAATGGAATCATGCAATATGTAGTACTTTGTGTCTGGTTTCTTTCACTCAGCATAAGTTTTAAAAATCTGATATTAACATATTGCAGTATTGACATACATTTGTTCAGTTTCAAAGAAAAATGTCATATTTGCAATATTACCCATATTCTTATTTCACATGTGTTTTTTTAACTTTTTTATAAAAGATACATAGATCACACAAAATGCTACATTAAAAAATATAAGAGGTTCCCATATACCCCATTCCCTACACCCCCCACTCCTCGCCCATCAACAACTTCTTTCATTAATGTGGTACATTCATTGCATTTGATGAGTACATTTTGGAGCACTGCTACACAGCATGGATTGTAGTTTATGTTGTAGTTTACACTCTCTCCCAGTCCATTCAGTGGGTTATGGCAGGAATATATAATGTCCTGCATCTGTCCCTGCAGTATCATTGAGGACAACTCCAAGTCCCGAAAATGCTCCAATAGCACATCTCCTTTTCCCGCTCCCTGCCTCCAGCACCTCCTGTGGCCTCTGTCTCCACATCAGTCTTGATTTAGAAGTGTAGTGGACATTGCCATTCCAGGGTCCTCAGGATGGAGAAATAAAATAATGCATTAGAGTGGACTTACTGGTATTCTACTATAGAATTATTGTGACTCTAGCAGTGGAAGAAATTATATCATATGCGGTTTTACTATGCTATACAGTTCCATGTTACATTTTTAGCTTTCCTTTTAGTAATATACATGACCTTAAACTTTTCCTTTAAACCACTTTAATACCCACATAATAGTTCTACTAGTTCCAAACATTATATTGGGCTTTCACCTTTTCTATTCATTTCCAAAGATTAACACACATCATTTTTGCCAATTCTGCACAAGTTAACCCTCAGGTTTCCATTCTCTCACCTCATTCTGTTTCTGGTGACCCATATTCAAGTTATTAAGTCCATATTTCACAATATAGTTTGTTCATAGTAGCACAAACATACATTATATGTCCTTTTGTATCTGGCTTGCTTCACTCCACAGAATGTCCTCCAGGTTCTTCCATTGTTGTCATGATTTATGACTTCATTTCTTCTTACAGCTGCATAATATTCCATCATGTGAACACACCACAGATTGTTTTTCCTTTCTCTGTTGATAGTCAACTGGGTTGTTTCCAACTTTTGTCAGTCGTGAATAACGCTGCCATGAACATTGGTATGCAGATGTCTGTTCATGTCACTGCTCTCAGTTCTGCTGGGTATATACCTGCTAGGGGTATTGCTGGGTTACAAGGCAAATCTATATTCAACTGCCAAAAAGTCCTCCACAGCGGCTGTGCCATTCTACATTCCCACCAGCAGTGAATAAGCATTCCCATCTCTCCACACCTCTCTAAATTTTAGTTTTCTGTTTTGTTAATAGTGGCCATCATAGTAGGTGTGAAATTATCTCTTTTTGTAGCTTTGATCTGCATTTCCCTAATAGCCAATGGTTTTGAACATTTTTTCATGTTTTTTTTTCACCACTTATATTTCTTCTTCAGAAAAATGCCTGTTGGGTCTTTTGCTCATTTTTAAAATTGGGTCATATGTCTTTTTATTGTTGAGTTGTAGGATCTCAATATATATCATGGATATTAGACCCTTGTCAAATATGTGACTTCCAAATATTTTCTCCCACTGAGTAGACTGCCTTTTTACCCTTTTGACAAAGTCCTTTGAGGTACAGAAGTGTTCAGTTTTGAGGAGGTCCCATTTACCTATTTTTTTTTCTTTTGTTACTCATGTTTTGGGTATAACGTTTAAGAGACCCACACCTACTTCACCGTCTTGTAGCTGTTTCCTTACATTATCTTCTAGGAGTTTTATGGTCCTAGCTTTCATGTTTAGGTCTTTGACCTATATTGAGTTGATTCTTGTATAGGGAGTAAGATAGGGGTCCTCTTTCATTCTTTTGGTTATGGATATCCAATTCTCCCAGTAGCATTTATGAAGAGACTGTTTTGTCCCATCAACATGGACTTGGCAGGTTTGTCAAAACCTAGTTGGCCGTAGAGGTGAGGGTTTAATTCTGGACTCTTAATTCTATTCTACTGATTGATGTGTCTGACTTTATGCCAATACCATGCTTTTTTGACCTCTGTAAATTTGAAATAAGTTTCAAGGTCAGGCAGTAAAATTCTTCCCATGTTGCTCTTCCTTTTTAGAATGTTTTTGGCTATTTGGGTGCATTTTCTCTTCCAAATGAATTTGGTAATTGCCTTTTCTATTTCTGTAAAGTATGCTGTTGGAATTTTTATTGGTATTGCATTGATTCTATAAATCATTTTGGGTAGGATTGACATCTTCATGATATTTGGTATTCCAATCCATGAACACAGAATGTCTTTCCACTTGTTTAGGTCTTCAATGATTTTTCTTAGCATTGTTTTGTAGTTTTCTGCATTAAGTCCTATACTTCTTTGGTTAAATTGACTCCTAGGTATTTGAGTCTTTTTTTGTGTGTGTGTGTGTGCTTGCAAGTGGTATTTTTCCCAATTTCTTCCTCAGATTGTTCAATTCTACTGTACAGAAATATTACTGACTTCTGTGTGTTGATTTTGTATCCTGCCACTTTGCTGAACTTGCTTATTAGCTCTAGTAGCTTAATGGTAGACATTTTAGAATTTTCTAAGTATATGATCATGTCATCCAAAATAGTGAGAGTTTTACTTCCTCTTTCCATATTTGGATTACTTTTATGTGTTTTCTTGTCTAATTGCTCTAGCTAGAATTTCTAGCACAATGTTGAATAACGTCCTTGTCTTATTCCTGATCTTAGTGGGAAAGCTTTCTACTTTTCCCCATTGAGTAAGATATTGGCTGTGGGTTTTTCATAAATGCCTTTTATCAAATTGAGGAATTTTGCATCTATTCCTATCTTTCAAAGTGTTGTTTGTTCATTTTGGGTTTTTTTTTTCAAGAAAAGTTGCTGGATTTTGGTGATTGTCTTTTCTGTATAAATCAAGATGATCATGTGAATTTTTCCTCTCAATTTGTTAATGTGGTGTATTAACTTAACTGATTTTCTTAAGTTGAACCACCCTTGCATATCAGGAATAAATCCCACTTTGTCATCATGTATAAGTCTTTTGAAATGCTGTTATATTCTACTGGCAAGTATTTTGTTGAGAATTTTTGCATCTATGTTCATAAGACAGATTGGTCTGTAAGTTTCTTTTCTAGTAGTGTTTTTATCTGTCTTTAGTATTAGTGTAATGTTGGCTTCATAAAACGTTTTGGGTAATTTTCACTCTCTTCAATTATTTGAAAGAGTTTAAACAGGATTGGTATTAATTCTTCTCAAAATGCTTGGTAGAATTCATCTGTGAAACTATCTGTTCCTGGACTTCTCTTTGTTGGGAGATTTTTGATGACTGATTCAAACCCCTTAAATGTGATTGTTTTTTTAAGTTCTTGTATGACTTGTAGCATCAGTGTAGGTTGTTTGTGCATTTCTAGCAATTTGTATATTTCATCTATGTAGTCTAGTTTGTTGGCATACAGTTTCCATTATGATCCTTTTTATTTCTATGTTGGTCTGTCATAACTTTGACCTGTTCATTTCTGATTTTATTTATTTGAATCTTCTCTTTTTGTTAGTCCAGATAGAGGTTGGTCAATTTTACTGATCTTCTCAAAGAACCAGCTTTTGATTTTGTTGATTTTATCTATTGTCTTTTGTTCTCAATTTCATTTATTTCTCCTCTAATCTTTATTATTTCTTCCTTCTGCTTGCTTTGGAAATGATTTGCTCTTCTAGTTTCTCCCGTTGTTAAGTTAGATCTTTCATTTGAGCTCTTTCTTCTTTTTTAACATAGGCATTTGGGGTTATAAATTTCCCTCTCAAGATTGCCTTTGCTGTATCCCATGAGTTTTGATGAGGTGTTTTCTTGATTTCATTCATCTCAATATATTTACTAATTTTTCTTGAAATTTTTTCTTTGACCCACTGATTATTTTGGAGTGTGTTGTTCAGCCTCCACACATTTGTGATTTTACCTCTTTACCATCTGTTATTTATTTCCAGTTTCATTCCATTATGATCTGAGAAGGTACTTTGTATTATTTCAATCTTTTTATATTTTTGAGACCTGACTTGTCATGTACCATGTGGTCTATCCTGGAGAAAGCGCCATGAACACTTGAGAAAAATGTATAACCTACTGAATTTGGGTATAATGGTCTGTATATGTCTGTTAGGTCCAGCTTATTTATCATATTGTTCAAGTACTCTGTTTCCTTGTTTATCCTCTGTCTAGCTGTTCTATCTAATGATGTGAGTGGTGTGTTGAAGTCTCCAGTGATTATTGTAGAGATGTCTATTACTCCCTTCCGTTTTGCCAGAGTTAGTCTCATGTATTTTGGGGCACCTTGGTTAGAACCATATATATTTATTATAGTTATTTCTTCCTGGTGGATTGTCCCTTTTATTAATATACAATGGCCTTCTGTATCTCTTACAACATTTTTGCATTTAAAGTCTGTTTTGTCTGATATTAATATAGCTACCCCTGTTCTTTTTTGGTTACTGTTTGTGTGGGGTATCTTTTTCCAACCTTTCACTTCCAGGCAGTTTCTATCCCTGAGTCTAAGGTGAGTCTCTTCTAGGTAGCATATGGATGGCTCATGTTTTTTTCTTAATCCATTCTGTCAGCCCATATCTTTTGTTTGGGGTGTTTAATCCATTCACATTCAGTGATACTACTGTAAATGCATTATTTACTTCCACTATTTTATTCTTTGGTTTTCCTATGTTATATCTTGTTTTCATCTGTCATTTTACTCCTTTGGTTATCCTTTCTGCTATTCTTTCTTCTATACTATCCTCCAAGCTTCTCTCTCCTGTCTTTTTTTTTTCAGGCTGCAAGTCTTCCTTTAATATTTTCTGCAAAGGTAGATTTTTTTGTGAACTCTCTTAGTTTCTGTTTGTTTGTGAATATTATACTCACCTTCATATTTGAGGGATAATTTTACTGGATAAAGAATTCCCAGTCAGCAGTTTTTCTCTTTCAGTATCCTAATTGTATCAAACCTTTGTCTTCTTGCCTCCATGGTTTCTGATGAGAAATCTGCACTAAGTCTGACAAGGTGTCCCTTCTATGTGATGGTTTGCTTCTCCTTTGCTGCTTTCAGAATTTTATATTTATCTTTGATGTTTGATGTTGTGAGTAGTATGTTTCTTGGAGTAGATCTATTTGCATTTATTCTGATTGGGGTACACTGTGCTTCTTGAACATGTAAGTTTCTTTTGTGCACGTTGAGAAATTTTCAGCTATTATTTCCTCAAATACTTTTTCTGTTCCTTTTCTCTTTTCCTTCTGTAACTCCCATGACACATATGTTGTTGTGTTTCATGTTATCAGTCAACTCCCTGAAACCCTGCTCAATTTTTTCATTCTTTTCTGTCTTCAATTTTAGCTGTTCTGTCTTCTGTATCACATATTCTTTCTTCTATCATTTTGAGTATGCTGTTGTATGCCTCTAATGTGTTTTTGATCTCACCTATTGTGTCTTTCATTCCCATGTGCTGTTACTTTTCTGTTCAGGTTTTGCAGTTCTTCTTTGTGCTTGCTCAGTGTCTTCTTGATGTCCTTTATTTTTTATCAACCTCTCCCAACCCATGGCTCTCTCATTTGTTTGCTTATTGTTTTGCTCACTGTCTCCTTGATGTCTGTTTGTTTTTTCTTTAGGAGGCACTGGGAACCAAACTTGAGACCTCCCATGTGGAAGTGGGCACTCAACTGCTTTAGCCACATCCACACTCTCATTTATCTCTTTAGCCATATTGTCTTTCAATTCATTAATTTGATTTTGGAAATTTGTGTGCATCTTGCTGATTAGTTGTCTCAAATCCTGTGTCTCTTTTGGGGCTTTGATATATTCCTTTCCTTAGGCCATTTCTTCCATATTCTTAGTATGGCTTCTAGTTTTTTGCTGATATCTCTGCATCTGATTACGATGGTGAGTTTACTCAGATGCTCGATTTCTCTCTCTTTAGTAGGGATTTAGTGGCAGGAGGCTGTGTTTTATTGCTGTTCTTTGACTCTTGGTTCAAGGTGTTCTGGGTCTTTAGGATGGTCCCTGTTATTTACTCAAATCTGCACCCTGAACCAGTAGTGGGTTGCAGACCTGCTTCCTAGGGCCTTGAGGAGGGAGGCTGTAAAGGCCAGAAAAAGCCTTACTCATTTATTTGCTTTTAATTTCCTCATGAGCACTTCCTTGGTCCACCCATAGACCAATCTGGCAGCCCTCTCTGTTCAATGCCTGGTTGGACTGTGTTTTTGCTGCAACACGGACTAGATTGATGTGATAGAGGATCCTGCCTGGAAGCTAAGAGCCATGTAATTCATACTTTCTCAGAGGCAGTTCTCCAACTTTCCCCAGCAGCACCCCTCACACCCCCTTTTCCCAGATGGGAAATAATTACACTCCCCTCTGCATCCTCAACAATCAGTCCCAGTCAGTAGAAAGGGAGATTGAGAGGGTAAGATCTTTTTAGTCCCTTGCTGTCTTCCAAGGGAAACAATGGCATGGTGCCAACTGGCCTGGAAGGGCTCCTGGGACACAGCAGACCAAATCTGTGATCCAGAAGTGGAGTCAGTCTTGGGCTGTGTCCCTCTTTATCCTCTTTCCTGGGGAGGTGGATCCCTGGGGACCCCTTTGTCTGTCACCACCAGCCCTGAGGCCTGAGAATTCAAAAGTGTCTACAGGGTGAGGAGAATGCTGGCAATTGGCAGCTGTGGCTTTTAACTTACAGTTTTGCCATTGTGATTCTTTTCCTTTACCTCTCTCTCTTGCTGCATCAGCTCTCCGTGTGTGCAGTGCCACTCCTGGGCAGGCTGAATTTTCTTTTGCACTGGGAAGATCTCCTTACCAGGTGTACTCCTTGCGTGTAGGGCTCCCATATGGAGGGGACACCCCTATGCGGGGGACACCCCTGCCTGGCATGGCACTCCTTGTGTGCATCAGCCCTGCGCATAGGCCAGTGCCACACGGGTCAAGGAGGCCCTGGGTTTGAACCGTGGACCTCCCGTGTGGTAGGCAGATGCTCTATCAGTTGAGCCAAGTCTGCTTCCCTCTTCTTTTTAAAATGTAAGCATTTAGGACTATACAGTTTACTCTCAGCTCTGTTTTCACTGTGTCCCGTAAGTTTTGATATGTTGTGTTCTCATTTACATGTGTCTCAAGATATTTTCTGATTTCCTTTAGGGTTTCTTCTTTGACTCTCTGATTAATAGTTTTGTTATTTAACTTCCATATATGTGCAGATTTTCCAGATCTGTGTCTGTTATTGATTTCCACTTCACTCCTTGTGGTCAGAGAAGATGCTCTGTATAATTTCAGTCTTTTAAAATTTATCAAGATGTGTTTTGTGACCCAATTTTGTGGTCTATCCTGGAGTACAGTCCATGTTTACTTGAGAAGAATGTGTATCTTGCTGTTTAGGGGGTAAAATATTCTATATATGTTTGTTAGGTTTACTTTATTATCATATTATTCAAGTTCTCTAATTCCTTATTGATCTTATGTATAGATGTTCTATTTTTTAGTGAAAGTGGTGTATTGAAGTCTCCAACTATTATGGTAGAAATGTCTATTCCTCCCTTCAGTTTTGTCAGCGTCTTCCTCATGAATTTTGGGACACCATGGTTAGGTATGTACATGTGATGGTAAGGCTAATGTGTCAACTTGGCCAGGTAATTGTGCCCAGTTGTTTGGTCAAGCAAGCACTGGGCTAACTGTAATACAAGGGCATTTATGGACTTTAGTCACCATTGACTTTACTGCAGTGGTAAATCATAGATAGCTGATTATAGTTACATCAATCAAGGAGCTTGCCATCAGCAATGAGTGACGCTTTATCCAATTAGATGAATGCCTTAAAAGGGGAAGTGATTCCGGCATTGAGTGAGAATTTCCCAGCTCATCTTTGGACAGCCAGAGTCTCCCAGAACTCATCAAGGACCTTCATTGGACTTTCATTGGAGCCCCTGGACTTGTACAGCCCCATGGTCACATGAACCTGGACTTGTACATCCCCACGGTCACATGAGAGACTCTGATAAAATCTCTTACTATTGACAGATATCTCTTGTTGATTCTGTTTCCCTAGAGAACCCTGACTAATACAATATATATTTATGATTATTATTTCATCTTGGTGGATTTTATTAATATAAGTGTCCTTGTTTGTCTCTCATAACTGCTTTTGATTTAAAGTCTATTTTGTATAATATTAATATAGCTACCCCAGCTCTCTTTTGGTTACTATTTGCATGGGTTATTCTTTTTCATGCTTTCATTTTCAACTTAGTTGTGTCTTTTGCTCTAGGTTGAGTTTCTTGTGAATAATACACTGTTAGAGTGTGCTTTTTAAAAAAATCACTTATTCCATTCTGTGTCTTATGATTGTAGAATTTAATCCATTAACATTCAGTATTATTATTGTAAAGGCAGTACTTAGTTCAGTCATTTTGTCCCTTGGATTTTACTTGTCACATTTTTTTTCAGCCTCTCTTTTCCTTTATTACAGCCTCCTTTTCTGTTTAGTTGATCTTTTGTGATATGTCTGTTCCCTTTCTCATTTCTGGTTCTGTGTATATTTTAAAATACATCTTTGTGGTTACCTTGGATATAGATACAATCTAAGCCTGTAACTTACAAATTTGAAAAGATACCAACATACCAACTTAAACTCCGTAGCATTCATGTTCTCTCCTTTATGTCTCTACATTTCCCCTCTTCATGTGGTTTTTGTCCCATATTATCAGGAAACATGGCTATTTCTTATTCGATTGAATTCCAACTCTCTAAGAATTAAAGAATAGAGCTGTATATGAGGATACAGTACTATTGGGTTTTGCATTTACCCATTTAGTTAGTTTTACTGAAGATCTTCACTTCTTCACACTGCTCCAATCTACTTTCTTCTGTATTTTCCTTTCAACTTGATGATTTCCCTTTAGCAATTCTTTTTTTTTTCCAAATTCTACTCAATTTATTCATTTTTTTAAAAAATATTACATTAAAAAAATATGAGGTCCCCATTCACCCCCACCGCCCCCACCCCACCACTCCCCCCACAGTAACACTCTCCCCCATCATCATGACACATCCATTGCATCTGGTGAGTACATCTCTGGGCATTGCTGCACCCCATGGCCTGTGGTCCACACCATAGCCCACACTCTCCCATGTTCCATCCAGTGGGTCATGGGAGGACATACAATGTCTGGCAATTGTCCCTGCAGCACCACTCAGGACATCTCCAAGTCCCGAAAATGCCTCCACATCTCATCTCTTCCTCCTATTCCCCGCACCCAGCAGCCACCATGGGTACTTTTCCACACCAATGCCACATTTTCTCAATTATTAACCACAATAGTTCGTGAATAGAATATCATTAAGTCCACTCTAATCCTTACTGTATTCCTCCTTCCTGTGGACGTTGGCTTGGTTGTGTCCAACATCTATGTCAAGTGTTGTCTTCATATTGTTAACCTCTTCCTTTACTTCATTAAATTTGTCTGTGATATGTGTTCTGAGATCTTTAATTACTTGTGTGAAGTTCTGCTCCCCTTCCTGGTTTTTAGTTTGTTCATTGGATTCAGCCATGTTTTCCTGATTACTGGTTTAGTTTGTAGATTTTTGTTGCTGTCTGGCCATCATTTTATCTTGACGGGTTTAATCAGTTCCTTAGCTTCTTTGTCTATTCTTGGGGATTAATTAGCTGTTGTTTTTGCGTAAGTGTTATATCTTCTCTTTGTCATTTTGTTCTTCTTATTCTAATTTCTTATTGCTGGCTGAGTTCACTTTCAAGGAAAGTATTAGGGCCAGGGAAAGGCAATTGTGGAAGAAAGGAAAATGTGTAAAGTAGTATTGGTGATAAATGTTAACAGAGCAACAGTATGAGATCTGGGAGGATGGATATTAGATTCATGTAAGTTGTGTAGAGTTATAGCAGTAAATAGAGTACCTATAATGAGGTAGTCGACTGAATATGGGAGGAATATGGTATGAATTAAAAAGTTAATGTGTTCGTGAGAGAGGGAAAGAGAAAAGAAAGGCAATAGTTTCAAGAATGGATAAAAGACAGAAAACAAAACAAAGGTATTAGAAATTAAGAGTTAGACGATTTGGGGATCAAAGAAAGGGAGGTGGAATATAGAAGAGACAGTAGATGATGGAGGATATCAAGATGTGGGGGAAAGGGGATAGTGTAGGTAGCCAAAATCAATTCACACAGAAATGAGGCAACGGAGGATGAGGAAACCCAGCAAATGTGAGGTGTTCCCTGCAGCACCTATTGTATAATTAAGTAAAATAAAATAAGAAGAAAATGAGGGACAAGAGAGAAAAAAAAAAGAGTAGAAAGAAAGAAAAAGGGGGGTGGATAAAGGGAGGGGAACAAGTAAGGAAAAGAAAAAAAGATATATAACAACAACAACAGCAACAACAAAAAACCCCCCTAAATAACTGGAGGAAAAAAAAAAGACCTTGGGGGATACAATGGGAGAAAAGACTAGGAGATAATGAAACGTTAGCAATCAGGACAATAAAAAATAAAAATTAAAAAAACAAAACAAAAACAAAAAACAAAAAACGCAAACATTGAGGGCTAGGACATTCAAGGACCTCAGATGGACCTCAGGGCATGGTGGATTCAGGGATGGAAAGTCTGTGATATTGCAGACTCAAGAGGTGTGAGTCTCTGGGGTGTGGGCCACCAGGGTTTAGGGGACACAGACCTGGCAACCTCAGATCTGGTTAACAGGGAGCCTGGGAGCACTGCAGTGCAACACAGCCTTCAGGGATCCACACAGTGGGTGCCAGCCCTATGGGGGAGGTCACATCCGCAAACTCTGACCTATGTGTCAGAACCCCGCAATTCACCCTCTCACTAGGGTCTCTTCTGTGGCTGTATCACCAATTTGACTTCAGGACACCTCCCGCCCTGCAAGCCCCCGAAATGGCCTCCTGGGGGCGCCTCTACACTGCAGCCAATTTAATGACACTGCAGCTCAGCAGCCAGGCCCAGGGGGTGGGGCTCCAGCTGGAAGCGCAGATATCAGAGTCCGAAACCGAAATTCCCACGCCTTGCAAAAGATTCCCCTAATCGTCTTCCAGATGTCTCCACTCTGCAGGTCTCTGAAATAGCCTCCTGGTGACGTCTCTTTATTGTGAGCGATTTAAGGCCACTGCAGATTGGCAGCCGGCCTTGGGCGTGTGGCTCTAGCCGGAAGCACTATTATTCATGTCAGAAATCAAAAATTCCCCACCTCGCACAAAACTCCCTTCTGTCTCCCCAAATTGGTCTGCGAAGGCCTCCTACCCAGTTAGCCCCCCAATAGCCCGCTCAGGGCTTATGAACTCCCCAGTACCGCAGAGCCTCCGGGAATTGCTGGGGAGGTTCCAGTGCCATGGCTCCGCCCACCCCAAGAGGGAGCGTTTGGCGTGCAGCCCCCACCTCCGTGTAAGAGAGCCTCCATTTTATCTTATACACGAATTTTCTCTGTTACCTTCCCACCAAATCTATGTCCAGACACCTCCTGCCCTGCAAAATGCTGAAACAGCCTGGTCCTGAAGAATTTCCAACGCTGCCCAGCTGCTTCTTTGCAGGAGAGACTATCAGGTGCACTCACTCAACCACCATCTTGCCCTGCCCTCCCCTTTAGCAATTCTTATAGGACAGGTTTTTTTTGCTGATGAAATCACTGTGAGATTGATCAAAAAATAGGATTCTGTTTATCTGTGAAAGTTTTAAACCCTCCCTTATTTTTGAAGGACAATTTTACTGAATAAGCATTTTTGGATGGCAGTTTTTCTTCCGGTATTTTAAATATGTCATCCCCCGGCATTTTCACCTTGATAGTTTCTGATGAGAAATCAGCATGTCTTATCGAGGATCCTTGAATGTGATGAATTGCTTTTCTCATGTCATTTTCAGAATTCTCTCTTTATCTTTGGCATTTGACATTCTGATTAGTATGTGTGTTGAAGTAGGTCTGTTAGGGTTTGTCCTGTTTGGAGTACATTGCACTTCATGGGCATGTATAGCTATGTCTTTCATAGGAGTTGGGAAATTTTTGGCCATTATTTCCTCAAATATTCTTTCCGTCCCTTTCCCTTCTCTTCTTTTGGGAATCCCATGGGGCATATATTGATATGCTTCATTCTGTCACTGAAGTCCCTTAGATATAGCTCACTTTAAAAAATTCTCTTCGCTATCTGTTCTTCTGATATATCATTTCAATGGTCTTACCTTTAGTTTGCTCATTTTCTTCTACCTGTTTAAATCTTCTACTGTATGCCTCTAATGTGTTTTTAGTCTCTATTATTTTGCTTTTCATCACCATAATTTCTATTACATTTCTTCTTAAACTTTCCAGTTCATCTTTTTGCCCATACAATGTCTTCCTATTTTCTTTGGCTCTGTATCCACCTTCAGTTTATTTCTATCCATATTTTCCATCATTTCCTTGAATTGATTTAGACTTGCTTGAACTACTTTGATTAGCTGTTTCAAAATCTGTGTCTCCTGTGAGGTTTTAGTTTCTTCCCTTGACTGAGCTATATCTTCCTGCTTCTTAGTATGGCTTGTAATTTTTTGTTGATGCCTGGGCATTTGATTATTTTGATGTGCTAACTCTGAAGGTCAGTTTCTCCCTCTTGCCTAGGATTTTATTGTGGATTGGCTACGTATTAAGTTTCTTCCTTGAGGCTTTCTCAACTTATACTGGACCTTTAGAGTAGCCAATGATCAATTGTTAAGATTTTCTCATTTCTTCTGCACCTATTTCTTGCCCTGGACATTGGTACAACTTTTAAGATTGCCCTGTTATGTGCATTTATTTTACTTTCAGGAGAAAGCTTCTTTTCCTCTGTTCCTTCCCTGGGATACTGATCTCCTCTGTTTACTTTTGTGCAGAATTTTCTTCCCAGCCCTTATGATTTGTTTAACTTTTCTCCCTCACTTAGTGCCCCTTTTTCATTATACTTTTCAGTCCTGACACATGTCCTGCCTTATAGAGTTCATCATCCCCCCTTGCGTTTTTTTTTCTCCATGAAGCTTTTCTGCCTCTGAGGTGTCCCACCTCAGGGAGCCAGATGAGGTCAGTATTCTAAAAGGTCTTTTTTCTGTTTAAGTGATCCATCAATTGGATTGGGTGTGGTCCTCTTATTTCCTGGGGGCTCTTTTAAATGCATATGCTGGCCAGACACTTGTGCCTGGATACGCAAGGGCTGGTAACTTGCTGCTGTGGGTGGCTCTGTGGTCTACATCCATGGTGGGAGGGACCTGGACTGTGCTTCCTCTCTGTGGCTCTTAAACTGCATGGCACTGTGTGAAGGTGAGGGGTCCAGACTGGCAGGTCTGGGTCATAGGTCTACTCCTTTTTTATATTTTTGGTGTTTTTCACCCTCTTTTTCTTTGATTCAGAATTTGTGGGACCGTTCTTCAGTCTATTGTTCTCCAGAGTTCCAAGCATGTGGGATTTGTCATTTTAGCCACTGTTTCTGAGGGGGGAGAATTTTTGAGGACACGGCTTCTACTGACATTTTTGTAATGTCACTCTACTACTTTTCAATTGGGTTGTCTTTTGTTGTTGAGTTGTAAGAGGTTTCTTTATTATTATTATTAAAGAAGTTGTTGGTTTACAGACCAATCATGCATAAAATACAGGATTCTCACATACTATTCCACCACCAACACCTTGCAATGGTGTGGAATATTTCTTACAATTCATGATAGCACTTTTTGTAATTGTACTATTTTTTAACATTAGTTACCTTTATTACAATTTATGAAAAACTATTAAAATAGTACTCTTAACTATCGCCCATAATTTACGTTAAGTGTATTTTTCCATATATCACCCTATTATTAACACCTTGTATTAGTGTCATACATTTGTTGTAATTCATGAAGGAACATTCTTATACTTGTATTATAAACCATTCCATCATCTACAATAGGGTTCACTATATTATACAGTCATGTACTTTATCTTGTAATTTTTATGCTGGTAACATACACAACCTAAATTTCCCCTGTTAACCACATTAACTTATAGTGCTGTTAATTACACTCACAATAATGTGCTACCATCACCACCATCTGTTTCCAAACCTTTACGATCAACCTAAATAGAAATTTTGTGCATATTAAGTATCAATTCCCCATTCTCTAACCCCAAACTATCCTCTGGTAACTATAGTCTAGCTTCTAATTCTATGAGTTTATTATAATTAGTTCATGTCAGTAAGATCATATAATATTGTCCTTTTGTGTCTGGCTTACTTTACTCAGCATAATGTCCTCAGCATTAATCCATGTTGTCACATGCATCGGGACTTCATTCCATTTTATGGCTGAATAATATTCCATTGTATTTATATACTATATTTTATTTATTCATTCATCAGTTGATGGACACTTGGGTTGCTTCTGTCCTTTGGCGATTGAAAGTAATGCTGCTAGAAACATTGGTGTGCAAATATCTGTTCGAGTCCCTGCTTTCAAATCTTTTGTGTATATATCTAGTAGTGGGATTACCACATCAAACATTTTCTCCCATTGTGTAGGTTGTGGTTTTATTTTCATGCTACAGTCCTTTGATGTGCAATCCTTTTTAATTTTGATGAGATTCCATTTATTTTTTCTTTTGTTGCTTGTATTTTGGGTGTAAAATCTAAGAAACCATTGCATAACACAAACTCCTGAAGATGCTTCCCTACATTTTCTTCCAGATGTTTTATAGTCTTGGTTTTTATGTCTTTGATCCATTTTGAGTTGCTTTTAGTATATGGTGGGAAGTAGGGGTCTACCTTCGATTTTTGTGTGTGAATGGAGATCAAGTTTTCCCAGCACCATTTGTTGAAGAGCATATTCTATCCCAGTTGAGTGGTCATTACCCTCTTAAAAAAATTAATTGGCCATTTACTATACACTTACTATTCCACCACCATTATGTGCATGTATGAATGATATACCTCAATAAATTTTTTTAAATGAAAAAAAAAAATCAGCTGGCCATAATGTGAAGATTGATTTCTGAGCTCTCAATTCCATTCCATTGGCCTATATGTCCCTGTGCCAGTACCAGGCTGTTTTGATTGTTGTGGCTTTGCAGTAACTTTTAAGTCCTCCAACTTTTTTCTTCTTTTTCAAGATAGTTTTGGCTATTTAAGGAACTTTATCTTTCTGTATAAATCTGGTGATTGGCTTTTCTGTTTTTGCAAAAGTTCTTGGAATTTTGATAGGCATTGTGTTGAATCTGTATAATTGCTTTGGGTAGAATTGACATCTTAACAATAATAGTTTTCCACTCTGTAAACACAGAATATACTTCCATTTATTAGGTGTTCTTTGATTTCTTTTAGCAATGTTTTGTAGTTTTCTGTAGTCCTTTACATCTTTGGTTAGATTTATTCCTAGACATTTGATTCTTTCAGTTGCTATTATAAATGGAATTTTTTTTCTTGACTTCTTCTTTTGATTGCTTATTACTAGTGTCTAGAAACAGTACTGATGTTTGGGTGTTGATCTTATAGCCTGCCACTTTACTGAATTCATTTATTAACTCTGGAAGCTTTGTTGTGGATTTTTCAGCATTTTCTATATATTGGACCATGTTATCTAAATACAGGGAATGTTTTACTTCTTCCTTTCCAATTTGGAAACCTTTTATTTATTTCTCTTGCTTAATTGCACAGGATAGAACTTACAGTACAATATTTAATAACAGTGTGACAGTGGGCATCATGTCTTGTTCATGATCTTGGGAAAAATTTCTGTCTTTTACCATTAAGATGTTAGTTGTGGGTTTTTCATATATATCCTTTGGCATGTTTTCTAAGCGTTTGTATCAAGAAAAGGTACTGTATTTTGCCAAACGCCTTTTCTGTGTCAATTGAGACAACTATGTAGTTTTGTTCCCTTTGTTCTGTTAATGTAATGTATTACATTAATTGATTTTCTCATGTTGAACCACCCTTGCATATCTGGGATAAATTCCCCTTTACCATAGTATATATTTCTTTTGTTGTTGTTTTTTATTATATTTTTTTGTTTGGTGTATAATTCTTTTAATGTGCTGTTGGATTTGGTTTGCTAGTATTTTGTTGAGGATTTTTGCATCTATATTCATAAGAAATATTAGTCTGTAGTTTTCTTGTGGTATCTTTATCTGGCTTTGGTATGAGGGTGATGTTCACCTCATAGAATGAATTGGGGAGTCTTCCTCTTCAATCTTTTGGAAGAGTTTGAGCAGAGTTGGAATTAAGCCTTTTTGGAATGTTTGGTAGAATTCCCCTGTGATGCATCTGGCCCCAGGCTTTTCTTTGTTGGTAGGTTATTGATTACCAATTCAATCTCTTTACTAGGAGTTGGTTTGTTGAGATCTTCTGTTTCTCCTTGAATCAATGTAGGTAGTTTGTATGTTTCTAAGAACTTGTCCTTTTCATCTAGGTTATCTAATTTGCTGGTGTACAGGTGTTTATAGTGTCCTCTTAGTCTTTTAAATTTTAGTGGGGTCATTAGTGGATTCCCCCTTTTCATTTCTGATTTTAGTTATTTGTTTTCTCTTTCTTTGTTTCTTTGTCAGTCCAATATTTTAGTGAGCCAAAGGGGTGCTGATGCAAAGTACCAGAAATCTGTTGGCCTTTAGACAGGGTATTTATTTGGAGTAGAAGCTTACAGTCACAAGGCCCTAAAGAGTCCAACTCAAGGTTACTTCTCACTGAAGGTCTGTTGCCGTATGTTGAAGCACGATGGTGGGCAATGTCTGCGAGGTTTCGGCTTCCTCTTTCCTCTTAAGGCTCTGTGGTACCAGCTTCTTCTGATCTCAGCTGTAGGCTGGCATAAGGCTCTGGCTTACCTGGCAAACCTGGGGGCTTGTTTCTTTCTGGGCTCAGTTACTCTGGTCTCTTCATAAGGTCAGCTGTAGACTATCACACTCATCTCCTTCCAGGGGCTGCAGGATCCTCTGTGTATCTCCTCCGAGTCTTCTTCTCTGTGTGTTTACTTCCGTGTGAGAGTCTGTTTTATCCCCACCAAGGTGGTCAGACTCAACCCTGTATGCCCTAATGACATGGTCAAATAAAAGCCCTAATCTTGATTTAATAAAGTAAAAGTAAAACCTCTGAATCTAATACCATCTAATATGCCCAGAGGAACAGACCAGTTTACAAACACAATCCATTGATTAAAATCTTCCTTTGCTGAAGTCACCCTCTGGTGAGCATTCACATGGTTCACAAATATCTTGTTTTTGTCCACTCAGAAAGGTCTGTCCACATACCTCTCCCCAGACCTCTTTGTCACCAGTATTCCAGTCATGTTCCTTCCATGTCCCTGACCATCCAGCCAAACAATTTGTGATATCCCATGAGTCAGTATATAAATGTACCTCCAGCCATTTCTCCTTCCAAGCAAAATGAACAACCAGTACACTGACCAAAGTTCTTCCCACTAAGAGGATTTCCCTTCACCATTGTTCTTAATGGATGTCCTTGGAAGGGGCCATAATGCTGCAGCTGTCCATTTTCAGGTGGTATCTGTATGTGATACAGAATGATCTGTAAACCAGGCCCAAGTTTTCTCTTCCTTAGTCAGCTGATTATAGGGAACTATAGCTATGAGCTTGGAAAGAGACTATAGCTATAGGCTTGGAAAGAGAAGGTAATATGACAGGAGTGGGGGACATGAGCATTTGGGCCATATCCTCCTATAACTTACTTGTACCTTCCATGCCTCCTTGAACCTGGTTTCATATATACCACTTCCATTTAATGATGGAGTGCTGCTGTACATACCCAGTATAATGGCTTCATGTGTCAGACAACACCTAGTTAATGATGCGCACCTCATGTCTCATGGTAACATGGTGGCCCATGGTTAAGCATTCAGTCTCTTCTAAGGACCAATAACACCATAAACTGTTTCTCAAAAGAAAAGGCATAACTATGGAGAATGACTTTTTTTTTTCCTCTCCCCTTTACCCCACCCCATTGTCTGCTTTCTTTGTCCATTCACTGTGTGTTCTTCTATATCTGCTTGTATTCTTGTCAGCGGCACTGGGAATCTGTATCTCCTTTTGTTGCTCATCTTGCTGCATCAGCTGTGTGTGTGTGGCACCACTCCTGGGTGGACTATGCTTTTTTTGCAAGGGGTGGCTCCTCTTGTGGGGTGCACTGCTTGTGCATGGTGCAGCCCTACACGGGGGGCACCCCTGTGTGGCATGGCACTCCTTGTGTGTGGCAGCACTGCACATGGGCCAACTGACCACATGGGCCAGGAGGCCCTGGGTACTGAACCCTGGGCCTTCTATATGGTAGGCGGAATCTATCAGTTGAGCCACATCCACTTCCCTGAGAATGGCTTTTGCTCCAAAATCCTAAGGATCTGGGCCATTATTCTCTAGTTTATTAAGTTCCAAACAGCATCTCTATTTGCCACTGACACTTCCGACTTCCAGTGCCATTGGATCTGCTGGATCATATGGCCCCAGTGGTACAGGAACTTGCATAGTAGCCTAGACCCGTTGCAGAGCCTCCTTTTGTTCCAGACATCACTCAAAACTAGCACCTTTTCAGGGCACTCAGTATGGGGCCAGGGTAGCATACCCAAATGAGAAATACATTGCCTCAAAAATCCAGATGTTTTGCCTCTTTTTTGGTTGTAGGAGGGGATAATTTAACAGAGCTTATCCTACATCTTAGAATGGATATCTTGACAGTGGCCCACACCACTGGATGCCTAGAAATTTCACTGAGGTGGAATGCCCTTGAATTTTTTTGGATTTATCTCCCATCCTCTGACCTGCAATTGCCTTACCAATAAGACAAGAGTAGTTGCTACTTCTTGTTCACTAGAATAAATCAGCATGATGACATCAATATAATGGACTGTGGTGTCTTGTTGAAGGGAAACACAATCGAGATTCCTTCAGATTAGATTACTATATAGGGCTGGAGAGTTGATGTACCTCTGAGATAGGGCGGTTAAGGCATATTTTTGACCTTGCAAGCTGAAAGCAAACTGTTTCTGGTGGTCCTTACTAACATGTATTGGTGAAAAAGCATTTGCCAGATCAAAGGGGATTTGTTGATTAACTCAAGCAGTGATGCCACATCTGGAATAGCAGCTGCAATTGGAGTCATCACCTTGTTTTGACAGTAATCAACTTGCATCCTCCAGGATCCATCTGTTTTCTGCACTGGCCAAATAGAGTAGCTGAATGAGAATGTGGTGGTAATCACTACTTCTGCATCCTTTAATTCTTTGATTATAACACTAATCTCTGTAAACACTCTAGCAATGTGGGTATTGCTTTCAGTTTACTATTTTGGTAGACAGAGACAGTTCTAGTGGCTTTCACTTGACCTTTCATATTCTAATAGCCTTCGCTTTAAATATCAGAGTACCAGTGTGGGGACTCTGCCAATTACTGTGTGTAGTTATTCCAATTATACATTCCAGAACTGGGAAAATAGCCACAGCATGTGTTTGGGGACCCACTGTCCCCACAGTGAGATGGACCTGAGCTAAAACTCCATTGATCATCTGACCTCTGTGAGGCCCTAGTCTGACTGGTAGACTACAGTGATATTTTGGGTCTCCTAGAATTAATGTAACTTCAGAGCCATTGTCTTATAATCCCTGAAATGTCTGACCATTTCCTTTTCCCCATTGTGCAATCACCCTGGGTAAAAGGCCATAGGTCCTTTTGGGGAAGGTTGAGAGGAAGATTAACAAATAAAATTTTGGCAGTGTATCAGGGCTCTTCCCCAAGGGAACCTGGCCTTCCCTTCATTCAAATAGTTCTGAGTCTGCTAAGAACCCAAGTCTGATTGAGGGGCCAAGATTCTCTGTTTTTGTGGTTCAAGTTCTGAAAATGCTTCCATATCACATCTCTTCTTCCCACTCCCTACCCTTAGCAGCTGCCATGGGCACTTTCTCCACATCAATGCTACATTTTCTTCAATTACTACTAATAAAAGTTCATCAATATTGTATCAGTAAGTCCACTCTATTCCTCCATCCTGTGGACCCTGGAATGGTTATGTTCACTCCACATCTATATCGAGAGAGGGCTTAGATTCCACATGGATGATGGATGCAGTTCTCCTGCTTTCAGTTGTAGGCACTCTTGGCTTCCTGGTGTGGGGGTTGACTTTCTTCACCTCCATGTTAGCTGGCTGGGGTAAGTCCAATAAACCAGAGGATAGGGGTTGCAAGTCTGTTGAGGCTCAGGGCCTGGCTATCACATGAACAGTCCAGAGATTCAGGTCCCCTGAGTATACACTAAACTCCAGTGCCAACCACAGGTCTGGTAAAAGTAACAGGAGAGGCTTGTGAACAAAGATCACATCTGAGTCCAACTCCATCACACTCAGGAACACAAACTCCAAAGTAGGGCCAACTGACATGGCCTGAACTCCATCTGCCATGACCATAGAACGTGTGGGTCTCTGTAGCCCTCAGAAGAACCAACACCTGGGGTTGTATCTACTTTAGCTGTCTCTGGGGCTCTGCTGAGGTGTGCGTAAGGGTGACTCCTCTGATGATCTCCCGGCTCTTTTTTTTTGGAGACTCATAGCCATAGAAACTCATTTGTCCTTTCCTATTTCCCCCTTTTATTCAAGGTCAAAAAGCATTTTTAACACCTGATATTACATGTAGGCAGAGATATTCTGCTAGTCTGAGTTGACCCTTTTATTCAAGGTCATTTTCTAGTTACGTCATCAGCTGGTACTTGGTAGTAATCCCTCAGCACCAGGGAGGCTCATCCCCAGGAGTCATGTCCCACGCTGGTGGGAAGGCAATGCATTTACATGCTAAGTTTGGCTTCGAGACTGGTCACATTTGAGCAACATGGAGGCTCTCAGGAGTTAACTCTTAGGCACCCTGCAGCTCTAGGCCTAGTTCTTATTTCAGGTGCACAGGCTCATAAGCATAGACATTAGTTTCAAGGGCTCATTGTTGAACCATCGTCTTTTTTGGTCTTTGCCATTGCACTTGGGGGATTGTTGCTGTTCCGTTAGGGAATGTGATAGAACTCCCTTAGCTAGGAACTCAGCACACCCTCAGTTGTCATTTTTAACTGTAACCACTATGAAAATATCCAAACATTTTTATGTACCCTAGATATATGCCCTGGAGAACTCCCTCCCAACGATGTGCCCCTATCTATAACATCCCACACATCCCACACCAGTATTCCTCCCCTGCCATTGTTGAACCTCTCTGTGATCCAAAACTTCTTCAAAAATGAAGCCTAATATATTGCCAGGTTCCATTAATAGTAAAATGGAATATAGTGATGGGATTAAAGGTTAGATATAGAATACATACTAATTTAGAAAAATTAAAGTAAAAATAAATTGGGGTATCAAAAAATTTAAAAATGAAAAAGCTTTGTTTTTGATGTTTTGCCTTCCATCACTGTAATAAGTGTTGCCCTGTATGCACATTGGCAAGGCAACTTCTTCCATCTCTTCCTCAGTGTCTACGTCCTTCTGTTTCTTTTTTTTTTTTCTAATTATTAAGCTAGTCTTCACAAAAGTTTTAGATCACAGTACTTCATATATACAATATATGGTACTCCCACATATCCAACGTAAGACACTTTGTCCCTTTTTTAACCTCTTTAGCTACAACACAGAATCCAGAATCTCTGCTTAATGGGTTCATATCAACAAATTCAGCTTGACACAACTTTATTTTCCTTCCATCATGATCCCATACCCTTTAATCCATCCAATACACTCTTACCTAAGCCTTGCCTCTTGTAAGCATTTGAGTAGCAGTTCCAAGTGGTGACATTTTATGTATGTCTATTGTCAAATAATGCCATGAAGTGTTGGTGCCATCTTTTTTTATTTTTAGATTATTTGTTGGATTACAGAAAAATCACACATAAAATACAGACTTGTATATATCACTCAATTATGACCACCTTGAATTAGTGTGGTACATTTATTATGAAGGAACAGTTTTATAATTGTATCATTAACTATTATTTACACTAGGGTCCACCATTTGTGTTATATAATCCTATGCAGGTTATTTTTTTGAATTTGTACTATAACATATACAATCTAAAATTTCTCATTTTAACCACATGAAAATATATAATTCTGTGCTGTTAATTACATTCATAATATGTGCTACCATCACCACTATCCATTACCAAAACTTTACAATCAACCCAAATAGAAAATGTACAATTACAATTTAATTGTACAATGTACAATTTAAGCATTAATTCCCCATTCCCTACCTCTACCCAGCCCCCAGTAACCTATGTTCTAGATTCTGAGTTTGCTTATTCTAGTTATTTCATAACAGATCATAAAAAATGTGTCCTTTTGTGTCTGGCTTATTTCACCCAATAGGATGTCTTCAAGGTTCATCCATGTTGTTGCATGTGTCAGGACTTCATTTCTTCTTACAACTGAATAATACTCCATTGTGTATATAAACCACATTTTGTTTATCCATTCATCAGCTGATAGCCATTTGGGTTGCTTCTATTTATTGGAAGTTGTGAATAATGCAGCTATGAATAATGGTATTCAAATATCTGACTCCTGCTTTAAAATCTTTTGGGTATATACCTAAAGGTGGGATTATCAGGTCATATGGTATTCTAGTCTACAAGGCTGCCAAAATGCAGATACCGTGAAATGGGTTGGCTTTTACAATGGGAATTTATTAACTTGCAAGTTTACAGTTCTGAGGCCATGAAAATGTCCAGATCAAGGCCTCATCAAGATGATACCTTCTTCCTGAAGACCAGCTGCCAGTGGTCCTGGACGCCTCTGTAACATGGCAAGACTCAGGGTGGTGTCTACTGGTCTCTTGCTTCCCTTCTGGGCTTCCTTGATTCCAGTTTCAATGGCTTTCTCTTTTATTTTCACGACTTCATTTCTTCTTAGGCTAAATAATATTCTGTCATGTATATACCACAGCTTTTTTATCCATTCATCAGGTCATGGACACCTGGGTTGTTTCCATCTTTTGGCAATTGTGAATGATGTCGCTATGAACATTGGTGTGCAGATGTCTGTTTGTGTCACTGCTCTTGGTTCTTCTGGGTATATCCCTAGTAGTAGTATTGCTGGGCACATGGTAGATCTATATCTAGTTTCCTTAAGAACCACCAAAACGACTTCCACAGTGGCTGTACCATTCTATATTCCCACCAACAGTGAATAAACATTCCTATCTCTCCACATCTCTCTAATACATGGCCATTCTAATAGGTGTGAAATTTTATCTTTTTGTGGCTTTGATTTGCATTTCCCTAGTAGTCAGTGATGGTGAATATTTCTTCATGTGTTTTTTCACCATTTGTATTTCCTCTTTAGAAAAATGCCTATTCAGGTCTTTTGCCCACTTTTTATGTGGGCCATTTGTCTTTTTATTGTTGAGTCGTAGGATCCCTTTATATATCATGGATATTAGACCCTTGTCAGATGTGTGACTTCCAAATATTTTCTCCCACTGAGTTGGCTGCCTTTTCACCCTTTTGACAAAATCCTTTGAGGTGCAAAAGTGTTTAATTTTGAGAAGGTCTTATTTACCTATTTTTTCCTTTTGTTACTCATGCTTTAGGTGTAAAGTTTAAGGGACCCCCACCTACTGCAAGGTCTTGTAGCTGTTTCCCTACATTATCTTCTAGGAGTTTTATGGCCCTGGCTTTGATGTTTAGGTCTTTGAACTATTTTGAATTGATTCTTGTATAGGGAGTGAGACAGGAGTCCTCTTTCATTCTTTTGATTATGGCTATCTAGTTCTCCCAGCACCATTTGTTGAAGAGACTACTCTGTCCCAGAAAAGTGGACTTGGTAGGCTTATCAAAAATCACTTGACCAGACAACCAGCAAGATGGTGGTGGAGTAAGGAACTCCTAGAGAAGCTCCTGCTACAGGGCAGTTAGTAAACACCCAGAGCTATCCGGTGCTAGCTGAAGCACCTGTTTGGGGGCTCCAGATCACAAGAGCATCCTGCAACATCCTTGAAGGAATGGAAGGAAGAGACTACCCATCTGCAGAGAAGATTCGTAGGTAGAGTGCTCCACACCACAGAGACTGGTAACTGTCCTCCCCTGGAGGCACAAGCTGCCTCAGGAGCTGTTCTGCAACTGGAATTGAAAGCTCCACTTCTCAAAAATGGGGGAGGAAGAGATGGTTGGGCACCAGATTCAGCTACCAATGGGTAAATTCAGCAGGCTAAAGTATAATCCTAAGAACAGCTAAAGTTTGAAGTTGTCCAAGTCAGAAAGAGGCCAGTAGCTGCCACCTAACTGCACCTGGCATGAGGCAAAGCGGGGCATTTTGAAAATCACAGTGCTAGTGGGACCTGGCTTCTTTCCATCCAGGCAAGATTGCAGTTTTAGCCTAGGCCCCAGCTCTACCTCCACCAGGGAGGAAGCTGGGGGGGAACTGCACCAGCGTCTCCAGGAAATTACCAGCAAAGCTGTCAAGGCCAGTGATTATCCTACTTTGGCAATGCAAGCCACCCCAGGAGCTGTTCTGTGGCTGGAATTGGAAGCTCCATTTTCCAAAAACGGGAGGAAGAGACAGTTGGCCACCAATTTGAGCTACTGATGAGTAAATTCAGCTGGCTAAAGTATAAGCCTAAGAACAGCTAAAGTTTAAACCTGTCCAGGTCAGAAAGAGGCCAGTGGGTGCCGTTTTGACTCTGCTCCCAGCCTCAGGGGAAGCCTGGCTGACTGAAATCACAGTGATGATAGGAACCAGTTTCTTCACTCAGACCAGCCTGTAGCCCTAGCCTAGGCTTCAGCCCCACCTCTGGCAGGGAGGAGGCTGGCAGGCCTTGCACCAGCCTATCCAGGTAACTGCAGGTACATTTGGTTGACACAGACTGAATAATTGGAAGTCTACTGGGGCAACTGTGGTCATCTTGGACCCGCACTGCATAGATTGCTGTCTACACCTGCAGCTCCATTTCTACCCCAGGCAGAGGAAAAAGGGGCATGAAGCTTCATCAGTCTCTCTGGGCAACTATAGTCTGGGCCTGTACAACTTGGATTATTCCATGCAGCTGTGACTCTGTCCCTATACCTGGCAAAGGAGAAAGTTGGGAGAAGCTTCATCAGTCCCTGGGGCAATGAGGGCAGCTTGAGCCTCCACAGCCTATAGCACCAACTATATTCTTGACTCGTACTGCACAACCAGCAAGGGAGAAAGGGTAGGAAGCCCTAAACTAAAGAGAAAAACTGCACCCAGAATAAATACATCTAGTAAGCCAGATGCCAAGATACCAACTAAAAATTAAAATCCACACCAAGAAACAGGTAGCTATGGCCCAGTTAAAGGAACAAGATAAGCTTCCAGGTGACATAAAGGAGTTGAGACAACTAAGCATAGATGCTCAAACAAATATCCTTAATAAATTCAATGAGATGGCTAAAGAGATTAAGGATATTAAGAAGACACTGGATACGCACAAAGAAGAATTTGAAAGCATACATAGAAAATAGCAGATCTTATGGAAATGAAAGGTGCAATAAATGAAATTTAAAAAACATTGGAATCATAATAGCAGATTTGAGGAGGTAGAAGAAAGGATTGGTGAGCTTGAAGAAATGGCCTCTGAAAGTGAACATACAAAAGAAGAGATGAAGAAAAGAATAGAAAGAATTGAACAAGGTCTCAGGGAACTAAATGACAGCAAAAGACATGCAAGCATGCATGTCATGGGTGTCCCAGAAGTAGAAGAGAAGGGAAAAGGGGCAGAAGGAATATTTGAAGAAATAATGGTAGAAAATTTCCCAACCCTATTGAAGGACATAAAAAACCATGTCCAAGAAGCAGAATGTATTCCCATCTGAAAAAATCCAAATAGACAATCTCCAAGACACATACTAATCAGAATATCAAATGCCAAAGAAAGAGAGAATTCTGAAAACAGCATGAGAAAAGCAATGCATAACATATAAGGGATACCAAATAAGATTAAGTGTTGATTTCTCACCAGAAACCATGGAGGCAAGAAGACAGTGATATGATATATTTAAGATACTACAAGAGAAAAATTTCCAGCCAAGAATCTTATATCTGGCAAGATTGTCTTTCAAAAATGAGAGCAGGTTTATTCATAGGTAAAAGAGAAACTGAGGGAATTTCTAACCAAGAGACTGGATTTTCAGGAAATACTAAAGGGTGTACTAGAGCCTGAAAAGAAAAGACAGGAGAGAGAGGCCTGGAAGAGAGTCTGGAAATGAAGAGTATATCAATAAAAGTGACAAAGTACCAAAAGAGTGGTGAAAGTAAAATATGACAGGTAAAACTCAAATAGTCAGGAATAAACTTAACCTACAATATAAAGTACTTATATTCAGACAACTGCAACTCAATGTTAAAAGAAATTTTAAAAGGCCTAAATAACTGGAAGAACATTTCATGCTCATGGATTGGAAGACTAAATACCATTAAGATGTCAATTCTACTCAAATTGATATACAGATTCAATGCAATCCTGATAAGAATTCCACCAGCATTTTTTAAAGATTGAAAACATGATTATCAAATTTATTTGGAAGAGTAAAGGGTCCTGAATAGCCAGAAACATATAAAAAGGGGAAATCTCATCTCTAGACTTTAAATCATATTACCTTGCCGTAGCGATAAAAACAGCATGGTACTGGCATAAAGACAGATACATAGACCAATGGAAGCAAACTGATGGTTCAGAAATAGACCCTCACATGTATGGTCAAGTGATTTTAGACTAGCCTGTCAAACCCACACAGTTTGGGCAGAACAGTCCATTCAAGAAATGGTGCTGAAAGAACTGAATATCCATAGCCAACAGAAGGAAAGAGGACCCCTGTCTCACACCTCCTCCAAAAATTAACTCAAAATGGATCAAAAACCTAAAAATAGAAGCAAGAACCATAAAGCTTTTAGAAGAAATTGTAGGAAAATATCTTCAAGACCTGTTGATTGGTGGTGGATTTTTAAAGGAGATAAGAGGAGGACTGAAATGGAACACTGATGTTTAATGTATGTAAAAGTTTTAATTAGCTTTACCATAAAAGTGTGGAAATGTATAGAGTGGATAGTAACACATAGTGAGTAACAGCTAGTTTATAAATGGGGATGTGACTGAAAATGGTAGTCTAGGTATGTAAATGCCAATTGTCAGAATGCTAGAGAATAATCTAGGAACTGAACAGCACAGTAAACCAAGAGGTGGATGAGAATAATGGTTGATGGTATAGATGCAAGAGTGTCCTTTGTGAGCTAGAGCAAATGTACATCACTACTGCAGGGTAGTGAGAACATGGAGAAGCTGTAATAATATAATATTTTTACATCTATGCCAAAGATGTACTGTGTTGATAATGGGGCAGTATGGAAAATGTGTGTCAAATGTACACTATGGATGGTAACAATCATATGATATTATTTTATCTGTAACAAATATTCCACCACAGTGTGGTGTGTTGATAGAGGAGTGTTGTTTGGGAATTCTGCACATGTGCATGATTATTTTATAAGTTTACAACTTCTGTCATAAAAAAAATAAATATTTAAAATAATAATAGGGTGTGTTGGGGGAAAAATACACCAAACGTAAGACTAAAAATGGTAGTAAGATTTTGACAATATTCTTTCATAATTTGTAACAAATGTCTCACAACAATGCAAGATATTGGTGGATGGTTGATGTGTGGCATCTCTGTATGATGTTATGCATGTTTGCTGTGTAACTTCACAAACTTATATACTTATTGTTTATGTATGTTCATATATAAATGATATAAAGGTAATAATAGGGTTGGTTGGGGGAAAATACTTTTGTTAGTAGTAATATTTTGACAATGCTCTTTTATCATTAGTTCAGAATTTTTAACAACAGTGTGCAAGTTATTGGTGGTAGGGTGAGGTATGAGAATCCTGTATAATATTATATATGTTTGTTTTGTAAGTTCACAACTATTAATATACACTTACCATTTATGTGTATTTGTGTATGAATGATATACTTCAATAAATTTTTTAAAAAATCAGTTGACCATAGAGGTTAGGGTCTATTTCTGAACTCTTAATTTGATTCCATTGATCATTAAGTCTATTTGATCAACATGGCATGCTGTTTACCACTGTAGCTTTATTTTATTTTCTTTTTTTGAAAAAAATTTTAATTTAATTGCCTTTTTTTAAAAAGACACATAGATCACAAAAAATACTACATTAAAAAATACAAGAGGTTCCCATATACCCCACACCCCACTCCACCCACTCCTCCCACATCAATAACCTCTTTCATCATTGTGGCACATTCATTAAATTTGGTGAATACATTTTGGAGCACTGCTGCACTGCATGGATTGTAGTTTACATTGTAGGTATTCTCTTCTCCCAAGAAAGGGGAGAGGGAGGGACACAGCCTACAGCAAATTAAGACTCTGGCCAGCAAACTTGGTCTGCTGCATTGGAGGGGTCCCACACTTCCAGGCTGGGTGGGTCCAGGACATTGTTTGCACTGAGGGCCTATAGGGAGCTAAAGATAGGTTGCCTTCTCAAACACCCTCCCTACTACCCCAGGCTGGTTGCTGAGGAAGCAGAGGCAGGCCAAAGGAAGAGAAAAGCTTCTGAGGAAGTTTGTGAGGCTTAGCCAGTCTTGAGGACATTGTTTCTGAAGCACCCAACATTGAGTTACAACTGAATGCATTCCCTCTTAGCTCCTGAGATCTGAGATGAGAGATCTGCCAAAGAGCATGACTAGAGAATTACACAAAATGGGAAGAATGAATGGATGAATGCATACATAAATAAGTAAATAAATAAATAGCAATCACATGCCTTTACTTCCCCCCTCTCTAAGGTCCTTGAAGACTGTCCTACCTCCCATTACAGGGTCCATAGCCCTGCTTTACCAGTTAAACAGGGGCAATCCAAAATATCTAGAACAAGGTGAACCAAGAACTGTGGTAGCACCCACCTATTTACCAGTAAATCCCTAGGCAAAAGAAAGAAACTGAACGTCAGAGCAACAGATGCCTAGACAACAACAAGCCATACTAAAAAAGGGAAGATAGGAGTCAGGCAAAGGAACAAACCAGAACTCCAGATGAGACACAGGACTTGAAACAGCTAATCAATGAGGTTCAAACAAATCGTGCAGTTGAAGGAAAGCATGTCTAAAGAAATAAAAGACATTAAGATACCAGGTAAACACAAAGAAAAATTTGAAATCTTGGGAAGAAAAATAATAGTTTATGGGGAAAAAAGATATAATAAATGAGTTTAAAAATAACAGGCATACAACAGCAAATTTGAAATCATGGAAGAAAGAATCAGTGACATAGAGTAAAGAACAACTGAAATTGAAAAGAGAGAAGAAGAGAGAGAAAAGAATGGAAAACATTGAGCAAGTGCTCAGGGAGTGGAATGATAGCACAAAGTGCATCAATGTACATGTTATGGGAGTTCTAGAAGGAGAAGAGAAGAGATAGGGCAGAACAAGTATTTGAAATAATGGCCCAAAATTTCCCAACCCTCATTAAAGACATGGATTTACATGTCCAGGAAACATAGTATATGCCATTTAGAATAAATCTAGATAGACCTATCCCAAGACATAATATTCAGAATGCCAAGGAAAAAGAGAAAATTCTGAAAGTAGCAAGGGAAAAGTGAGTCACATACAAGGGATGTCCAAGGACTTAGTGTGGATTTCTCTTTGGGATCTATGGAGGCAAGAAGGCAATGGTATGATATAATTAAGGTATTGAAAGAGAAAAACTGCCAGCCAAGAATTCTTTATCCAGCAAAACTGCCCCTCAAATATGACAGTGAGTTTAAAATAGTCACAGGTAAACAGAAACTGAGAGAGTTTGCAAACAAGAATCAGCTCTGTAAGAAACACTAAAGGGAGTTCTGCAGCCAGAAAAGAAGAGAGAGAGGCTTGGAGGAGAGTGTAGAAATGAAGACTATTAGAAAGGGGTACCAAAAAGGTAAAAGGATGGACAAAAATAAGATCTGATATATGAAAGCCAAAGGATGAAATGGTTGAAGTAATGCCTTTACAGTAATAACAATGAATGTTAATGGATTAAAATCCCCAATCAAAAGACATAGGCTGACAGAAAGGATAAGAAACCATGAACTATCCATATGCTGTCTGCAAGAGACTCACCTTAGATGCAAAGAGACTGAAAGTGAAAGGTTGGAAAAAGATATTTCACACAAACAGTAGGCCATTTTATATTAATAAAAGGGGCAATCCACCAGGAAGGAGCAACAGTCATAACTATCTATGTACCTAACCAGGGTTCCCCAAAATACATGAGGAACACTTTGGCAGTAGGAGAAATAGACATCTGTACAGTAATAGTTGAAGACTTCCACCTTCCACTCACATCAGTAGATAGAACTAAACAGAAAATCAACAAGGAAACAGAGAACTTTAACAATATGAAAATGAGCTGGGCCTGACAGACATATATAGAACATTGCCCTGCAAATTAGCAGGCTATATATTTTTCTCAGGCGCTCATGGTTCTTTCTCCAGGATAGAACACAGATTGGGCCATAACACAGCTCTCAATGAATTTAAGAAGACTGAAAGTATACAAAGTACCTTATGTGATCATAATGGAATGAAGCTGGAAATCAATAATAGGCAGGAAAGGGGAAATTTTGCAAATATACATTGGCTAAACAACACACACTACTAAGCAATCAGTGGGTCAAAGAAGAAACTGCCCAAGAAATTAGTAGAGATCTCAAAATAAATGGAAACTTGAAAACAACTTATCAAAACTTATGGCATACAGCAAAGGCAGTGCTGAGAGGAAAATTTATAGCCCTAAATGCCTATATTACAAAAGAAGAAACAGCTAAAAATCAAAGATATAACTGAACTGGAGAAACTAGAAAAAGAACAGAAAACCTATCCCAGAGCAAACAGAAAGAAATAACAAAGATTAAAGCAGAAATGAGATTGAGACTAAAAACAATAGAGTACTTCAACAAAACCCAAAACTGATTCTTTGAGAAAAATCAATAAAATTGACAAACCCTTAGCAAGTCTAACAAAGAAAAAAAGAGAGAAGATGCAAATAAATAAAATCAGGAATGAAATGGGAGGCATTATGACTGACCTCACAGAAATAAAAAGGATCAGAAGAGGATATTGTGAAAAGCTGTATGCCAATAATACTAGACAACCTAGATGAAATGGGCAAATTCCTAGAAATGCAAAACCTACACTGCCTCTACAAGAAACCAATAACAAGTGAAGAGGTTGAATCAGTCATCAAAAATCTCCCAACAAAGAAAAGTCCAGAACTAGATGACTTCACAGGTGAATTCTGCCAAACATTTTGAGAGGAATTAATTCCAATACTGTTTATTATTATGATTATTTTTTAGTATTTTCTGTGTGGGAAAGGATGATCTTGAGCCTGCGGGGAGCAAGTGGGCTCCCCTACAATCCCATCAGTCTGCAGCTGCTGCAGTATGCAGACTGCTGTTTGTTCTAGTGTGGGGGGATGGCTGCCAGCTGCCGTTTCTGCAGTTTTACTCATGGGATTTTAAGCCAGCTGAAACTCTTCCTTCACCCTGCTCTCTTCTGGGTGGTACTGCTCCTTCCTTTGGTGTCCTAGCTATTTTCTTCTGAGGAAGAAGTGATCCCTTTGCCACTCTAAACCTCCATCTTCCTGGAAGTCCATTCTTTCACTTTTTTTTTTTTGCAATATAATAAACTTTATTTTTAAAGAGGTTTTAGATGGCAGAAGAGTTACATCAAAATTATGAGGGATTCCCATGTACTCCCTTCCCTTTCCCATATCATCCCCTAATTTTTAAAAAACATAGAAGTACAGTTTATTATGTATCTGTAAAATCCGTTCATTTTAAAAATGCACATTTTAAAAAATGACTCACTTGTGGTATGGACTAACCTGCCTATAGTAATAATCTAAAAAATAAAACCATTATTGGGACATTTATCAGTACTTCACACATCTAACAAATACTGAGGGAGGCAACTACCATTGTTATAACTTCCTTTTTTCTCTTTTTACCATTTATTTTTTTTAAAGATACATAGAGCACATAAAATGTTACATTAAAAATTATAAGAGGTTCCCATATACCCCACTCCCTACACCCCCCACTCCTCTCACATCAACAACTTCTTTCATTAGTGTGGTACATTCAGTGCATCTGATGAATACATTTTGGAGCACAGCTACACAGCATGGATTATAGTTTACATATCCATTCCATTCAGTGGGTTATGGCAGGATATAATGGCCTGCATCTGTCCATGCAATATCATTCAGGACAGCTCCAAGTCCTGAAAATGCCCCCATATCACACCTCTTCTTCTCTCTCCCTGCTCTCAGCAACCCCTGTGGCTACTGTCTACAAATCAGTGACATAATTTCTTTCATTGCTAGAGTCATAATAGTTCTATATTAGAATACCAGTAAGTCCACTCTAATCCATATTGTATTCCTCCATTCTGAGGACCTTGGGATGGCAATGTCCACACCACCTCTAAATTGAGAGGGGCCTTAGATCCCATATGTCTGATGGATGGGATATTTCTTTAATGCCAAAAAGTTAGGCACAAATTAGAATTAAGAGAAACTTCAGAATGTTCACATTTGCATGCATTTTTGGCTGAACTTTAAAAGATTCCACATATAACAAAACCCCAACTTCGAATCAAAATGAGTATTAAAAACATTTAAGCCTTGTGACAAACTTACTGTACAGAAGCAAGGAAAACAGAGTGAACAGTAACAGCAGTATATTTCTAGGAGAGAAAGCAACTACTTATTTCCTTTACCATAAAATGTGTCAATGAGTCAGAAGCCAATATTTTAATAACACTGACCAAGTTATTTACTATTCAGGAATTTGCTTTTCAATCTGTGTCTTTAAGATGTATCCATCCAAGTTAATAGGTATATATCCAGGAAATTTGAATCTCTGGGTTATCCATGTGCCAGCTGGGCCCTGAGCCTCAGCAGAGTTGCAAGACCTACTCTCCACTTCATTGGACCCACCCAGGATAACTAACAAGGAGGTGATGATGTACAACCCCCACACCAAGGAACTGAGAGAGTCTACAACTGCAAGCTAGAGAGGCCCATCCATCAGTCATATGTGACTGAATGAGTCCCCTGTAATTAGAGATGGATTGGGCATCGCCATCCCAAAATTCTCAGGATTGGGGAATGAACTATGGACTAGAGTGGACTTACTAGTATTCTACTATAGACTTATTGTGATTCTAGCAATGGAAGACATTATATCATTGATGTGGAGACAGTGGCCACTGGAGGTGCTGAAGTCAGAAAGAGGGACAAAGAAGTATAATATGGGGGCAATTTCAGGACTTGGAATTGTCCTGAGTGACATTGCAATGACAGTTACAGGTCAGTATATGTATGGTCATAACCTACAGAATGGAGTGGAAGAGAGTGTAAACTACAGTGTAAACTATGACCCATGATTTGTGGCAATGCTCCAAAATGTGTTCATCAATTGCCATGAATGTACCACACTAATGAAAGTTGTTGTTAATGTGGAGAAGGGTGGGAGGTGTGGGGAGTGGGGCATATGAGAATCCCTTATTCTTTTTATGTAACATTTTATGTAATCTAAGTATCTTTTAAAAATAAATAAAAAATATATTAAAAAAATAAAGTGTATCCATCCATATATTTGGATTGTTAAATTTATACCTCAAAAGCATTTTGCTCAGAATTCTAATCGTAACTGTAAACCATAACTTATCATTATACAATAATGCTACCATTTAGATTTAAATGCTTCATCTGAAAAACTTATCTTACAAACAGGAGTTTTATCCTGTTTCTCCAGAATAAATGTCTCTGTGTCTAAAACTTTAAATGATAATCAAAAAGGAAAGATTCAAATAATTCATGCTATGCATTTTTCTTCATTGGGCTTTAATAGAAACAGAGCCATCTGGTGTTGGAGTACCATCTTCTCAGTTAAGGTCTCTGTAGTCCCAGAAGCAGATACAATAACCATTGTTTTGTTAAAGCTGTCTTCTGTTTCCCAGCAATAGCTGCACAAACAGCAACAATCTCCTCACTTTCAAAGTCACAGTCAGGAATTGACTTTGGTGAGAAATCTGTAACCTCTGCTGATGATTCACCCTTTTTAATCCTCTGTGTCACTGTCTCCTGCTCCTGGAGTGTTCTTGCCCAAGAAAGGTCTTCTTTCCACATTTCAGTGCTCATTGGATTGATGCGAAGAACTGCTTGAAAACTTTGAATAGCTTCATCCATTTTGTCCTTCAGCTCTCTGTTGTCATATTGTTCTATTGCCTATTTTCTTATCCTTCAGTTTACCCTACCTAATAATCTTCATTTCTAAACTCTTTTCCAAATCTCTCGCCTTTCTTTTTCTGTTCAGGTTTCAGCACCCCCTTTAGTATCTCTTGCAAATCTGGTCTTTTGGTAACATATGCAATCAGTTTTTGTTTGTCTGTGAAGACTTTGAACTCACTCTCATTTTTGAAGGACAGCTTTGCTGGATACAGAATTCTTGGCTGGCAGTTTTTCCCTTTCAGTACCTTAAATACATCACACCACTTTCTTCTCTCCTCCATGGTTTCTGATGAGGGGTCAGTACTTACAGTTATCGAGTTTCCCTTGTATGTGATGCTTTGCTCTTCTCTTGCTGCTTTCAGAATCCTCTCTTTATCTCTGATATTTGTCTTTCTGAATAGTAGGTGTCTTGAGTAGTTCTATTCAGATTTATTTGGGGGGGGAGGGGAGTGTTGTCCTTCTTGGATATTGATATTTATGTCCCACATAAGGTTTGGGAAGTTCTCAGTCATTATTTCCTCAAATATTCTTTCTGCCCCTTTACCATTCTCTTCTTCTGGGTCACCAATAATGCAAATGTTTGTGCATTTTGCATTGTCATTCAGTTCCTTGAGACTCCATTCCAATTTTTCTATTCTTTTCTCTTTCTGTTCTCCTGTCTTTTCCAGTTCAGATGTTCTGTCTTTGAAATTACTAATTTTGTCTTCAAGCAATTCAAATCTGCTCTTATGTGCCTCTAATGTATTTTTAATTTCATCCATCATTCTTACATTACCATAAGGTCTGTTACTTTTCTTTGCAGACTTACAAATTGTTCTTTATGCTCTCCCAGTGTCTTCTTGATATCCTTTATTTCTTTGGTCATATTTTCTTTAAATTCTTTGAAGTGATTTAAGAGAGTTGTGTGATGATCACTGATTAATTGCATTAAATCCTCTATCTCTTTAGGATAGTTTGTTCTTTTCACTGGGCCACCTCTTCCTGATTCCTAATATGGCTTGTAATTTTTTGCTGAAGTGTAGGCATCTGAATATGTTGGTTTATTTACTCTGATGGCTAATTTCTCTCTCTTGCCCACCCCCAAAGTTCTTTGATATTTGATTCAACTTATACTCAGTCTCTCAAAATCAGGCCAGGGACTCACCAGTGTGGTGCAGAATTTCTCCTCGGGGCTGGATATAGAGAGTATGAACAGTTTTTGCCCATGCAGTTTCCAGACTGGCCAGCAGGTGGCACTAGTCAATCCACCTTTCCAGGGAGGTATTTGGGCTTTTCTATGTCCCTGTATTGAATCTCCAGATCAGAGATTCAAAGATGCGCTCTGCTGGCCGACTTCATTGAAGAAAAGCACCCCCACCTCCCTTCCCTTTTCCCTTGAAACAGCTGACAGGGAGGAAGAGGTCCGTTCCCCTCTCAGTCAGCTGCAGTGAGCAGGGGTTTTACCACAGCTTAATATCTTGGGCTGGGGGAGGGGAGCCTCCTGGCTGCCACAGGGGCTTGGTAACTCACCTTTGTCTTTTCCGCTTCTTCATCTCTCTGTCCCTCGCCCTCCTGGGAGCTGTGTCCTGGTTGGCTGACCCCCAAAGTAGGTCTCTTGGACAGCTTTCGGTTCTTTCTTCGTAGTTTTTTTGCGCGCATTCAGCTCTGCCTGTCAGTTGGCTGCCATCTTCCCACAATCCCTCATCATTTCACTTTTAACGTAGTTGTGTCTCAGTCTACTGTCTCTTTCCAAAAATATTTAGATTTTTAATTCCTTCTGCCAATCAATCTTTTGATTGTTGAGTTTAAGCCATTAACATTCAGGGTTATGATTGTAAAGGCAGTACTTATTTCTGCTATTTTGTCCTTTCTTTTTTATATTTCATGTCTTTTTTGTCTCTTTTCCTTTATTGCCACCTCCTTTTCTGTACAGGTGATACTTTGTATCCAGCTGTCCCTTTTCTCATTTCTGGTTCCGTGTACATTTTTAAATACTTTCTTTGTGGTTACTCTAGATTTTGTATTACGCAACCTAAGTTTATAAACTACTAATTTGAAAAGACACCAATTTAACTTCAATGGTGTACACACTCTCTGCTCCCATTCCTCTATTTCCCCTCGTTATTTTTACCCATATTACCTCTATATTTTGTGTGTCCATTATCAGGAAATATAACTGTTTCTTATTCAATTACATTCTCTTAAAAGAATTAGAGAGTAGGGTTACAGTGTGAAGTTACAGTACTATTGGGTTCTCCATTCTCCTACTTAGTCACTTCTTCACACTGCTCCAAGCCACTCTCTCCTGTCTTTTCCTTTCGACCTGAAGAATTCCCTTAGCAATTCCAATTTTTCTCTTTCAGCACCTGAAATATATCATAACACTGCCTTCTCAAGTCCATGGTGCCTCCATGGTTTCCAGTGAGAAATCAGCACTTACTAATCAGAATGCCAAATGCCAAAGATAAAGAGAATTATTAAAGTATCAAGAGAAATGCTATTCTGCTAAGGTCTCTCTTGTTTTCTGGGGGCCCTTTTGTAGGCACATGTTCACCAGCCACTTGGGTTCTGCCCCACATCTTGTGGCCTTGGGTCCCTGTGCCTGGATATGTGTGGTTCTAACTTGCAGCTGTGCATGGCTCTGAGGTGTGCGTCCTCAGCAGGAGGCACCCAGACTGTGTGGCCATCGTTAACACTTACCCATAAGGTGCATGGAATCGAGTGAGGAGGGGTCTGGACTGGCAGGTCTGTGTCGTAGATCCCCTTATTTTTTTGTTCCCTTTTTCTTTGATTCAGTATTTGTGGAGTCCTTCTCCAGTCTGTATCTTCTTCCAGAGATCCAAGCAATTGGGATTTGTCCTCTGAGTAGCTGTTACTGACATTTTTTACTGACGTTCAGGGGCCGTTTGCCATCATCGTGTTGATGATGTCATTCTCTGTCAGTGCCATCTTGATTACTGGAAGTAGCATCATCAGATCCTTTTAATCTAATCAGGCTAGTGAACCAAGTTGGAAACTCAATGATGCTGCTGAACATCCCAGGAGAAGCCTCAGCCCTGGGAACTCTGACGAAGGTAGTGATGAGTTCTCCAGGATAAGCTGGCTGAAGTAGAGAGATGCTCTTTCTGACTGCTGAAATCCTCAGTTCTCCCTTTAGGGCCTCCAGCTGTTTGGATGATTGAGTGAAAGGAATGCCTTACTCTGAATGCTGAAGGCAGTCTCTTTTGTTGACTGTAGAAGTAATCAGCCACAGATGCAATTAACTGACCAATGATTTTAATCCACAAAATATCCTCACAATAACAATCAGACCCGTGCTTGTTTGACCAAACAACTGGATATCAAAGTCTAGCCAAGTTGACACACAAACTTAACCATCATACCATATGAGCTGACATTATGGGGCCTATCTCAGGCACTCCCTGAAGAATCATCCCACTGTATGTTAACCGACAGTGTCAGTTACTTTTTCACCTAGTATTTTGTGATGGATCGTGGAATAAATGCTTCTTGGAGGCTGGAGAGGTGTTGGGCAAGACTGGAGTAGCCTCATGTGGCTCTAATCGTATAGTGATTGTTTTATTTTAATTCCATGTTTCCTCTGTTCCAAGATGAAGGAGGCGCCACATGAGGTTGAGATGGTGTTCCCATCACGTCGCCATGGCGCGGTGGCTGTCCAGGCGAGTGGAGGTTCGTGGCGGGAGCAGAAGGAGAAGCGGGCAGCGGTGATGGTGGGGATCCTGATTGGCGTGTTCGTGCTGTGCTGGACCCCCTTCTTCCTGACGGAGCTCATCAGCCCCCTCTGCGCCTGCAGCCTGCCCCCCGTTTGGAAAAGCATATTCCTGTGGCTTGGCTACTCCAATTCTTTCTTCAACCCGCTGATCTATACAGCTTTTAACAAGAACTACAACAGTGCCTTCAAGAGCCTCTTCACCAAGCAGAGCTAAAAAGAGGGCTTGGAGAGACATGCAGGGAGATTGGTAGAAACTTGTCCTTGCGGGTGATCTGGGAACCTTCACCCCCCCCCCGCCAGGCGGGTATTGATGACGGTCTGAGAGGCACACCGCTGGACCTGGACTGGGAAGCACACTGCCGAGTCTCCTGAGAGAGCAGCAAGTGGCACCTGTCCTCCCTTCCTGTGTGTGGCAGGCGTTGGTATTCAATCATGCCGCATTTCCCTGTGGGACAGGAACGTCACCTCAGAATCCTTCCAGGACAGCACTTGAGGGAGTTACTGCTAATTGGTTAGAGATGACCCAATTTGCTTTTCTGTATTTCTCAGATCAGGTCCCTCAGCACAGCCACTTAGTGGCTTGTTTTGTGACCCACTCAGGAGACTCTCCTTTTTGAAGAAACCTTGCCCTCTCCCTTACCAACCTGACTCAGCTTATCATCCCTACCTCAGAAGCACTGCATCCCAAAGTTTTGAGAAGAGGAGGATTACCTGGAGATTAGTTATTTATTTTTAAAGTCTTAGGCTCATCCCACACTTACCGAGTCCCACTTCCAAAGGAGAGGTCTGGTAATACATTCATTATTGATGCTTAGGTTGCTCTTTTCAATTAAAATCAGATCAATTAAAATTGGCAATTCTGGAGGTGAGACCCAGGCAGCAGTGCTTTTACTGCTCCCCAGGTGAGTCCAAGGTACAGCCAAAGTTGAGAATCACTGGTGAAGTCTTCTCTCTTTCATTCCATAGGGGAGAGCATCTATGAAATTTTCCTGTTTTTCCTATTATTTCATCATTACTGATTCGTACGTATAATAAAATACTTTTGAGGCATTCATTTTTAGGCTCAGAATCATTCATTCATATATATATGTTTATATATATATATATATAAACATATATGACATTGAGATGGGGAAAGTGCCTGTTGTGGAACTCTAAACCAAACAACAAAAACCCAAAACTACCACAGTGATTCTTGGCCTTCCAGAAAATAAAAATTTGGCCCAGTTATGAAAAAATCCAAGGGCGTACCAGGGAGATACCTGGACTAAGAGTAGCCACAGTCCACCTGATTTTGGAGGAGGGCTCTCTGCCTATTCATTGGGCCTCTTTATTTATAGAAAATAATTTATTTCATCTTCTGTTCATTTGATCTCTGAAGTATACAGATATCCCTTAAGTTTACACTATAGAGTATCGGTACTTTGAAGCTAGTCAGAGAATATAGGTCCACAGTGCCTTTTTTCAAGATCTTTGGAACAGATGGGTTTGGGAATCCAGATTTTTTTTAGGTTTTATAAAGCCATTATGGTGCATAGTCCATAAATTACGTGCTATCTCCAGCTGGGTCTGCAACAGCAACTTGTAATCAAACATGGTAATATTTCTACAGTAAAGTATATGAATATTGACATGGTGAAGAGGACTAAAAAAAATAGCCTCACATCAGTGCAGGTCAGTTTTCCCACCAAATGGGTTTGGGTCACATCAGATTTTGTTGTCAATTGAGTTAGTCACCTTTCAGTTTTCATAACTTTTTGTATTTTCACAACTGTGTATAAGGGATTGTGGACCTCTACGACCCTAAATCTGTGGTCTCTTCTTTGAGGCCCTGTTGAGAGCAGGGAGTCTGGGAAGAAGAGGCCCAATCATTTCTTTGCTGCCAGTGGTGGGAACAAAGTGAAGGAAAGACAAATAATGGAATGACTGAGAAACTGGAAGAAGTGGAACAAGTGGTGATGCACTTATCAACCAAATGGCTTTCTTAGTCGCCCATCACTTGTGTTTTAAGGGCCCGAGTCCAAGCTTGGATCTGCTGGAGATTTCCCCCCTCTTGGCTGGAAGAACTTAGGTGTGTTAATCACCTTTTACTGGTAAATACGGTCCTCCTCTCCCTCCCTTGCTCCCTAAAATGTACAATCAGGGATTTTAATAGCTCTATTTGAGCACTCACCATCTGCAGCTGTTCTACTAGGTTTTATATACACAGGCTCATTTGATTGGCTGCTTTATCACTGTGCTCATTTGGCCTCCGGTTTTAATGCAGGATCATTATGGACGTATCCCAGGCAGAAGGAATCACACTTATCTTCAGAGTCCTCCTTCAAAGGAAGCTGATGGCTTGTTAATTTGGTGGCAACTTCCAGTGGACCTTTCAGGCGTGAACCTTTTCTTCAGTTAGTGAGACCTTCCCCGACCGCTCAATATAGTTATGAGACAATTTCTGAAATGGATCAGTTGATGACTGATTTTATGCAAAGATGAACTTGTGATTTCTTTTAATATAGAGTATTGGAAATAGAAGTCTTTGGCAAAAAAATCTGCTTTACAATGAACTTTCCAAGAACTTCCATGCTAAATGTAATGATTGCTCTGCCTCCCACCCCTGTGCCTATCAACTAGGACCAAAGCCGAGAGGGGAGCAGCAGGAATTTACCTCGTCCTTGTCTGGATTTATTTCCTAAGGTATCACTAAGGGGTCTTAGTATCAGACTCTAGTTCCAGCCTTGCAGGATGGATGTGGCTAAGCTAATGGTTTAGTTTTGTAACTTTAGTCACGTATAACATAGCCTGCTGCTCCGCTCCCCTTTAACACGGCCTCTGTGTTCTGATCACAGGTGCTAACCTCTGAGCACCTACTCCAAAGGTGGCCCCAGTGCCAGAAGCCCGCTCTCTGGCCCCTTACTTGATGTCTCCACACTCATGTAGGGTAGTCTGGAGGTGGCTGTGAAGCTCTGGGGTTCATCTGGGCTTGACCTCAAGCTGCAGGCTGGCTCCAGGTCTTCTCTGTGTGTCCTCATCCTCCTGGGACCAGCGAGGCATGTTCTTAGGACAGGAGCACAGGAGGGTAAACTCGGCCGCACAGGCACATTTTCAAACCTCGGCTTGTGATAAATCTGCTATCTGTTAGCTAATGAAAGCCCGAAGTCAAGGGATGGGGACGTACACTGCACCCCCCTTGGCGCCAAGGCAAAGGTGTCCACGTACTACAGGGAACGGAGAAGAGAAGAAACTGATAACTAAGTGCTTAGCATTAGGAAAAAAAAAAAGTTAAACAGCATAAAAAACATCTGAGTGTGTCAGGTATAGAAAGGTGAATGAAATACTGCCGTGCAAAACCTTGGTTTGGGTTGTATTTCCACCTGGCTCATCGCAGTGGTCTTTTCACTGGGCTCCCAGCCTCTGCCCTTCTCCCACTCGTCTGTGTTCAGTGCAGCCGCCGGAGGGATCCCGGTGAAAAGGAAGTCAGATCATATCCCTTGCCTTCTCAGAGCTCTCCCCTGCCTTCCCACTGAAGCCCCTTGATCCTCCTCAAACGCACCTGCTGGTGTCCTCCAGCTGCAGGGCCGTTTCCACTCCATTCTGCAGCCTGGAATTCTTTTCACCCAGGTGTCTGCATGATGCACTCCACCAGCCAGTGAGGGCTTCCCTAACCACTCAGTTTAAAATTGCAACCACTTTCCCCAAACCAGACACTCCTGAGTCTTCTTCCTCACCTACTTTTCTTAGCAAGTTGAAGCAACGGATGATACAGTTGACATACTTATCTTGTTTGTATGCTTCCCCCATTATATAGCCCTACAGCCTGACTCAGAGTAGGAGTCCAAATATTTTTTGGTTGAATGAGTGAGTTAGCAGGGATTTTTAAAAATCATGGTGTAAGAAATCTGGAGACAAGTGGTCCCCAGGTTGGTATAGAAGGTCATCATACCTTTAGAGACCTGGACTCCTACTTTGTGTGCTCTGCCAAGTTCAGTGTGTCTGGCATCTCTTCTCATGGGCTTAAGGTGCTTGAAGCTGCTCCAACCACCTTATCTTTCCCAACAACTTGCAAAAGCAGGAAGGGAAGGCGGGGGTTCTCCTGCTGTGTCTTTCACTGATTATTAGCGGGAAAGGCTTCCCCAGAAGCCCTCGTGGTCTTCCCTGCTGGCCAGAACTGGGCGAGACACCATTTGTAAATGAATGAATTCTAGGCAAATAGAAATGGGATTCCCACGACTGGTTTAGAACAGCTGCCGTGATTCTTCTCCTGAGCTGGACACTGCCACCCACGAGCCAGGCAAATCAGAGCTCTGCTGGCAAGAAAAGTGGGAAGGGGAAAGGATCACCCAGAAGTGCACACGCAGGGTGGCGTGTCTTCCAGAGGAAGCCGATGGCTCTCCTAGGACCAGGGGTCAGAGGTGCCATCGCTATCTTTTGTATCCCAAAAACCAGAGGAATAGGGGTGTAACAACTCCCACATCTGGAGCAGCCGCAGCCTCTCACTGCCCGCTCCCCTCACAGCTGTTTTCCCAGAAGAGCACTGCCCCTTTCTCACGGGCCTGTTTCCCCCCAAGACCCAAGACAAGGAGAGTCCCACCACTTTTAGCTCAAAGGCTTTATCTTCCTTAGGAAAGCTGATTTATTAAACCAGAGTCATCTTTTGTCTTGGTTCTATTTATTTAAAAATAAAACAAATTAAAATTTAAAAACTATTTATTGTTTGAAGAGGTAATACATGTACATGGTACAAAATTCAAGAGTTAGAAAAGGCAAACAGTGAAAAGTAATTCTCCCTCCCGCCCCGCTTCCCAGAGGCAGCCTAGGCTGCCGGCTTCCTGGCTGGCGTCCCAGAGATATTCTAGGCATATGCAAGGAGAGAGAAATGATATCCGTGTGTGTACGTGCTTGAATACACGTAGGCACACATCGCACATATATATTTGTATATGTATATAGATGCACACGTTTCTCCATCCCTTTCCCCTTTTTAAAAACAAACACTAGTACACCATGAGCCTCTCCCCCCCACCCCATTTAACCATGTATCTCAAAGATCATTCCATGACAGTATACACAGAGTGACTCCATTCTTTTAATTTTATGCACAATATTCCATTGTATGGATTGGCCCTAATTTAACTCTTTTCCTATTTCGGTGGTAGTTGTCAACTTTTTGCTATTACAAATAATGCTGTGATAAAATCCTTGTATTCAGGAAAAATTCAGAAGTAGCATTTGCTGGTTCAAAAGGTTTGTGGCTTTGTACCTTTGACTGATGTTGTCAATCGCCCTTCCACGGAGTGTGCCCATTACCCTTTCCACCAACACCGTACCAGGGGCTGCTTCCCCAGACCCTGTGCTCTTACCCAAGCTCTGCTTGGCGTGGCTCGGTCATTTCCACCAGGAAAGTTACTTCTGGATTCATGATACATTTTGAGCCCAAACACACTCATGATCTAATCTCTGACATTACTCTGCTCTTCCTTTTTTTTCCCCTCATAGGGAAAGGAAAAAAGAAATCTATATAGGATAAATCCCAGGAATGTTTTGAAACCAGACACATTTTTCATACCAACCTCAAGGTTGGATTGTAATGAACACTCTTTGAGAGAGATCCTCTAAAGCTGCTTAACAGAAATGTCTCAGACTAAGTAAGCATAAGTTAGAGGGAAGGTTCATTCTAGGATGGAGTTTAGAGAAGAAACGTCACCCAACCAGAATGTCCTGATCACCTTCCTGAGCCAGGTGCTAGGGAGGCTGGTGACTGAGATGGGCAGGGGCCCAGCTCTCGTGGCTCCTGCATGCCCAAGCGGAAGCAGGCAACAGACGTAGCAAAGGACCAAGGGAGAGCCAAACAGGTGGAGATTTCCAGGCAGACAAGAGGGGCAAAGGCAGAGCGTGTTCGGGCTGAAGGCTGGCTCTAAGGGGTCAGGTATCAGGTGGTCAGGGGAAGCCATGCCCAAGATCTCGTGGGGAAGAAGGGGTGAGGGAGAGGGAGCAGCACGTGTTCATCTGGGGCAGGCTGGAGGAAACCCCAGGCAGCTGCTGCGGAGCTGCGTGTTATTTCCACATGGTCAAATACGCCACAGACCTGCTACTAAAGCCCCCCAAACTTTCTTATGCAACACCTTTATGGTGGGAAGAGGGCAGACTTTTCACATTATTTTCTATGTGGCCTTTTGCCCACCACCATGTACTGAAAGGAGGAATGCTCTAGACTGGGGGAAGAGGAGGAAGAGAGGGCACGGAGATTCTAAAGCCCCTCCCACCAGGCACCCAGCCCCGCTAACCCCCTGCCGCTAACCCCCTGCCGCAGGGACGGGCAGAGCACACCTCGTCCTACTGGGCTCTTCACGGTACCGCCCTGTACTAAGATGGTCTCTTGCTTTAAGGCCAGCATCAGCTCTGCGTGAATCATAAAACACTTCTTAAAGTGTTCTTCCCCAAAGTATGCGTCAGTCCAACTCTGCATTTCAGAACAGGGACTTGGGCTCAGCCAAACCGTCAGACCAGGATGCGGGGTTCCCTCGTGAACTGACCACCAGTCACCTGCAGAGGGCAAGATCAGATCATCCTGCGGAAACATATTCGGGCACAGGCTTACGGGTCACTGTCCAAGGCGCCCCCCTGGTCATGACAGACACGATCGGGGGTCCCCAGTGTCACAGCCCCGAGGCATGGGGATGCACCTTGTGAGATGGTAGGAGGGCCCCCTGGAGGCTTCAGGAGGCCCCAGGAATACCACCTTTCTTGGGAAAGGGCTCCGGTCTGGCTCTCTGTCAGCTCTCCCACCCTGCGGTCCCACTGCCAGACTCAGGGGCCACTGTGGCAGAACCCAGCTTTCCAAGGAACATGGGCTACCAGAACCAAGTTAGAATGCATGACCATCAGCCTCCCACAAGAGCTGAGGCCCGGCAAACTTGGAACTTGCCTTCTCTGCTAAAAAAGAAAACAGACCCCTCAAGTGCGCCTTTGGCATCTGCTCTCTCTGACTCAGCACCTCCTTCCAGTGTTGCCAGCTGACCTGGTTATCCGCGAGGCTGGGAAAGCAAGGAGAGCAAGACACGTGCCCCGCTCTCTCTGCAGCGGCCCTGTGGTCATCAAAGCTGTCCTGCTCCTGGCAGCTTTGATTTTGGTTAAACCCAAGCAGCCCCACTCTTACGTACCCCTGGAGAAGCACGTGGGAGGAGGGGAGCCCCAACTGCGAGGCAGGCTGAGAATCCTGGGGCACTGAGCAGCCCGTGATGGGAAGTCTGCTCCTTGCTCTGACTGGGCAGGGGCTTGGCATCCTTTGCCCCCAAAACTGGTTCATTTTAGAAAAGTAAGTTAAGGATGTTTCCTCCACTCATTTTGACTCTGGAAAGGCCTTTGTGCTCTAGCACATCGAAAGACACGGAGCTGGCAGGAGTACCTCCCTGGCCTCTGACGCACCTGGGGCTTTTGGGGCATCCCCTTGGCCTACGAGGCCTGACTCTAAAGTGCACACAGTGTCCTCATTACTCACAAAGGGCCCTCTGGATAGCCGTGGCAGGCAAGCAAGTGCCAAGACTGGCCTCTGCTGCCACCAAACACAGGTCAAAGTTCTAAGGAACAGAAACGAATTTACTGTCTGTATTAGGCCTGTGGATTACAAAAAGGGAAAGACATCTGCTGACACTTCCCTACATCAAACCAAACCAAATCATACTCTTAGAAATATAGCCTGAAATAAATGCCCCACTCTAAAGAAAATTATTGGTTGCTTTGGATTCGTCAGCACAGAGAAGACTGCAGTAACCCCAGAATTGTCACCTACTCCTGCCTCCCCACCACCTTTAGACAAATACATATACTGCTCAAAAAGTTTAGTTAGCTATGGGGCAGGCCTGTGGTCTTCTGAGTAAGAAAACAAAGTGTTTGCTGAACCTGCAAAAGTTTACCAACATGAAGTGCTGTCTCCTTCCTCTGCCCTCAAAGCACCACCTGTCCTCTTGCAATTACCTGCTTCCACTTCACTGGGCCCTTTTCAAACCCCCAAGTGGCTACTGCCCGGGGACCAGCTGAAGGGAGTTACACACAGCCCTGGAAAAGTGCTCCTGCTTCCGCCAGCTCTGGGAGCAGGCAGGCCTCACCAGGCAGGCCTTGCAGGCCCTGGCACAGATTTCGGTGGCTGTCATCAATACAGCATGGGACTATTTTTTTTCAAAGTCTGTACATATCAGCCCTGCTTAATCACATTCATTAGGGCACTAAAAACGAACACACTGTGTGACTACATGAGTGCCCACTGCCTGACATGCTTAAGCTTTTATGTTTTATGGTCCAAACCTGCTGACTGGTACATCGGCAAGGTTTCCGTGGAACGGGCACAAAGCTCACGCTGGGCTGTACAGAACGGGACTGAGTTGCCAGACGCCTCGGGGCCCGGGCGGGAGGGCCTGCACTGCTCACTCCCAGAGGAGAAGTCCAGGCCTCCCCTGGCCTTCGAGGCCCTCCAAAGTCCGGTCCCAGATTAGCCTCTGTGTCCTGTGGAGGCGGCCCATCCTCTCCTCTCCCCGCACCTGAGCTTTCAGCCACAGCCTTCCACGGCTCTAAAACGGCCTTCCCGCCCCATCGGCCTATTAAAATCCCAGGCCCTCTTCCTCCCGATGCCCTGCAGGTGCCGACCGTTGTCCTGCGTGCTGGGGCTGACCGCACACTGCCCGGGGCTGGCATGGCTGGTTGGACCACGGTCTGCCCTGGGGTGCAGGGCCCTGGAATGCGCTTTTGGGGGGGATGTACAAGATTATTCATTCAAGTGTTGGCTGTGATGCCCGTGTGAATTGGGGCATGGGAAGGCGTAATTCTTACCTAAGCGTCCTTGATATGAGGCCCATTTTCAATTTTTGGTGAAATGAACTTGGGAGTGTGTAAGGATTAAACCAAAGACATGAGCTTCTGAGTTTCGGCGCCACCCAAGTCTGGAGTCAGCACCCCGAGGAGCCAGGTACAAAGGCACCTTGGCAGGTGAAGGGGTCCAGAGCGCCGTCTCTGCTCCTCGGGCCACGCGCCAGACGCCCGAGGCGCTGGACTTCTCTGCGTCTCCCTCAGGGCTTATTGCTCAGTGGCTGCTCAACTAATATTTGCTGAAGAAATGCATTCCTCTTTATTCAGAGTCCACAAAGGTACAGGTACCTTCACAGGTGCAATGTTACTGGAGAAATTAAAGTTGAAGCAACACAGAGAACAGATACTGCCCGCATGTCTTCGTGTGATAATGGGTTTGTTATCCAAGCCACCAAGTGTTAACACTGTCTGATTCCATCAACGGCCACCAACACAGAGAAGAAATGGAAACGCATAGGAGAAAGAAAATATGCAGTGTTGAGTCATAACACCTGTATCTCTCTACTGTTGCTTTCAGAACCATTTCACGATGTTGTAGCTGACACACGGGCAGTTAACGAAAGAAAAACCAATGACGTCCGATGATGGGAATTTTCAGGCTTTGGCTTTCACCTTGGACAACAGCACCTCATTCTTGCGGCCCTCCTGGAGGAGAAGCAGAGAGGGAGAGACTTTAGGGGGTGGTGACTATATTCGCCCCAGGTGAGGCCCAGAGACCCTCACTGGCCTTTCCCCCCAGTCCCACTGGAGACACCTCTGAGCAGCTGAACGAAGTCTCCCAGCCTGGGGGACTTGCTGCCTCACACTGACCTTTGCTGCAGAACTCATGATGGTGTTTAGTTTCTGGATTGTTAGGATGAGAACAGGACGCGATTAGGCATTGTCAATCCAAACGACTTCAAGTTTTCTAAAGTCTTGAAGGGGTTAGCGGCGCAGAGCAGCCACTCCACCGCCAATCTTAGACCATCAAGGAGGCGAAGGGGAGAAGGTCCTCGGAGATGGGAGCCTCGGGGGATTAAGGCAGCCCTAGTGTATGCAGCAGGCAGCACACAGAGAAGCCCTGAAGCTAGGATGTTCTTAGCCTTCACTGAGGGAAGCAGGAAGGGCCCTTCTGTGTCATCGCTATCCCCGCTGTACAGACGAGGAAGAGAACCACCAGGCTCTCCCCCAGCCAGCTCCTTGGGGCTTCCAGCAAAGCCAGAATGCTGAGCTGGAAGAGCCCAGAGGAGGCTGTGGGAGGAGGGGGTGTGCATGCAACGGGGCACATTCTGCACACGCCACGGTGGTAGAGCCTACCCCAAGGGCAGGTGAGGTTGCCCCAGATCCTGCCTGAGCCCCCTTCCCTGCTGGAGAGTCTGATGTCTCACGGCGGGAGGTCGCTGCTGCATCATTTTGTTCTCCTTTCTTTGGACGTCCTTCAAAGCTGCTCACTGCGCGTCCGCCCGCCCCACGTTCCACTAGCCTTAGGAAGGTAGGATACCACCTTCGGCTCGAAGCCTCCAGCGGGCCTGGGGCGCAGAGCCCTGCTTTTCACCTCTAAGGGGAAGGGCCCCGGCCAGGCAGCTGCGCTTCCCTGGAGATCCTGTTCTTTCACTCTGGCCCCGCTGCATCCAGGCCCCCAAAGGCAGCTTTCCCATTTCACTGGCCCGGCTCAGGGTACCCCTGTTCTTTGTGGCAGTGTCGTGAGGGCACTGCTGCAATAACCGTGGTCTTACTAAGACAGAGGCAGGGTCATCTCTGGGACTAAACTTGTCTCCTACTCAGGAATCTGAGGAACAGTTGGGCTCCTGACAGGTGTGGGGAAAGAGGCGGCAAGGACCAGGTGTTCTGTGAGACTCAGAAGCAAACTGTTCTGACACGTGCTGAGCATGCTCTTTGGGAGGGGAGACGGTCAATTTTTCCTGGGCTTGGGGAGATAAAGTGAAGCACGGTAGCATGTATCCGACTAGAAAAGTTAAGAAGAAAGTTCTGCTTTTAAAAACAATTTGTTGGGGGGAAAAACTCTAGTCAAAAAGTATGGCGTGGAGAACAGATAACGAGCAGACTGGATAGTTCTACTGTTATACCCTTCTATTATTCTACTTTTGTGTAATTTTGAAAATATTAAAAAAAACACACACACTAAAGAGAATTTGAAATGTCAGCCTCCCTCACTTTTAGGTGAGGCAAAAACAACTCAGAAGCATCGACGTGTCTCTCCGGGAAGGCTCCGCACCGTGGGTAGTTCCATGTACCACACCGCACTGAGACTATGCCTCAGGGCTTCCGGGCAGATATTCTAAACTGGTGTGTGTAAGCAATGATTAAATTTCACACCAGCTCCTAGAAGTCTTGTGGGAGATTTTACAATGATATTGTCTGTTCAAAGCAAATACTAAAAGAGCCCTATAGGTATTTCTGGAAGAAAAAGGAAAATGTCTCATTTCCTTTGTCTCTTTCCTGCTGAAAACCATCTCCAGCCCACTATGTACCAGACCCAGCGCTTATCAGCAAGTTCAGTTCACTCATGATTATGTACCTAAAGCAGGCTTCATAAAAATGTATGGTCTGCTTTCATCAGTGCTAAGCTATAAATTAAATCTTAGTTTTATGAACTTGTGAGAGGCTGTGGTTCAGACACCCATTAATGTAATAGGAAAAGTAAGGTGATTTCAGAGTACGTGTTCATGACGGTTAGGCTATTGTGTCAACTCGGCCAGGTATCTGTGCCCAGTTGTTTGGTCAAGCAAGCACTGGGCTGTTATACAAGGGCATTTATGGACTTTAGTCACCAGTGAGTTTACTGCATAGATGGCTGATTACAATTACATCAATCAGGGAGATTGCTGCCAGTAACGAGTGACGCTTTAGCCAATCAGTTGAATGCCTTAAAAGGGGAAGTGGTTTCAGCATTCAGAGAGAATTTCCCAGCTCATCTTTGGACAGCCAGCATCTCCGAGAAACTCATCAAGGACCTTCACTGGACTTTCACTGGAGCCCCTGATCTCAGCCTGCCTGCGAACCTGGACTTGTGCATCCCCGCGGTCACATGAGACTGATAAAATCGCATACTACTGACAGGTATCTCCTGTTGATTCTGTTCTCCGAGAGAACCCTAATACAGTGTTGTTTTCTAGAAGACATGTAATCAACGAACTCTCCCCATGTGAGTGGGTCTCAGAATATTAGATTAAACCGAATGTTTCCAGTCAAAAAGGTTTTAAGACCAAAGGATGTGGGGAGTCTGGAGGAGGGCATACTGTGGTGCCTAAATGGCGCCCATGGGAACATCAGAGGTGCTCCATTAATGTGCGGTAAACCAGATCCAAGAAATGGAACTATTATGGTGGCCAAAGAACCACGCTCTGGCCAACAACACTGTGCTGGAAGAATAACCATCGCCCAGCACACGTGCTCGGGTGTGGGGCGGGGCGAGGATGCAGAACGTGGGCACGAAGACCAAGCAGCCAGGTGAGGCCGGTGTGGGGGCAGAGCAGCCAGGGCTCTGGGGACGGCTCCCTGTGAGATGGCAGCCCCACCCCTGACTGCCTTTCCCCCACCAAGAGCAGAGCAGCCAGGGCTCTGGGGATGACTCCCTATGAGATGGCAGCCCCACCTCTGACTGCCTTTCCCCCACAAACGAGCTCTTCCCTGGAACTGCGATGTGCGGAACAGAGAAAAGCAGCAGAATTACGAGGGCAGGGGTGGAGGTGGTGCAGAGGCACACAAGCTCCCGTCCCTGCCTCTTCCTGAAGCCTGTGGCGGCCCCAGTTTACCTCAGAGGAGCTCATGAAAGCAAGCTTACAGATTTGGAATGCTGACGTGGTGGCTAATTGGAAGTTTTGGCCAATAAAAAGGTTAAGGAAAAAAAAGACTATTCATTATCACCACTATTTTGTAAGAAAAAGGCTATTTTACACCACAGAGACAAGAGGATGTATTATTTTTTTAAAGGAGAGTCCTTTAAATGGAATATATTTAGCTGAGTGAAGAACACATTCCCCCCACTTCTCACCCTCCCTTCTTCACAAGTTACTTGGGGTTGAAGAAACCGAGGGTGCAGGCAAATCCCTGGCCTAGGGATGTCAGCCAGCTCAGAGGGAGCTGCCGTCGGGCTGGTGGATCGTGGGAACCGGGGGCTTACGACACAGAAGGCACGGGGTGCTCTGGGGGCCATCCTGAGTTCAGCCCTGAGAGCCTGCAGTGCAAGAGCAATTCCATTTCACTTTTATTTGTCTTTGGTTTCGACAGCTTATGGGTGACCTCGTTTATTTATTCTTTGTTTCTGTGCTGACAGAAGGGCAGGGCCGGCACGCCCAAGCAGCATTTGACAGGTAGTTCTTCTCCTCTGGGCCTTTTCCCTTTGGGGGTTTCCGGATTAAAGGTGGGGGGTGGAGGGGACTTCTTCTCATCCTGCCCACCCTTCCTCTTACCTCCTTGAACTCCTTCACAGTCTTAAAGTACAGCCTCTGTTTTTCCAACAGTTCCAAGTACTGGTCGTTCAACTGGTCTCTTCTCATTTTGTTCTCTTGCTTCTTCTTTTCCATCTGTTGAAGTGTTTTGGAAAATGGCAGTGAAAAGGCATGTTCCAACCAAAGGCTGCAAACACTGACAAGAAAACATCTGACTGCAAAGGAAAGGTGGTCCCAGACTCCTCTCAGTCCTCTGAGTCACACGGTCTGTAAGGTCAAGGTAACTTACCTAAGATTCAGCCTCGATATTTCATCATCCCAAAGGTGAACCGTTACTAACACTTTGAAAGCTTTCCTCCCAGTACTTTCTTCTGTACATCATTTTTGAAGTTAGTTTTATTTTTTACCTATTTGCATCTTACCTGGCATGGAGGCTCTATACTTTATTCAGTGATTCTATGAGAAAACTGCTTAATTAACTGCTTCTACTTTACTTTTTTGGCTCCCACTACAAACAACTTTGCCACACGCAGCTTGACGGTTCTCAAATGAGGGCGCTCCTGCCTTCCAGGGGACACTCGGCAATGCCTGGAGACAGTTCTGGTTGTCACATATGGGGGTGGGGTGGGAGTTGGGAAGTGTGGTGCCGGCATCTAGTGGGGAGAGGCCAGGAATGCTGGTAAATATCTGACAATTTGCAGCCCCCCACAACAAAGAATTCTCTAGCCCAAAAGGTCAGCAGTGCTGAGACCGAGAAGCCCTGATTTAAATAACTGTGTTCCTCCTTTAAAGCTGGGTTTCCCTATTATTATAAACTATCCACGATGGTAATTTTAACAACTCCTCGGTACTGCACACCATGACTGCTTACTTACCCATCTTTCTGCTGTCGGACAGTTTAGGTGGTTTCTGGGATTCTGATCTCATAGGTGAAGACCAAACTTTGATTCAGAGACTCTCCTAAGGTACCTGAAAGCTTATTCACCAACCAATCTTGACTGGGCCCGTGCTGAGTGTGGGGCTGCCCACGGGGTGTGAGCAGAAGAAGCCGGCCCTGCTCTCACAGCGCACGCCGCAGACACTCAGCAAATGAGCTCCGGCACGCAGCGATACGTGTGGACACCCCCGGGGGGGCTTGTGCCACAGACAGAATGGAACAGGGCGAGCTGGCAGGGAGGGTGGCCCACGGCTACCGCAGACGCCTGGCCAGGAGGGCGCTTGGAGGCGGGTGCACTTGGCACAGTCCTGAGGGGCAGGGACAGCTGGCCGTGGCCTGTGCTTTATTTTCAGAATATGACCTCAGCGCGTCGGGCAGTCAGGAAATGGGAGAAAAGAGTTAGTCCAGACCGGTGGCCGGCTCACAGCGGCTGCTTAAGAGCTCGCCGAGTGAGGCAGTGAGGGATGCTTTGCTGGCTGGCCAGCCCTTTGATGCCGGAACGCTACCCTGACATACCCTTCAGAAGGGATTTCACGGTTGGTCAACACAAGTTAGAGCTGAACTGGCTGCAGTTTACTCCATTGTCCTCTGCCCTCTCTGCACAGCATGGGCCTCTTGCTGACGACACAGGCTCACCTGCAAACTGTATTCTCAACGCCTGTCCTGACCTTGTGAGGAGGGCCCAGCGCACACGGGACTTATTTGCCCGGTCCAGGCCTGACCTCGTACCCAGATCCTCTGCGCCCACTGTGACCTTATTCCCAGACTCTGTACCCTCCCTTCCCGTAAGGCTGCACACGCATGCAGACCTGCTGCACACATGCACCCAGGCCTCGAGCTTGGTGGCTTGCCTTGTACTCAGCTCTTCCAGAAATGGGAAGTCCCACCTAGTCCTGGCCTCGCCTACTCTGAGAGTGCTGGGGCAGGAGCCGGCCCTGCTCCTGCTGACGCCTTCCCAGCGCTGCCTGCATCTGTCATGGGCTCGCAGTCCCTGTCACGGGGTGCTCCGCCCTGCCACAACCCCCCCTGCTGCTACTTCTTAGACCCTACTCCCCAAAGCGCCCGTGCCATGCTCCTCCTGTGGGGCTGCACCTTGCAGCTGGGTCCCCACCTCTTACTCTCCCAGCCTTTCCTAAGGCTAAGAATGGTTATGTCCTGGTAGTACAGCCAAGGTGGTATAGTTCAATTATGATCTGATCCACGCCCCTGTGGCAACCTACCTAGGGTATGAGCTGGAAGCCAGAAAGGCCTGGGCTCAAATCCTCAGCCCTGCCGCTGGCTGTATACCCTTTGGCAGATTTAACCTTTTTGAATCACAGGACTGTTAACATATTAATAAAATAAGGATGTATCACCTAGATCACATTTTGGTATGAGGAATAGGAGAGAGTAAATGTTAAGTGAATAATATATCATTTGGCTCATAGCAGAAGCTCAATAAAGGTAGCTTAACATTTAACATCCTAGAATCTACATGGTAAGAAGGGTGAAAGAGTCCCACTCTCAGAATCAGGAGCTCTCAGGTCTAAGTTGCATTTTTTCCACACTATTCTCACCTACCCCTTATTTACACCTTCTTTATACCCTAGGTCAGGAATCCCAGGCTGCTTTGCCAAGCCCACTCTCAGGGTACTCCGGAGAGAGCCAGAGGGCGTACCCCTTAGGTGAGGCCAACATGTCAGGAATATCTGGCTCAAAGGGGCCCTTTACTCATAAGCCTTAGAGGGACCATCAACACCTGTCCTACTGCTTGCACACAGTGGGGGTCTCCTCCATGCACACCCGGGACCTGTCTATTCAGGGGAATCTGTGTACCCCTCGCCACCCCTCCTCTGCGCAGGACCACCGTGGCACTGTTACAGGAGGGCTATGTCTGCTTTTAAGCAAACACACCAAGACATATCCATCCGGATGGAGCAAAGCAGACAAGATGTATTCCATTCAAGGTGCCCATAGGTACTCAAACCATATCTGGAACCCTCTTTGAGACATGCTTTCAGAGTCCACCGGACGTGTTCACTCATTCAACAAAGAGCCCTGCCTGCCTCTTACAGGCCAGGTGCGTGGGGCCGCTGGGGACACAGACGTGAGAACGAGAGCCCTCCCTGCTGGCTCCTGACTTCCACCTGGTACCCACCGCCTGGTGGGGCAGGAAGAGACAGCAGCTGCCTCCACTGGCCAGCACCAAGATGCTGCCAGCAGCCAGACTCAAAATGGAGAGGGCAAAGGGGTCAGACCCATTTCCTTCGCCAGGAACGCCACTTTTAGGAAACAGGAAGGGAAAGCAAAGGGATAAAACCCCAGTACACCCTGTGGTTCTTCACCATAAACACGTGCAGCTCCTGAGGAGGCACGATGGCTGGGGTGGAGGGCACCCAGCACGCTGTCCCCTGGGCTGTTAGAGGCGCTCAGTTAGCCAGGCTCCCCACCCTCCGCCTGGCTCAAACCCCAGCTCATCGAGAACAGACCCCATCTGCTCCCTTGGCAAGAGGTAGGCACGCACGCAAAAGGCAAGCGCCGACTTCAGTTTGCTCTCATTTTTGTGCTCGGCCCTAGTGATCCATTCTATAAGCAGGGCCCAAGGCCAGGCGTATCGGGAAGCAGTAGTTAGGATTCACCTGGGTAGGGCACTGAGCTGGGTGTTCTTTAACCTCCAGCGAGTCTACCGAGGAAACGGCTCCCAAGTGCAGAGCCACAGGGCAAGGGAAGCCCTGCTGCTCAATGGAGCCAGGCTCTGCAGAGCCGCCTCTGGTGCCTCCCTGCCCCCTTTCAGTTCTCTTCTTCCTCTGACTTCTCTGGCTCAGTTTCCTCTGCCTCCAGCAGAAAGCTCAGGACTGTGTGCATGTTTATAGGGGACGCCTGAGAACTAACACCATCTCAACCTCCTCAGGAATGAAGCTCTACTGGCAGAACATCTGGAACCGAAGACCCAGTGAGGAAGAGCTCCTGGGCTAGAGGAGGGAGCTGCTGGTGGGCGCGGTTCCCCACCTGTAACACTGGGGCCGCACTACTCAGGTAAGAGGGCTTTTAGGAGCAGCAGCACAGGGCTTGTGCACAGCAGGTGCTCCGCTGCTCACAGCAGCCTCTGAACATGGGGCGTGGGCAGCTCGTGGCGCAGGTCCTGCCAGCTGCAGCGTCCCACTCGCGGTGGGAACCCTCTCTCCAAGGTGTTTTGGGACTGAAAGCCCATTCCCAGAACACAGGAAGCCGCGCTCTCCCCAGGGCCTTCTCCACCGCAGGTCTGGAGTCTGGGCTCCGGGACAGAGGCAATGCTCTCTTTCTAATATCAAATCTCAAGAAAGGGAGGGGGAAAAAGCCATCTGACCTTCATCCTACTCTGCTTAATTCCTTCTACGATCTGTTCCATCTGCCGTAAAAACTGGTCCCGGGCAGCAGGCGAGGCCATGGCTCTGAAAGACAAACCGGCGGAGGCATGAGCAGCACAGGGCGAGGGGGGCGGCCCCAAGGGTCAGCCCCGGAGCAAGAGGCCTTGCCAGGCGCAGTGGAGCCGCGGGCGCCGGGGACAGTGGAGCGAGTGCAAACTTGCAGGACGCATGAGCACTCACTGTACTACTCTCACTGGCATCCTGATCTCGATATGTTCATCTCTTTTATTCTCCCTTCGCTTTTCTTAACGTGTATTTTCTCAAAGTAAAATAAAATGTGATGATAATCAACGAAACATTTTGAATTATAGCATGAAGTGCTTAAGGAATAAATTCAATTTGGCTTTTAAAAATCTGAGAATTTAAGAGACAGTTCAAGAGGAAGAGATTCTGAGGTCTCGTAGAACTCTCAGGACTTGGGAACCTGTTATTAGAAGCAGCAGCTACCTGCGTGGACTCCCCGAGGGGCTAAATCTCCCCATTGGCCCCAGCCCTGCAGGAGGAGCAGAGCACACGGAACAGGGACAGAGAATTCCTCCAAGGACGGGCTGACGGGGAGCGGAACTCTTCCCCAAACACCTGAACTGCTCCAAATGTCAGGCAATAATGCCGAAGACACCGTCTTTACAAATGTCCCAGGATGGTCAGTCAGTCGGGCACTGATTTAACCTGGATCTTATCAGAGAGCTGGGCACGGTTTTGTTTTTCAATTAGAAAAGAAGCTGAAACCCAGAGCCTATGATGCCTTGGGGCCTCCATCAGTTTTGCTGAGGGCCACCTGCCTGGGGTCAGCAGAGGTTCATGCTGGGCGGGGGGAGGAAGTCTGCTCGGAGCCAGCCCTGGGCAGCCCGGAGGTGGGCAGGCCGAGACGCAGGCTTGAGGACCGGTATGATTTGGGTTATCAGTGGGCTTTGCTGGAAAAAAAAAAACCATAACGTGCCCATTAACTTAAAAACAAAACCCACCACAAGATTCTTAAATTCTTTAAAAAAATTACATAGATTATTTATTTCATTACGTAAATTTTAAAGTAACTCTAGGTGCCCAAGTATGAATAGTATTTATTTGATCTTACCAAGGCAAAGCTAATATACAAAAGAGATTATACAGTAGCTAGGCAGAGCTGAATTATTTCCGTGTTATCTTTCGCCCTAAGATTTTCTTGGTGTTTTTAAATTCACTCTTACGTAGTCCTATTTTAGCAGGAATGGAGGCCTAGGCGAACCCAGCTCCCCCTGTCCTGAGCAGCAGGGCTGAAGGTGGGAGACTCACACACCTGGCACTAAATCTTGCCTGTCCCTTTCTCAGCCATGCGTCCCTAATACCAAGGTGAACGGAACACAAAGTGCAGGGCCCACAGGGATGTTTACAGGAAGGGAGGCTGTCAGTACTTACTGAGAGAAGTTCTCGTGAATTGAGTTCAGCAGGCTAATCTGGGAAAGTTAAAAAAAACAAAACAAACCGTCTATCAACAAAAGGCTGAGATCACGGTGCTAATCAGCCCTAGAAGCTCGTGTGGTCTTGCCACACCTCTTCTGAAAGGAACACACACAGTTTACGCAGATTAAAGGAACATGTGAAAAAAAGAGTGCTGTTGGTCCCCGTTTTCCCCAGGGAATCTACGTCCCTGTACTCACCAAAACCTCCTCTTACTACAACCCCTCACCACAGGAATGTAGGAAGAGGGTTCTTGGGAGGGACCTGAATGCCAGATGAGAAGAGGCTAAGCTACTAACACTGGGGTTCTGTGCACAAGCTGCCCCAAAGCCCCGGTCCATCCTGCAAACACTGCGCTTGCTCAGGGCTGTCAGCTTAGGGGGAATCGTGTGGTGGGAGGGTGAGAGCATGCTGCTCCGTCCTCTTCCTGCCCATTAGCCAGCTGCTGGGGACACTGAGTGCCTCCTGGGTACCTACTTCCATACAACCTGCTTAGCCCCCAAGGCAGGACCCTCTAGCTGCCCAGTGACACTGTCCAGAGAAGGGCAGGATCCCGAGAACAAGGTGCCCTTTCCGACCACGTCACCCTCAAGTTCAGGACTAGCCATTCACCATATTTGGACCTCGGGTTCAGTGTGTATCAGGAAAGCCACGTTCTTGTCCTGACTTCCCCACAGGGATGTTTTAAAGCTAAAATATCGCAGGCATAAGTGCATTTGGAATAAAACAAACAATTTATTCAAAGGCAAAGGTCTGTGTTAATTAATATGGCTTAGAATTCAAAAGCCCAAACAAGCACACACCAGCCCAGTTGTTAAAGACTGCAACGACTTGAAACACTAACGAGGAAGGCCACTGGGGTTCAAGGCCTTCTGAGAAAGGCTGGCCTGTCCCTAAGTCAAGGCTGATGAGACTTCCCTTGCCAGGCACAAAGACCCCTGGGCTCAGGCGTGGGGCAGCGCTAAGCCCAGGTCCGACCTAAATCCTGCCAACTGCGCGCATCTATTCAAATATTTACCATGTACCTGTCGTGAGCCAGTCACTGTGAAAGGTTCGAGGTACAGAGAAAAAGAAATACTCAACCCGCTCCTCAGGGAGTGTCCTCTAGTATGGTACCTTGACAAAGGTGACGATACTTAGAGTTCCCTCAATTTGGGGTCAAGTAAAAGATGTACTGGTAAAATTGTTCTCAGTAGGATGGCAATTAATGCACAGCACAGGGTGATGATAACATGAAAACAAATTCTCTATGAACCTGAAGGTGGGGAGGGAATTAATATGCACTGAGAATACACCATGTACAGTCACTTTCTCATTCTGTCCTCACCATAACCACTTGATGCAAGTGTCAGACCCATTTTACAGGTAAGGACCATGAGGCCAAACTGAAACCCCAATCTACCCCACTCCAAAGCTCACGCTCTCTTTCTTAACATGCCTGACCCCAATAATTTGTTGTCCTGGAGAAGTCCCGAATCAGGAATGGATGTAACCTGATTTGAGAGTTAGAGAGTAACAAGGGGGGTATCAGTGCCCCAGTTAACCCCTTCTCACCCGTGTCAGCCACGGATGATAAAGCAGCTACTTTTTCTTTGCAAGCTAGAAAATGTTTCAGCTGGCTTGTCTTCCTTCCCTTAAAACTCAATCTGAAGTCCCACCAGCTCCAAGTCACCTCCACAGCCACCTCTTACACTTCCACTACTTTTGCTTTCATCGTGGCTTAACTGACGTCGAACCATGAAATGGCCTGCCCACCAGTCTGCCCCCTCCCCCTGTGCAGTGGGCTCCCCAGGGTCGCCCGCCTGCCACCCGCCGGCACTCCTCCACTTAAACCGAGGGCGTCCTGGACAGCCAGCTCATGTGGGCTCCCTGGGGGCAAGAGTGCTGTGAGCTGCTCATCGCATTAAGTTACTTAATTTTTAAAATATTCTTACCTCTTTTTCCAAATAAACCTTTTTGTCATCCAGGGTATTATACAGAGTGAAGAACTGCTTTGTTTCTTTGTGGACTGCTGAAACTGTCAATGCAAAGAAATCAGCACATGGTAAGGAAACCTATCAAAACGACCTTCCAGCCCCCCTACCTCGGGAGGTCCCCCGGATTTGGCTCCACCAGAGCAGAGAAGCTATCTGTTGGGTCTGTGCTGGGGCCCCAAGGCGCCCAGGCCCCCGCACCGGCTGCAGGCTGAGGAGGCGGGGAGGGGCCTTGAGGGCCCCCCTGGCAGGGTAGGGACTGGTGGGTTTCTCAGAAGCCCCCAGGCGTGGTACCCTGGGAGGAAGGCGGCAGGGAGGAGAAGTGAGCACTGCCTCTTCATAATGACACAGCTCGAGATGGACAGCAAACAAGGAAGCCCGGCTGGGTGGCGAGACTTCACAGGGACTGAAGATGCACTATAAAAAGTCCCAGGGAGAAAGAGCGGCTGATGAGCCAGCCTGGCAGCCGGAGGGGCCAGGGTTAAGGGGAAAGGATATGCCCCGGCCGGGGAGTCGGACGGACCTCAGTGTTGAGTCATGGGTCGTGAACAGATGACCCGGCCCCAACCTGCAAACCGGGGCCACCGCTATCGCCACCTCACAGGGCGGCTAAGAGTGGAGGGACGGGACGAAGGCGCACGGCGGCAGCCACCTCTCTCGTCACCTGCACACATGCCTGGGCTGGGGCAGGTCTCCTGCCTGCAAATGTCGCTGAAGCATCCCTGCGCTTACCACGCTGGCTCTCCCCCTTCCCACAGCTCTCGGGAGCAGGAGCCCCAGCGTGTTCAAGGGAACCCCGTGCTCAGCACAGGCCGACGGGGCAGGTTCTCAGAGATGCCTACTGGATGAACGACGTGCCTGCCGCAGCTGGCACGACTGGGTCCACGGGAATTCTCCCGAAAGGGGGGCCTCAGTCATCCTTACCTGTGAAATTATTCTACCTCTGCCTGCCTCCCTCCTACATTCTTCCCTTAGGATGAGCCAGTTACTAAGCCAGCTGGGCAAATTCCAGGGCTGCAGGGTCATGTTCCAGAGGAAGAGGTGCTGCGGTGAAAGCCTTCCGCAAACACAGGCCTCTTCCTCCTCCTCCCCGGCTCACCTCCCAGCCCGTGTGAGCTCGTTACCGCTCTGAATTCCTATAACGCACAGCCACCCAGAGGCAGATAACACCCCAAGAACTGGACTTGGAAGTAGGCGTTGCGCCTGTCGCTAGGCCCTGGCGCCTGAGGGTTACAGGCGCTGGCTGATCCGGCGAGCCTGGGCGCACGCTGTGCCTGCTCCCTGGCCACAGGGTCCTGCGGGGCGTGACAGGTGAGGGGTGAGCAGGGCAGGCCGCGGGCACTTCTGGTTTCCTCTGCCAGCTGCCCCTACCATTCCCTGCATCCTGAAGCCAGCCAGCCAACTTTCAACTTTAGGACTGGTATTATTTCTTTCTCGCTCACACTGTGCAGCTCAAGGATGGGCTGGAGGTATCAGCTCTATAAATCTGGTAATAGATGTTAATCTGACACAAGCATTTTGATAAACAGCTTCAAAATGTCCCCTACATCAAGATACCTATTTGTAGGAAATATCACTTGGTGAAATACTCAGTGTAAGATATTATTATTGCTAAAAGCTTTAGAACAGTGCTACTCAGTCAGTTTTGGCTGGAAAAAACAGAATCACCTTAGGAGCTTTAAGAAATTCTCAAAACCCATTAGATTAGAATTTCTGGAGGTGGAACCCAGGTAATTACAATGTATAGCCAAAGCTGAAAATCAATGCTGTATAAAAATCAACTTTTAGCTTTATTGCCCAAGAACACGGCTGTCACCTTTTCCACATTCAACCAGCTCAAGGATTGGGTGGGGGTTGCAGATATTTGATGATAATAATAAACTACTTTAAAACTTTGATGTAGGTATTTTGTTGCAACTGCTTGAGAATGTCTTTGGCATAAAAATATCCCCACCAAAACAACTCTGACTTTTGAAATTCATTCTGTGAAATATAGATGTAAGGTATTATTGCCAAAAAGCTTTAGTGGAAGCAGAGGCAGAAAATCAAGGGGAAACATTTAAGGCAGAAACGGTTTCTGCTGACAAACAGCCATCGCTGGAACCTGCCTTGACATCCCAATCGAAAAACACAGGGGTTGTCAGATATTAGGGCTGTGGTGGGGAAAGGCGCACAAGACCAAGCAGGATTCCGGACTCTTCCAAAAAGGAGAGCGCTCCAGCTGAACCAGGATGCCTGAGAGGCCACGATCGCAAGGCAAAATCTGAGCTGGATTTTGGAGGAAGAGTCAACAGCGGGCCAGGTGAGACCTGGTGACTGCATCGAGGAGGGCTCGCGGCTGGGTGCAGGGGCGAGGGGGCGTGGCACCAAGCGACGGCGCGGGAGCTGGAGAGGGACCTTTAGAGTGGGCCCAGGAACCAGGTAGGACTCTGTGCCGTGCACTCAGGGTCTGACGATCACCCGACAAGTTGTGGGTAGCTATTGAGTACTAACATTTTAAGGCAAGGTACAAAATGATCAAATTTATGTTTGCGAAAAATCTCCCAGGCAAGAGTGTAGAGAAGGGATCACGCTCTGGTTAGAGATGAGTAGGAGGCTACTGAAAAGCTTGAGGAGAAATGGATTTGAAAATTATTAAGAAACAGAACGGGCAGAGGCGTGCGAGTCAGGGAGGACTGGGAGGTGTCCGGCTTGGCTGACCAGTGACGCTGCAAGGCTGAATCCAGCTGTGCCTGTGAGCGTGAGGCATCCCGGGGCACCTGAGAGAGCGGCCCAGTGGGGTTTGATGCCATCTGAGCTGGGTCTTGCAGGACTCTGTCCAGCAGAGGAGAAAGAGATCCCAGGCAGGGGCAACGGGAGATGGGAAGGACGAGGGAAGAGCGCAGCACGGGAGGGGGCAGAGCATCCCAGGCACAGTGAGGAGAGAGGGGGAGAGGCCCCTGGTGCAGCTGCGGGTGGCTGGCGGGGAGAGAAGGGTCTGATCGGAGGCGGGGATGAGAGCCTACGGGCGGGAGTGCGGCCGCTAACCGTGACTTAGCTGAGAGCAGCTGAGCCCTGCAGCAAGGACATGGCCCGGTCTGAACCCGGACGTGACAGCTGTGAGGGCCGTCCTGAGCCTGACGAGACACAGTATCTGATTTCAGGACCGAGGAGGCCCCGTCGGGGATCCCTGGGTCAACACCAGCCGTAAAGCTGGGGGCCACATCAGGAAGAAAGTCTGCACAGGGAACAAGGAGACTGATGGACGGATGCTGCGGTCAGGCTGTTCCTGGAAGGTGGGGGGCGGGGCTCACGGAGGGCCACAGGGCCCACCAGGATGAGCGAGACCCACCTAAGGGGTGTGCACGGAGAGGGCAGTAGCAGAAGGTGCCAGCATGCTAGCACCGCCCCGAGAAAGCGGGGCCCCCGCCCCTGCCCTCCCAGGACGAGCTGCAAGGGCTTGCTCGTAGCTGAGGCACCTACTCTGGCGGTAGAGCTCAATAAATCTCTTCTGATACTGTATCAGCTCGGCGCGGCTGGGCACTTCATCAATCTTGCGGTGCAAAATGGCTATTTCTCGATTTCTTCGAGCCTAAAATGCAAAAGGGACGGAGACAACGCTACTTGGTTAAAGGCCTTCCGTGTTCTCTGGGGAGAGAGACTGCTGCCCTACCCCGCTGCGCCCTGCCGCACGCCTGGAGCGAGGGCAGGGTCCCGCCCCCGGCCTGGTCCCGTCTCCACCTTTGACTGGCTTCTCCCCTTTCCAACACACACAGGAGCTGGGACCTCCGGATTAGTGGGTGGGAAGACAGACTCTGATGGGAAGTACTAGTGTGTGCAGACCCCTGGGCCAGCTCACCATGACCCAAAGGACTCCCAGGAGCTCGTTCCACTAGTGCAGGTGGGGAATGGGGAACAAATGGGGTTCCCCAGGTGACAGAACGGATGCCACCCTGCTGTCTCATGTACCTCCGAATCCCTTAGCCTGGCTCACACGCCCCACGATTTACGCCTAACACCCCCTTCCGGCATGACCAGGGTGTTCTGGCTCCCGAGGTGAGCGGCTTCTGGGCCACCCCAGAGTCCCCAGTCACACCCTGCCCCACCTCGCCAGTCTCAGGACCAACTGGCGCTTGGGTGCAGCCCCCGCCCTCCGCAGCCTCCCACTCTCCCTCCCGCCTGGCTTCACAGGATCTCTCCTCGCACTGTCCTCTAACCCCCGGGGGGACTGCAGGCCTCCAGGAGAAACCTGCCACCACCGCCAGGAGAAACCTGCCACCACCGCCAGGAGAAATCTTGACACCAAAGCCCGGAAGGGCTAGAGGCAAAGGTGCACTTCTGGCCACGCTCCCCAGCGCTCAGCTCTGACTCCTGTTCCCCTCAGGAGCCTTAGGTGGCACTTATTCACCAACCGAGCCTCTAGCCTCTCCCTTTCTACTGGCACTTAAATATGCTAAAGGCCCTCCTTCCTTAAAAAACAAACAAAAAACCCTTCCTTAATCCCCATCACGTTCGGGTGCCACCCTCCTCCTCTTCCTTTTTACTGAGAGCTTGTGCCCTCGGCAATGCCAATCCTCCCCTCCAGTTTCACGGGCAACGTCTTCCAGACCATTCCCAACTTCTGGCTTCCCTGAAGTTTCAGCAGCACTTCCCACTCTCTCTATTGAGCTCTCCGCTGGGCTCCCAGGAGACCGCGTGCGCCTGCCCTCCCTGGCCCCCAGCTGCTCATGCCCAGCCCTGCTGGCGGGCTCCTCTCCAGGCTGCCTTCACAGTGTGCTTGCCCGGTCGAGCCCCAGTGCCTCTTCTCAAGCCTTAGTTACCACGGACACAGTGTGGACACCTAAATCTGCAGGCCAAGCCATTCCGAGCGTCAGGCCCACACACCCAAGTGCTTCCTGGGCACCTGCACTTGGTTGGACAGCTCACTTTCAAGATCCCCAGATTTCATTAAAGTACCTACCCACTCCCCCCTCAACCCTGCTCCAGGTCCTTTAAGCTTTTTCTCAATCAATGATGCAAACATCCACCCCACGGCCCCACCAGCAGTTCAAGCACGATCCTGACGGCCTTTTTCCCTCTTCTTAACCCAATCTTCCCTGAGCCCCAGCAGGAACAGCTCCCCAGCATCCCTGCCAGGTCATTTCAGTCCATCCTGCTGTCCTCGCTCAGGTCGCTTGGCTGCAGCTTCCCCTCGCTGGTGCTGAGGCTGCCCTGGGCAGGTGAGCCCGTCCCAGCCAGCTCACAGACGACGGGCCACCCACCAACTCTCCCCAGGGCCTAGTGCAGAGCTGGGTGTGAAGTAAGCACTCAAGAGTCTGCACCTTCCGGTCCTGACTTTATATAATTCTCTGCCTTTTTAAGGACGTGCACACTATCACTGACTCACTTGACTTTAGCGACAGCTCAGCAAAAGAAGCAGGAGCCGAAGAGCAGAGAACAACAAGGTCCCCAGACCCTGCAGTACCCCGGTCATTCCTACCAGACCAGGGGGACAGACAGGGAGAGAGAGAAGGCCTGGGCCAAAATGCAACGAGAAATACAAGGCAACTTGGCTTTTGAGCTTTCGAGAGTCAGAACCTGGCAACGGAAGGAAATTGTAAAATTAATTTGACTCTTGGTGATTTCAGCCTTTGAAGTGACTTTAAAACCTACTTCCCAAGTTCGACTAGACCAGGGCATTGGACTTGAATCCTGGCTCTGGCATTGGCCAGCTGCTTGACTCTTGGCAAGTATTTAACCCATCTGACCAGTATCTTCATAGAGAAAGTAAGGCCAATAGGAACTACTCCTCACCTGGCAGGAGGTTCAAATCCAACGAGAAAAGTGTGACAATAACACAACTGTGTGAGCTGTTATCACCAACTTACACCATCAAGTCACACTCCAGATGCAAGACTGGAGACCAGTGGCCTCATTACAGAGTCTCTCGAGTTCCTAGATACTGAGACTTGCTAGTTCCACCACAGGAAATTCATACCTACTTAGGTGTATTTTGTTATTGTCTTTACTTACCTGTAGTAAACGAATTTTGTAAAGCTTCTCTTTCTCTATGTTATACCGTCTGTCTAGGTCTTCCTAAAAATTAGAAAAGGCTACAGTTACCTGGAATGGAAAACACTCATTCTTAGATGGAGTCTTCAGAAGGTGAGTATGTTTTTACCATACCTCTTCCCATCCTGAGTCCCCAAATTGCTTTTCTCAAATGGCTGAGTCTGGGGTCTGGGTCCTACATGTTATACGAGCCCCCTGACAACCTCTCCCATCACTTTATAAAAACTCTTCCTTCTGGGATCCAGGCTGAGTCGTGTTCTTAAATGGAGAACTCCCAAATCTATGCCAAGTCTATGCCTCCCCCCAGAAAGCCCCGATGATGACAAAATCATTACCAAGACAGCCCGTTCAACGCCTCTGTGGTCGGAGGCGATGCTTGTTTGCTTCCATGTTCCTATTTAGGGCTATGCTGTCCAGAATGGTAGCCGTTAGCCACGTGTAGCTATTTACATTTATATTTAACTAAAAGGAACAAGAGTCAGCTCCTCAGGTGCACTAGCCACACCTCGAGTGCCCAGCAAAATCACGTGGCTGGTGACCGCTGCACTGGATGGTGCGGATACGGAACAGTTCCCTTCCTGCAGAAAGTTCTTTTGGACAGCGCCGCTTTAGAGACTAGAGAGGAGCCAGCCCCGCTGTGAACCATGAGGTGAGAGGCAGGACTGGGACATCTGCTGCCGCAGAGAGAGGTACAGGGGGTCAGAGGCACCCCGCCCCGGTGCACGCACACGCACACGCACACACACTCAGCCTCCTCCAGGCTCGGCCGTGGCTCCCCGCACGAGTTCCGAGGCTCAGGCTCTGAGGGGCAGCTGCGGCACGAGGGGAAGGGGAGGCCACAGAAGAGCAGAGGCGCCGAGGCCTTCCTGCTTCTCCTGCCCGATCCCCTTCCCTTTCTACCTCTCTGTGCTGGAGGCTGGCGGGCGTGCTGGGAGCGCTGTTCTAGCCTCCAAACAAGGTCAGCCAACCCCAGCCTGTGAGCCAAACCCGACGCCAGATGGGCTTCCCCATGTTTGTAAATAAGGGTGCGGGGGGCGCGGGCACATCCTTCACGCACTGACTGCGGCGACTAAGGCAGGTGCCGTAGCTGCATAGGCGAAGACCTTCCCTACCTGCCCAGCGCGGGCCTCTCCCCTTCTCATGGGGATGCCCGAGCGGCCTGTACACTGGCCTGGGGGACCCCCGGGAGGTGGCTTGGGGCCGCCTGGGGTGATCCTGCCTCCATCTGCGGGGCCAGGTGTGTAAATGGGACCTTGCCGAGCCCCCCCTCCCCTGCACAGTCCAGAGAAGAGCAGGCACTCACATCATGGGTCATCACGGAGGCGAGGGCCCCCTGCGGCTCTCCGCTGGACAGGGCCTGGAAGATTGAAACGCAATAGGTACCATTCTGGGTAAAGGGGAAAGAGACAGAAACTGAAGGTCTGGACGTGGCGGGGCGGGGGGCGGCGGAGTGGACATGCCTTGATGCTCACAGACCACGTCTGAAGAGGGAACAGAGAGGAAGTCTCTGGTTTGGGTGGCTGGGGTGAGTCTCCTCCTTGGCCCAAGCTTAAGTTCCCCGTGTTCACAAGCGTTAGGGTGCAGGGTGGGCTCTAAGGTCATGCCCAGCAGCTCAGGCGCACGCTTGTGAAGCAGCATGAGAAGGAAAAACGAAACCGCAGGGACCCCTACATCTTATCTGGGCAAAGAAACAGACTTTTTTTCCTGTCTTTATTTATGTAACGTTTAATGGCAATCTACACTAGCTCCTGGGAAGAGCGAGTCCCCTGTTCAGAGGACCAACTGTCAGTTGTTCCTTACACTTAAAACACTGCTGCATTCCTAAACGGCTAATATTAAATCCGACACTGGTCTCCGCTTTCTGTCCACTGCTGCCTTTGGGAGGAGGGCATATCCCCCACCTGGGTGGAGGGCTCAGTGGGCAAATCGGAACAAAATTTAGAGAAGAGCAGGTTGAGAGGGGAACAGAGCCCAGACACCTGCTGGAAATGCCTCCTCCCTAACTGGAGGGAAAGGAAGAGCTGCCTAACTTGGAAGTCCTGTCTGGGGTTGCTGCTCTCTGCACCCACTGCCGCCTTTTCCCTCCAGAAAGGAAAGAGAGCAGAGGGATGGAAATCTAAGAAACCCATGGGATGAAGCAGTTTGGGAAATGCAGACTCAGAAGAGCAGGTCAAGTCAACCTGGCCAGTCCTGCTTAGCCCAACTACTGGTGCAGTTAGTCCTCTAGAAATCATTTCACGGGGGGAACCTGTAACAGCACCCAATGGGCTCGAGGGCCGATTCAGAGCCTTTACCTTTTCGTCTCTGCCTGGCGCTCTCTCTGCTTTTAGGTTTTCAATTTCCTGCTGCAGTCGGGTCATCTCCTCCTTTTAAAGCAATGTGCACACATTTACAAAACTTAGATTAGCTAGTAATTGGGTGTGATTATTTAACTTCTTGATCCAGAAATCTTATTTTCATACTTCATGAGTTTATCCTACGGCAGATATTAGGAACTCGCTGTCCCGACCCTCAGTTTGGGAAAATTTTTTCAGGAGGATACACACAGCTGTGCTTCTGTCAAAAGGGCCCTTGGGGAGGTGAGGCATGCAGTAACCACCCGGAAATGAAATGGAGGAGTGGTTTACAGTCCGCTTCCTCCCGTCCACCTGGCCCCCTCACGTGGCCCCCCAGCCAGGAGCCCTGCCCTTGCCTTTCAGTAAGATCCAGCTTCCTCAGGGCGGCCGGGCCAGAGTCCTCACCTGCCGAGGCTGATGGAGCTCACGCCGAACCACCTGCCCCGATGTACCGCCTCCTGTGTGGTGCCCTGCGTGCATGCCACCCCCCTCCCGGGCCGCAAGCTCCCGGAAGGCAGGACAAGGCCTGCGCACAAGGCACACACACGCCCCAGGTTTTCAGGACAGCCCAGGTTCCCTATGGCCCAACTATGTTCACAAAGGCCACCTGTTAACTGACGATGATGTACTTTGGAAACTTAGTAAGGCTTTCCTTTTAAATACACTTGTAAATTAGACAAGCTCGGTTCTTGGCCTGTGCTCTCACTTCTGGGTTCCACAGTTGCTGATCTGACTCCACCCTGGGAGGGGCCCGCCCCGGGGCTGCAGCCACCCTCCACAGTCCACAGGCACATGCTCCACGAGCCTGCTCTTTACCCGGCTCCTGAAACCCAGGGACCCACGCCAGCACCCGGGGAGCACCCGAGAGCCCTTGCGTGGCCCTATGCAGTGTTTGCCGGCACCAAGCAATACTCACTCGACAGTGCGCCTTAAACTCCTGCTCCTGGCTTTTCAGATTTTCGTTCATGGCCACAAGTGCTCTCAAGCTCTGCAAGATACTGAAAAGACCCAGAAAAAGACACACGGTGGGCCATTATGATTTTATGAATCACAGCTAAAACCAGGTCCCCAGCTAAAAAGAAACTCCCTTTTTAATTTCCTTTGTCGCCCACAAGAGGGTATAATGGGTTCTCCACAAATGGTAACGACTTGTTATTTAACTGACATTATTATTCTTTTATATTCCCAAGTCCATCAGGGCACATGCAAACAAACATTACCATTCCAGAATTAATATGGTAATTGTAGAAACTTCAGTGTGTCGAGAATACTGAATATACTTAATGATACCAATTACTCAATGGTACTCAGAATGTATACAGTCTTGAAGACACTTTTAATAACCATTCTGAAAAGAAAACATGTTGCTTCAAGGCCATACAAAGCATTAATTTGATTAAAAATGTCAAGTATCTGGCAGCACTTTGTTTCATTAACAGAAAGACTTCTGATTACAGAGCCAAGTAATATGTGAGTACTTCTTTATAAAAAATGTCCATCAAACCCATACTGCTCATTCTGTGTCTGAAACTTTTTATGATTCTACAATCTCATTCAAACAAATGATACTTAGGAGATTTTACCACCCAACAGTCTGGTGCTCAAAAGGCCAAATGCAATACAATTAATTTTACATGAAAAAAAAATTGGCAGCTGTTTCTTGGCAGCGATGATGCACAGATCCTTCCATCCAAGGAGAAGTGGCTAAAACATGGGCTGTTAAAAAACTAGTAACAATGGATGGTTCCCAGGAGGAGAAAGGGACAGAGGGTGGAGGGAGACATCTCACCATATGCCTTTTTGTACCAAGAATGTATTAGTTTTTAAAAACAAACAAAAATGTGCTGCTTCTGATCCCAAGAAGAACTGGGAGAAAGAGGTGGACAGAGGTGGATTAACTCCACTCAGCCCAAGCTTATGTCAGCATGTGCCCAAGCACCCCACGTTAGGGTGCCCATGTTCTGGAACGGCGTGTGAAATGGGCTGACCCGCATGGAACAGGGCCAGAACCAATGGCCTTTGGCTCCTCAGTCTGTGCTCAAATAAATTAAGCCACCAGGCACTGGTAAGAGTTGACTTCTTCAAGGGGAAAATGCACACATGCTGAAGCCTGTTACCTTGGATCAGCTTTGGATTCTATCTTCTCGAGGGCTGCTTGCTCTTTGTCCAGTTTCTCACTGTAACTCTTCAACTGCAAGACAGAATGGAGGCATTGTTGCTAGGACGTGGTAGGGGAGGAGAGTGGGCACCTCCATTCTCACTCCCCTGGCTCCCATCTGGACCCCACTTCCAATAGGTAAATGTAGCAGTACACTGAGGAAAGAGTTACACCATGGAAATGGGACGGGTGGAGGGATGACATGGAAAGGTCAAACCCAGGCCCCCCTTGACCCAGTCTGCTGGTTAAGGAAACCTTGGCAGTGGCTCTAAACCACAGCAGCAGGTGGGTGGAAGGCAGAGGCAATGCTGAGAGTGGGTGCCTTTTGGTAGAAGGGGAAAACAGAGAGACCATGAAAGACAGAGGCAACAGGGGCAAGGACAAAGCCTCCTACTTCCTTGAATCTAATGCAGAGAGTGAGGTTTTAAAAAAGGATTCTTTATGAAACCTATTATAAATGATTATAGTTAAAAAGACAGTTAAAAAATGTTCTTTCATGAAATGTAACAAATATCCCACATTAATGCAAGGTGTTAGCAATGGGGAGTTATATGGGAACTCTGTATTTTATGATGAGTTTTCTGTAAACCGACAACTTCTCTAGTTAAAAATAATACATTACCAATTTTTTTAAAAAAAGATTCGTTAAAGAAAGTCAGATTTTAATGTATACAGTATCCAGTTACATCATACAATGGAATACTAGGCAGTTAATTTAAAAAAAATAAAGCAGCTCCTTTATGTATTGCTCTAAGATGACCTCCAATATCTACCATGTAGGCAGCGGACTTGGCCCAGTGGTTAAGGCGTCCGTCTACCACATGGGAGGTCCATGGTTCAAACCCTGGGCCTCCTTGACCCATGTGGAGCTGGCCCATGCACAGTGCTGATGCGCTCAAGGAGTGCCCTGCCACGCAGCAGTGTTCCCCACGTAAGGGAGCCCCACGTGCAAGGGGTGCGCCCCGTAAGGAGAGCTGCCCAGCGCGAAAAGAAAGTGCAGCCTGCCCAGGAATGGCGCCGCACACACGGAGAGCTGACACAGCAAGATGACGTAACAAAAAGGAGCACAGATTCCCATGCCACTGACAACAACAGAAGCAGACAAAGAAGACACAGAGAACAGACAACCGGGTGGGAGGGAAGGGGAGAGAAATAAATAAATAAATAAATCTTAAAAAAAAAACCTACCATGTACAAAACTAGGAATGTAACATGCTTCCAATTATGTATAAAGGAATGACAAAGACTATACATGGAATTGCTTGAATATACATAAATTATTTCTGAAAAGATTCTCAAGAAGCTGGTTACGCTGATTGCCTCCGGAGAGGGAACCTGTGTGGTTGGGTTACAGGGGTACACCCTTCTTATCTTTTGAATTTGGAACCATGTGAATGTGTTGACTATTCAAAAAACAAAAACCAAAAACAATTCCAAGGGTTCTAGATGAAAAGGACAGACCAAGTACAAGTCACAGCAACATGTCTCAAGTTCCCCCAAATCCAGGTTATTGTGCTGGAACACAGAACTCGGTACTTGAGGGGACAAGAATGTTGGCTGACAGTCTGGAATGGAATGGAGAGGACTGCTGGCTGTAGCTATCAAACAGGAAGGACTGGTCTGCAGGGTTGGGGTCTGCTTTAGAAAAAGTCAGGTGGGGAAGCAGACTTGGCCCAATGGATAGGGCGTCTGCCTACCACCGGAGGTCTGCGGTTCTAACCCCAGGTCTCCATGGCCCATGTGGAGCTGGCTCATGCACAGTGCTGATGCACATAGGGAGTGCCCTGCCACACAGGGGTGTCCCCACGTAGGGGAGACCCACACGCAAGGAGTGCGCCCCATAGGGAGAGCCGCCCAGCACGAAAGAAAGTGCAGCCTGCCCAGGAATGGCGCCGTACACACAGAGAGCTGATGCAAAAAAGAAAAAAAAAAAAAAAAACACAGATTCCCAGTGGTGCTGATAAGGATAGAAGCGGTCACAGAAGAACACACTGCGAATGGTCACAGAGAGCAGACAACTGGGGGGGGGGGGGATAAATAAATAAATAAATCTTAAAGAAAAAAAGAAAAAGCCAGGTGGACAAACTTAAGCTGGCGCTTGAGTCTCAGAGGTAGGACAGGTCCCAGAGAGTTGACAATACCCAGGATAAATGGGGGAGCTCCCCCACCCAGAAGATTAGTACTGGCTAATCCCATAAAATAGTAGGTCCCTCCACTTACAGAATCATCACACGCAGCAGACTGCTTGAAATGAATACAGCATCCACAGAAATGTGAACAAGCAATTTCAAAATGAAAGATGAGGATGTGTAGTAAGGAAAGATACAACCATGAAATAGACGAAACCAAGTCAAGTGAGTTTTGACCTCAAGAAACAGTTAATAGATCAAGAAACACAGGACTTTGATAGAATAGATATAATTGATACCCTTAGAAAGATGTAAGAGGATATTGCATATATCTTTAAAAATTCAGCCTCCCACAGAGGAAATCAAAATTGTGACTGTTGACATTAAAAACTGGACAGCCTGGAAGCCGGTGGCCACTCAAGAGGTGTGGCTGTGCAGCCTCCTCCTCAGGGGCCATGTGCTGTCATTTGGCCTCTGCCTACCACATACTGCCCCCATTTCCCTAAATTGAGTAGAAAGATAGGTCTCCCCATTTTATAATGCCACAAAGCTATCCTGGAAGGAAAGGTTCTGCCAAAAAGGTAACACCAGGGAACACTGGTGTGCAAGGGTTCAGAAAGCTCATTCTGCTCAGCTCTTGCCTTGAACAGATAAGGAGACTGAGGTCCAAAGATGAAAGGCATCACTTATTCAGGAGCCTCCTCATTCGGCTGTCCAGCACCAGGTTTTGCACAGCTTTCCATTTTTCTTGATAGGAATTAGTTTATGTCTCCCCCTAGACCTTAAGCTCTCTGGGAGGACTGTGGTGCCAGACTGCCTGCATGCAAATCCTGGCACCCCACTCCAGGGCCTCTGGCAGGGTATCAGGCCTCTCTGCCTCAGTTTCCCCATCTGCAGAATAGGGATAATAACAGAAAGCTGCTGCTAGGGTTGCTGTGAAGGTTCAATGAACTAATACAAATCACGTGCCCGAGCACACCTGGCTGAGTAATGACAGCTGTTGTTATTATTTGAGATTAGGAAGACTATCATGCCCTCCATTTCTAGCACATGAAAGGGTCTCAACAAATACTTGATTTCATGTGTAATATAAAGAGCCACTTTGTAACCACTTAGAATACCTGAAGGCAGATCAAAGTCTTAGGAAATTGGCATCAAGATGTTTTGCTTACATCTCTTCCAGATTGTTATTCAAAGGTCAATTCATGACTTGGCAAACTTTGTGCCAGGGACTTTGCGGCATTAAAAGTAATGTGGAGGAGGAGCAGATGTGGCTCGAGGGGTTGAGTGCCTGCTTTCCACATGGGAGGTCCTGGTGCCTCCTAAAAACAAAACAAACAACAAGCAAAACAGGCAAAAAAGCCAACTCAGGGGAGCCGATGTGGCTCAGTGGTTGGGCACTGGCTTCTCACTTACAAGGTCCTGGATTCAATCCCTGGCCCCGGGGACCTCAAAAAAAAAAAAAGAATGTTGAGGGATTCCTGCCCCTAGGAGTTTGCCATGTAATCTCTGAAGCAGAGTCACAGAACAATGTGAAGGAAACTGCTCAGTCCAAATGCAAAGCAGATGTCTTTAGAAAGAACGAAAAAATTTTTGTTCTGCTTGTCATTCTTCTGCCTGCCCTTTTCAACTTTCTGATACTGGCTGAAAAGCCCAGTCCAGGTCTGTCCTGAAAAGCTTGGTCAGCTCATAACAAGGGAGTGAAAACGCAGTGCTACATGCTGCTGCAGAAAAAGAACTTCTAAGTGGCAAATTTCAGGTGAAATTTGAGTGAAGCAGGGACTGGACTGGTTTCAGAAATGTCTTTAAAGGTCAGTCCTGCTTCCAAATGGCCCAGAAAGTACCATACTAGGTGGGGACACGGCCGTGCAACAACATCACAATGGAGAGAGGGCTCCGGGTCCGGATGAGCCCAGCGCCCTGTGGAAACGCAAGCGGCAGAAACGTCTGAATGTTCCTTGTGACGGGGGCATCGGAAGCGCCGGTTTTCCTTGCCTCGTTTCCCAGGCAATCGCAGTAGGGAGGTAAGCAATGATATAAGGCTGACCACAACGTGGATTAGGAGATGGACAGTGCGGTTCAACATACACCCACAGCCCTCCTCTTCCTCCTGCGACCTCCACCCCCATCCCACCCAGGAGATAACTGGCAAATATGAACAGCAAATCAGAACACTGTGGGCTCTAGTCTTTCAAAAAGAAGCCTCCTGGGAAGCGGCTGTGGCTCAACCAGCTGGGCTCCCATCTACCATATGGGAGGCCCTGGGTTCGCGTCCCGGGGGCCTCCTTCTGGAGGCAGGCTCGCCCACACGCCACATAGAGCTGCTGGCCCGCAAGCGCCACGGAGTGTCGCCAGCCTGCAGGTGCTGCGGAGAGCCGACTCAGCAAGGTGACGCAACAAAAAGGGAGACAAGTAAAAACACAGAAGAGCGCGCAGCGAATGGACACAGAGCAGACAGCAAGCAAGCTGCAAGTAGGGGGTAATAAAAAAGTTTAAAAACGAAGCCTCCTCCCTCTCGAGGAGCCATGTTTGGAGCTGGCACGCCAGCTGCTGCTTGGGAAGCATGGCTGTCCAGCTCTTCCCGTGGCCAGAGCAGACAGCAAGCAAGCTGCAAGTAGGGGGGAATAAAGAAGTTTAAAAATGAAGCCTCCTCACTCTCGAGGAGCCATGCTTGGAGCTGGCACGCCAGCTGCTGGTGGGAAGCATGGCTGTCCAGCTCTTCCCATGGCCCCTTCCTCTGCCGGCCAGGCCCGCCTTCCTCAGGAGCCCCGTGCTGACCCACGCCTCCAAGGCGTGACCCTGATGGCTCAGAACACGGCATGGTGGACAGACTAACGGCAGCACTCACAGGCTAGCACACCCAACAGCCCGATGGCCTGGAGCCCAAGGACGGGACTGTGCCCACTCCCCGCAGACCACTGTCACAGCATTCTGTTAGCAGTGCAGTCAGAAAGCCCCAGAGGAAGGAACATCGCTCACCTCTGCTAGCGCCATCTTCGTCTCACTGTATCTGGACTGTAGGTTGGTATGATTTGCCTGCAGCTGCAAATGGAGAAAGAGTAAGTCATTGCTTTCATTTGGTCCTCAAACAACACAGATGACAGTGGTATCCCCATTCCACAGATGAGAAGATGGAAGCTCAGGAAGATTTAAACAGAGCAAATGCTGGCATTTCAGGAGTGCCAACAACCAGTGAGGGAAAAACTCTTACAATCAATTAGCACCACGTGAAAGTCAGGCAACATGCTAGGTGTTCTGTGCATATCACTGAACTCCAGTGGAAGCAGAAGACATTCTGGCATTTACAGAAGAGGAAATAAAGTCTCAGGGGGCAAAGGTACTTGACCAAGGTTTCACAGCTGGTAACTGACAAAGCCAAGTAGAGCTGAGTTTTCTCCCTACTTACAATCAAACCAGTTAACCAGCTTGCCCTTTCACTCAATACAAACCGGATGTTGGCACTCGGGAGTCGAGCACAGGGTAGGGAAAGGGGATGGGATATGACTGGCTGGCAAATTACACCAGACAGAAGAAAGGATGCAGGACTTAAACGTAAGAGATAGAAAATGAATTGCCTTTCCTATTCAAAGTGACATAACTGTTAACCCACTGAAAAAGACAATCTCAAAAATGGCAAGTCCCCCTACTTACTAAAAAAGCTTTACACATGTGCTGTCTAAGAATTTTTAGAACTCTGAAAGCATTCCTTTAAAAGTTCACAGGGACTCTGCACTTCCTCTTTTGAAAAGGGGAAGTGGCAGAAAACCCCTTTTAGGCACTTTAGTTGTTATATGAGTACAAATTACCTTTGTCCTAGATTTCAATGACTATTTCAAAATGATGTGCCCCATCTTGTAGCCTGCAGGCAATCTATTTAAGAGTCATGTCACCTTCAGAAATGGTTACTCCTAAGTTGTGCTTCTAGGTGCCAGTCTGCATAATGGATGCATGGGTAAACTTCCAAAAAGACCTACCAAGAAGACAACTCAGGCTGAGGGCAGAAGTGGTAAACAGAGGTAGCGATGGGTTCTGACTTCCCTCTTTTCTAAAAGAACCATCTGTGCAACGAAAACTTTTCTTAATCTGTTTGTATAACATGTAGATGAGAGTGATTCTGGAGAAAGCTTTTTTTCCTCTAGAAATCCTAGTGATTTAATTCTGGAAGGTCTTCTGGTGCCCTGGGAAAAGGGTGCTAATATTGTCCAACCTGCTTCACCCACCTTCCTACCTACCTCACACCCTTGTACCTACCCCTCCATCTGACACTTATACCAAGTGCTGACTCCACCCAAAAGGGGTGTGTAGAAGAGATGGAAACAACACAGTCCCTCCCCTCGGTGCTGGGCTGTCAACTGAGATGGAGTAGAGTTTGAGAAGAGTGGGGCAGGGACAAGCCCGGGAAAGAGAGATCAGTTCACACACCAGGAGTCAAGGATGGGCCATTAACTAAGACACCTGAGTTAGATCCACGCAGGAAGCAGGAGCTTGCTACACAGGCATGACCCTGCTCTTCTCTTCTTTTTAATTAATGTAATTAACCAAGCAAGTGCTCTCTTCATCTCTTCACCGTGCCAACTTTTCTTAAATGGGGAGAGTTCCAATAGCCTAGTTTAGCTGTCATCTTGCTGGAGTCTTCCATGATTCTCCTTCTTCTTAATAATTAACCTAAAGATTCAGTTTCCTGGACTCCACTTCTATTCCCTTTGCAGTATGTTCTCTGACTGGACCCTGAGAGGTTCTTATTTTCACTCCTTGCTTTCACTCCCCCTCCCATTTATCCAACGGGCCACGACCCTCTCCCCTGTTCTTATTCCCAGGCCACAGGTACATTTTGCTTGCCTTCAGCCTCCATGCCCTTGAAGGAGATGTTCTGAGGATTTAAAGAGTTTAGATTCTCTCACACACTATTAGTAGAAGGGTAAATTGGCAAAATGATTGGGGAACCATTTCATAGTTTTTAGCAAAACTGAAAATATATGTTTTCTTTTTTTTTTGGACTCAATAATCCCACTTCCTGAAATCTGTCTTATAGAAAGACTGACATATGTCAGTTCAGTAATTCCACTTCCTGCAAAAAAAAAAAAAAAAAAAACAAAAAACCTGGAAAAGCTATATACCCAAGAATAAAGGGCAGGTTTGCGGTCACCCCTCGGGCTGAAGTGTGGTTTGCTGGCCTGGCGAGGGGAGCGGCCGCGGTAGGCATAATTCCGCTGCCCCCATAAAAGGGTGGTTGGTCGGGCCCACCGCCACCCCTGAAGGGAGCTCGGCATGGGCGCAGAGTGCCCTCGGGTCTCCCCTTCTCGGCAGCCATGCTTCCGCGGCCGCCCCTCCTCCCAGATGGCGCCACCCGATGCCTTGTGGGGCGGCACCCTTCTTCTTCCTTCTCCCTGCGCAGGCGCAGGGCAGAAAATTCCAGTCTGCCCTTTTCCCCTCCCCCGACAGCAGCAACAGCCAGGTGTGGGCGGAAAAATCCAGTCTGCCCTTTTCCCTCCCCCCGACAGCAGCAACAGCCAGGCGTGGGCGGGAAACTCAAGTCTGCCCTCCACCCCAGCAACAGCAGCCACCAATCCCTAAACCCTGCCCCTTCCCCCAGCAACAGCGACAGCCAATCCCTAACCACCACCCCTCCCCCGTCCGGTACCGCCCACTGACCTTTCGCCAGCAACCAATCAGAACAGGGCGTGGCTTCGACCAATCAGCCTTCCCCAGCCCCTATAAAACTGTTGCCTCTCCCTCAATAAAGTTGGACTTGCGTGTTTACCTTGTCTCCGCGGTAGTTTTTCTGCCGTGCGCCCTCCAGTCCTGAGAGCCCCCGACAAGGGCCTGGCCTCCCTTGTCCCCAGTTCGTCGCCGGCTTCTCCGGGCGACCCCTTCGTCGCCGGCTTCTCCGGGCGACCCCTTCGTCGCTGGCTTCGCCGGGCGACCCCGTCAGCCGAACCGCGCAACCCCTTGTGAGACCGATCCCTCGTCTGCTGCCGGACCGACCCCTCGTCCCAAGCGGGACCGACCCCTCGTCCAGAGCTGGACCGACCCCTCGTCCGCAGCCAGACCCCACCTCTACCAACTGAGCAAGCCGTCGCACAGGTTTAATAAATTATAGTACAAATATATTATGTCCAGCTCTGCAGTCACTGGAAAGAATGAGCTAGGACTGTATGTACCTATCTTGGTTCCACAATAGGCTGTGTAACTACAAACTACTGCGTCTCAGTTTCCTTATTTACAAAATGAGGATAATAGAACCTCCATAAGAATGCTGTCAGAACTCAATGAGTTAACTTTCTAAAGCACTTAGTAAGCACTCAATTTTTTTTAAAGCACTTATTTGGCATTATTATTAACGACAGAGAGGTCTCTGATAGACTTACTGAAAAACAAACCCAATCTTGTAACCAGACAGGTGAATGGACAGATATAAGGAAAAGGTCCAGCAGGAAAAGACAGGCAAACAACAGAGGTGTGACCTAAGGACTGGGGTTGGGCGAGCGGTGAGAGGGGATGTTCGTTTTTAATCTTTATGTAGTTCCATATGAGTTGGTTTATTTACAGTGAGCTTGTATTATTGCTACCACTTTTTTAAGTGCTAAAAGCATTTAAAAATTGATAGGAAAAAAGTGTTCAACATGCCTGCACAAAGACGAAAAGACACAAACACACAGAGTATATACTCTTATTATGACTCGCTATTCAGTGACCACCAAGAAAGTGTGTGGTGGCTACAGAGAACTGGAGGCAGCGGCCAGGGAAGCAGTCCAGGAGAGTGGAAAGAGCGGGGATTGGAGCTCCAGAGACCTGGCGTCTTACGCAGAAGGCTTGCAGTTGGCCGTCTACTGGCGTCTGGCAGATGGAACCACAAACGGCTGGAAAGGGAAAGAATTCTCAAGCCCCGTGAGCCCAGGGGTGCGCAACCTTTCACAAGGGCAAATTCGGGACAGTAGCAAAATTGAGTGATTGCAATTTGGGGGCGGGAGGTGGGGGGGGCAGAACATTCCAAATTAAAATGCGTTTCCTGAGTTGCCTGGGTAAAAAAAAAGCACATTCGTATAGTTCAAATCATACTTTTTTGGGGGAAAAAATGTTTACGAAAATGTTGATGTTGCTTCTTTTTTTATTGCAATAACATATACATAAAACGTAAGACCTGTCATTTTAACAAATTTTAAGTGTAAAATTCAGTGGCATTAATTACATTTACAGTGTCCATTTTCAAAATGATGCTTTAAAAGAACACCAAGGGGAGTGGGTGTAGTTCAGTGGTTTGAGCACTTGCTTCCCATTTGTGAGGTCCAGGTTCAATCCGCAGGACCTCCTAAAAAAAAAATCAATACCTAGGCTTATCTGAGAAACGTTCTAATCGTTATTCCTTACATTTGCACAAAAAGTGCATTCCTGTTTATATTCTCATTTCATCTTCAAAGCAACCAGTCTCGGCACGTTTTTGCCGTCATCTGAGACCCCTAAACCGCAGGTCATCCTGGCCAAGTCTCTCCCTCCCCACCTCAGTTTCCTCATCCATTTGGCCCAGGTACTTGGCCAGGGACTCCTACCCACGTGGGTGACCTTTAATAACGGCACTGGCCATGACAATAAGGATAACTCTGCTGAGCGCCTGTTATATATTAGCAGCATGGGGGGAAAAGGCTCCCGGTAACAAAGGTTCTGAACCAATTGCAAAATAGACCCAAGGGTCAGAGAGGACTGTCCTTTGAGCTGTGCTAGGCCTGTGCCTCGAGGGCCCTTTGGAATGAAGAGTGGCACTCCCTCCTCTACGTTTAGATGGGTGGTAAAAGCAAACGTGGACCCATGCTGGGCCTCTCTGGCTCAGGGTCAGGAATGCCCTTGACATGATGCTTCCTCAGAGGATACAGACAGTATAAGGAAGCCAAGCCCTCCACCCAGGCCCTCCCTGCCTCTGGGGAGTTCCTTGGGAATCAATCACTCTCACATTCTCATCCCTGGAAAGGGGCAGCAGGAGAAAAGACACGCTCTAAGCTAAGAACTCATTAAAAATCTAAAAGAAACAACCACGCTGAAACCAAACCACAGACAATCTCTCCATCCTTGTTTGCTTAAATTTAGAGCTAACCAACTGTTTGTTCAACTCTGATAATCTCTAATAGAACAAATTCAAACAGAAATGGTCGAGCAGGACCATGTGATAATACTAATACCTTCTCAATATGCGGGGTTTGAAAGAATGAGAAACGCACAAGCTCAAAATGCCAACTGGCACCCGTTTTTGGAAAATCAATTGTTATAGGAACTACCTGGTGAATAGCTCTTCAGAAAGTCATATTCATTCCCGCAATCTGCTATATATATGTTTTTCTAATTAAATCTTAGTGTCCATGCAACTGAAGCATAAACTTTTAATCCTCCAAGGACTATTCCTGAGGCAAATTCCACCACTTCTTTTTATGTCTACTTTCCAGGGACATTATATAAAAGTCTTCCCTAAACAGTCCCTCCAACACCAAGTATTACAGAATGTCACCTCCTAAACTTCCTCAAAGATTATCTAGGTCCCTTCACATTCCCTGCCATCACTCGTCGGAGCCGTCTACTGCTCGTATCAGGACGACTGCATCAGCTCTTAACAGTTCTGGGATCCTTCTTGCCCAAGTCCACCTGTAACTCATGCTCTACAGCAAATGGAGTGGTCTCTGAAGCCTGCAATTGGATCAGGCCAGTCTCTTCCTGAAGCCGTCAGTGGCTCCCATTGTCCTTACCGTGACCTGGAAGGTCCTGGTGGGACTCTGCCGACCACAACCTCACTCGTGACTCTCCAGCCACGGAGCCACCGGCAGCCCTTCTCTCCCAGGGATCTGTTTATGCTGTTCCTCGTGTCCAGCCCTCATCTCCCGCACCCGAGCCCCCACCTGTCCCAGGCAGACTTCCCGTCCAGCTGACCCTTCCTCATCTCTCCCCATCTCTCCCGTCTGGGTCCTCTGTGGCTTGAGGCTGGGTCAGGTCTCCCTCACAGTACTCTCTCAGCGCTTCGATTTCCCTTTCACCTGCAGCCGTAACTAACGACGATGTGTGCGGCGTGTCTGTTTAGTGCCCCTGGGAGCAGCGAGCCTATTGTGCTCTCATTCATCCCCACAGCCCAGGCCAGTGCCTAGCACGCGGCAGTGCTCAGCGGGTATTTGTGGATTAATAAATGCTACTCCTTTCCCATGGTCCGCTATAGCCGAGGGTGGCAAACTTTCTCTGTGAAGGACCAGACAGTAAACATTTTAGGCTCTGCAGGCCTTATGGGCTCTGCTGCAACTACTCAGTTCTGCGGATGGAGACTGACAGCAACCATAGATAACATGTAAACAAACAGGTGTGCATGTTTACCAGCAAAACTTTACTTACAGGAACAGACGGTGGCCAGAATGGCCCAAAGATAGTAGTCTGCCAACTCCTGTTCTAGAACCTCCTTCGGCTATTCCACTATAAAGAGCTTAACTCCTTTCACGGTTTCTCCCTTCCTTGAAGACTGGTTCAATTTTACTTGAATGAAATTATAAAAAGAAAACACCAACCTCTTCCAGATGTTTGGTCTTCTGCAGAATCTGCTTGTTTAAAGAAATGACCTTCCGTCGATATAGCTGGGAAGCTCCTAATTTTTCTGGACTTTCTTCAGCCGATAGCTCAGATTGCTGTGGGCAAAAGGGAGGGCAAACCCGAAGGATTTAATCAGTCCACCTCCACTCATGCAAGCCCAATCCAGCCCTGTCCATCCCTGCTCAGTCTGGGCAGAGCACTACTGAGCAGCCAGTCACAGCTAAGCCCACGCAGCTCTGAGGCCCCATGCAAAACCCAGGTTCAGGGAAGGAGATTTTGACACAATGACCAAACTCTCTATCAAAAGAATCTGCATCCCTGGCAGAGGGAAAAGCATGTGCAAAAGCACAGAAAGATACAGCTGTGATTATACTGATACCATACAGGCAACAGGGAACCCTTAAAGGATCTTAAATAAGGAAAGAGCATGGCCAGCATGTTCATCTTTATATGACCATTCTGGAGTTTCCACAAATATTGACAAACTGGTTCATTTTCATCAAAGTATTATAAGCACTTACAATGAAAAGCAATAAATAATCTCTCACCTCTATTTCTCCCAATCTTTTTTAACCATCTCTGATTTATGTTCTGGTGTTAATCAGAGGATAGATTTGAGATGAATAGAAGTTGTTGAGAAAAACCAAGTAGGAAACTTCTGAAATTGTGTAAGTGAGCAGGGAATAAAGAAAAAGGGTTGAGCAGGATATAGAGATTGTTGCAATTGGAAAGGAATAAGGGAAAGGTTTCTGGATGGGGTGATAACTGAATGCAGCAACATTTTCCAGGAGAGGGAATGACCACTGATGAGAAACCACAGAAACAAGGGGCAGCTTAGTGTGGCTATGGAACACAGACACTTGCCTCCAGACCAGAGGAAAAGCCCCAAGACAAAGAAGGATGAAAGGTATCCCTGTTGCAATAAGTGTCCTTAAATACTTCTTGGATGATTTATAGATAGCTTTATTAAAGAGTCAAGTATACATCATAACCACATTTCCTTTTTATGGAAAGTCTCCCAGTTCCAAACCAATCACTGATTTCAAGCCCAAGTCCAACAAAACTCTTTGGGTATGTGCTTTCCCCTGCATGTTTTAACAGTGATCATGGGCTTAAAAGTCTGGAAAAGAGATGGGAAAAATGAGGAGGAGACATGGCAAGGTCAAAGTCACCATTACTTTGCTGAAGGATTTCCCTGAATAATTATGCAGCATCATTAACAGATGATGAGTTTTTGCTGCTTAACAACTCCAGAGGTGGGAACCATCTAGCAGGGTATGGCTGCATAAAACAGTAAGGAACATCATTTTCTATCTCCTGGGCCAGAAAGCCATAAAGGAAACAAAAAACTAAGCATTTGATATAGCAACATATCTAGGCTTGAGGCCTGGAGCTTTGGCAAATGCCAACTAACATACTCTAGCTTGTTGGGTTTTCTGGAGGTTGGAGTTGATTCAAAAAAAAAAAAAAATATATATATATATATATAAAATTTATTTTGGACATATCAAGATATCCACAGCACATAGTGTGGGGAAGGAGAACCTGCCTCTGAAAACTATGTGAGAGGGTAAAAAAGGGGGAGAAAGGTAAAGATCACTCCATGCCCATCCCTAAATCACTTGTCAGCAACAGAATTACAACTAATTATATCTCTTCTACTTTGGCCCAATCACCAACTATGTTATTAATCTGGGCATTTTTGTCTGTCTGCCACCGATTGAACAGCTTTTTTCTTACTGCTAATTACTGCTTCGAGTTTCTACATACAACTTAGATTCCTTGACACTGAATTCCAAAGTGCCACTGGCATACTATTCTCAGAGCATTTCACTTTGCTAGCAGAATAACATAAGATTTATAGTTCATGATTTATTTGCATCTGAAACAGACATTTCCATTCACTGGAACTCCCCACCTGGTATCTGATGTCAGGATTAACCTTGAGTATCCTGACAGAGGAGATGTGCAGGCAGGCCCCAGTGCACTCAGCACCACCCAGCCCTAGACCTCCTCTAGCATGCAGGTGCTGAGCGCACTTATTTGATTCTGTTCTGCAGCTTGACGAGGGTTGGATGACGTCTTCAACTCTGAGCCTAGGTTCTCCTGCCGATCAACTCTGCATACTTTCCTGGTGAAGGACCCAAGAGAATGAAAACTGCATTCCCAATGCAGCTTCCATGCCTTCTTATTAGCACACCTGGTGGACACCCGCTTTTTATTTTTTAAAAAAAACTCTGACCTTTGTATTTCATTTCCAGGGATCCTTCTTGCAGGAAAATCAATAGTTATCTTGATATCTGAAAGAGAATTTCCAAACTGGCTGGCTATCTATCTAGATAGATCTGAATTTTGATACACATGGTTCCTCAGGGTGTCTCTGAGGTCAAACCTATTTTCATAATAACACCAAAATGTTATTTGCCCTTTTCATGCTCATTCTTTCATGACTGTACAGTGAAATTCTCCAGATACATTATGTGTGACGATGTCACTTCTCTGAAGTTAAAAAAGTAATCATTTCATTATTGTTATTTGTAAATGAGTTAATACGTAAGCTGTTAGGTTCTCAGTAATTTTTAAAAATTTAAAAGGGTCATGATACTTAAAATTTTAGAACCACTGCTTTAATGTTAGGGGCCTGGCTCACTTAGAAATCTACCCTTTGCCTGGAAAAGTCTTGTTAGTACTGGGCTCCAACCAATGGAGTGGGCACACCAGGGGCTATTTATTTAACACTGAGGGAAAAGTTTTTCTTTTTATCCCTGTCCCCCTCTCCCCCATGGCTCCTTTGTCTGCTCATTGTGCCTGCTTGCTGTGTCCACTCGTCTTCTTTAGGAGGCCCCAGGAACCGAACCTGGAACCTCCCATGTAGGAGGCAGGTGCCCAAGTGCTTGAACCACATCTGCTTCCTGCTCCTTGTGTATGCTCGTTGCACCTGCTTGTTGTGTCAGCTCATCTTCTTTAGGAGGCCCCAGGAACCAAACCTGGGACTTCCCATGTGGGAGGTGGGCACCCAAATTGCTTGAGCCACATCCGCTCCCAGAAAGTTCTTTCTGATTCTACTTTTATACTGGAAAGGTGATTCAGAGAACCACCCAGGCAGAGAGAAAACATTTGTAGAACACAGAAAGAATAGCAATGGTTTAAGTCACTACATAAATTTACTAGTATAGGCTTTCAAAACACTTTCTTTTACCATAAGGTAACAATTCTCACGGCTCTGTGGAGTTCCTTAAATTTGCATCAGCAAAGCATTAAGACACACTAATATCAGGATATTAAGTACCATTTCCATATTTGACACTTTCCCCAGAACAATTAAAATGAATACTATGTGAGCTAGGGGTCCTCTTTCCTTCTTTTAGCTATGGATATCCAGTTCTTTTCAGCACCACTTGTTGAATGTACTGTTCTGCCCGAGCTGTGTGGGTTTGACAGGCTAGTCAAAAATCACTTGACCATACATGTGAGGGTCTGTTTGGAACCATCAATTTGGTTCCATTGGTCTATGTGTCAGTCTTGATGCCAGTACCATGCTGTTTTTAACACTATCTCTAGGGAATATGATTTGAAGTCTGGAAATGAGAGTTCGCTTTTCAAGATGTTTCTGGCTATTCAGGACCCCTTACCCTTCCAAATAAATTTGAGAATGACAATATTCTTTCACAATTTGTAAGAAACGTCTCATGACAATGCAAGGTGTTGGTGGAAGGTTGACATATGGGACCCCTGTATGATGTTACGGATGTTTGCTTTTTAAGTTCACCACTTTCACTATACACTTATTGTTTATGTATGTTCATATATAAATAATATGAAGATAATGATAATAGGGTGGGTTGGGGAAAAATACTTTGGTAAGTAGTGATTTTTTTTTCATTTTTTAAATCTTTTTTTAAAATGATACATAGATCACACAAAATGTTAAAGTAGTGATATTTTGACAAGGCTCTTTAATCATTAGTTAAAAAGGTTTAACAACAATGCAAGGTATTGGTGGAAGGGTGAGTTATGAGGGTCCTGTATGATATTATATATGTTTGTTTTGTAAGTTCACAACTATTACTATACACTTATTGTTTATGTATGTTCATGTATATAAATTTTTTAAAAAATGAGTACTATGCACATGAACAGGCCCTCAGTACATATTAATTTGCGAGTTCCTCCATCTGCTTTTGAGTCTGAGAAGGTGCTCTGGGAAGTTACTTTAACAGGAAGTTATTTTTGTACAGATTACACAGTAATTACAGTGCTGAACTGAAGACAGTTCTTAACCTAGTCAACGGAAAGCTGACTGCTCTTTCAAAACCACTTCTCTTTTTAAGCAATCTAAATGTTTCATTTCTTTCAGACACCCTCTCCAAAGCCTAGAGAGCAGATGAAGATGGACACAGGACCTTAAAGGAGTCCTGGTCTTCCCAACCGGCTATTCACTGCCAGCTGAAGAGACCGCGCTGGATCCTAAAGGAAGAGACAGGCAGATGGAGAAGGCCATACGCCAATTCCTTGTCAGAAAAAAACTAAATCCTTGGAGCATCTGCATTGATTTCTTCTTGCAAAATGCAGAATCTGTCAAAGAATGCCAACCTATCTACAAATACTCAATCTGTGTTTACACTACACTGCAGCAAAAGATAAAGTGCCAATCTAATTCTGTTCAACAATTTTGGATTAAGAACGTGCTTTGAAAACCACAGTGTGGATTAACAGTACTTCTACTGAAGATTCAATGTTTTCTCATAATTGATAGATATTCACAACTTCTATCCTTAAGGAAACAGACTTATGCCACTCAATCTTAGTCCAGTTCAAAATGGTAAATTCCAAAGAAAGACAAAAAAAGATTTCTTTAGTTAGAACTGTATACTTTTATAATTGAGAGAGACCCAGGGGGCGGGGGGCGGTGCATCTACATATCAACCTTCTTCCTAATGCAACAGTCTCTCCTCTATCATTCTCTCTCTCCTGAAGCAAACGGTTGCCGAGCTGTCAACAACAAAAGAATCCCTGCCCTCGAGGGGGCCAGCACTTTCTTCTCTATGCTCAACAGAGGGGCTTCAGTTCTAGCCCCTTGAGGAACTCTCACACTGAAGACAAGTAAACAGACAATACACTATCTTTTTTAAAAAAAAAATCTTTTAAAAATTCTATTAGCTAGCAAGAAAGTAAGAAATCCTGGAAGGTCAAAAAGCAAGTGAAAATGGGAAAGCAGGAAAGTTAAATGTATCACTGAAGGTGATTTTTTTTCCCTGAGGATATATGCCAAAACCAGGTGATCTCAAGTTTTGACTTTTGTGACTCGACAACTGTCACACATAAACCTTGACACAGATATAAGTGAAAAATTCTGTTCTGAGATTATGTAACAATAAGCTGGTCCTCATGCAGTTTTGCAATCCAAATTCAAATACTACCTACATGGTCCCAAAAAAACTCATCAAACACTACGTGGAAAACGGTCTTGGGCTGGGTACTTTGGCAGAAGCAAAAAACAAACAAACAAAAAAACAAAAACAAACTCTCTCTAGAAAAACACAGCTTCAACCCTGGGCCTCAAAAAATTTTTACAGATAAATTTCCAAGGATTATGGGCTCACAGCCAAAAATCAAAAACACACCAGAGACAGGCACCATGAGCAAAAGCCAGCAGAAAACAGACAGCAGAAGCAGACCTGCAAAGACTTTCTCTAAAAATGCATACACCCTTTCCTCCCTAAAGCAACAGAGATTTAGTCTAACCACTCTTCCAAAGACAGTTCAATCTATTACAAAGCATTCCAGTCCTTTCACCTTTCCTTTCTACAATCATACCTCGATTTGTAAGCGACCTTTTTAACTTATTCTATTTTTTTTAAGATTTATTTTATTTCTCTCCCCTTCCTTTTTCCCCTTCCCCTGTTGTCTGCTCTCTGTCCATTCGCTGCGTGTTCTTCTGCGTCTGCTTGCATTATCCAGTGGCACTGGGAAACTGCGTCTCTTTTTTGTTACATCATCTTGAGTCAGCTCTCCGTGTCTGCGGTGCCACTCCTGGGCGGGCTGCACTATTCACGCAGGGCAGCTCTCCTTGCGGAGTGCACTCCTTGTGCGTGGGGTACCGCTATGGAGGGGTGCCCCTGTGTGGCATGGCACTCCGTGCACATGGCAGTACTGCGCTTGGGCCAGCTCACCGCACGGGTCAGGAGGCCCCAGGGATCGAACCCTGGACCCTCCATATGGCAGACGGACACTCTAGCAGTTGAGCCATGTCCACTTCCCAACTTACTCTAGATGGCGTCTAATCACTGCAAATTTGGGACCCTCTGCTTTCCCAATCTATACTCTGTTTCCATTAATGAGACCAAAAACATAAATACTCTTCCCGATATTCTTGACTCCCACTAATGAAATCCCATAGTTTTTAAAACAACAAATATTCATGTAAGCTTGTTGAGTTCTAAGGCACTGCTCTGGGTTCCACGGTGAACAACAGAGTATTTTGGCTCAGAATAAAGGCAATGCTTATGAAGAGTGGACAAAATCCAAGACCACTGACTTTTTTTCTCCAGGAACTGCTATCAGATCAGATGACATCCTCACCAAATCCTGATTGGTACACTTTTTTTTAATTAAATAAAACACTTCACATTTATCTTCTTTAAAAAATTAATTCACTTGACAGGGCTCATAATTTTAATCCAAGATGTTTTTGAATGCTGATTCCATTCTCCTGTGTATTAGCCACCTTTCCTAGCTTTAAGTGATGTTCAAAGCTGCCTAGCCTAATGTCTGCACCTTTATACAAACTGACAAAAACCCTGAAAGATACAGGTTGTGTTGTGTGGCTTGAGACGATCCTACCAGGTTGAGCATAATTAGCCAACACTGTTCTCTTTGCAGTTGTTGTATATTCATAATTTAGTCCTTCAGAATTTAGAAAATCTTGGCGCAATTTGGAAATGCAAACATATTTTGCATTCTCTGCAGATTTACAGGGTTCCTTACCATCTTATTCTGATTACAGTTTTAAATCTTTCTCACCATCTCCCTTTGCCTACTTCAGCTAACCTTTGCTCAGATCCTACTATGTGCCAGGCACTGTAGTAGGTGCTTGACCTCTGGATATTCACAGTCTAGTCACATAAAACAAGTTCATTTACAAATAAAGATGATATCACCCCCATTCTCTCCAAATGCCTAATTTGTACCATGAGGAAGAGACAAGCTCTTGACAGCTTTGTTTCTGCTTGCTTCCCTCCCTCCCCTCCTGCCCTTCTACAAATGTTTATGAAAACCCCATTACGTTGTGCACTGGGGATATACAATGATCCCAGCCCTCATTTATAGCAGATGGTCTAATCCTAGAAGATAGGCAAATAAACAAATTAAATGGCGCATTGTTAAGGGCAACATGAAGTAAACAAAGTGCTGGTTTCCCCAACATCACAGATGAGCCTATTTTAGGAAGGGGAGTCACCCTCAGTGGGTCTGGGAGAAGAAACGGGTCTGGGAGGAAGGGGTACTCACATCCATCCCTGCGCCCTCACCCCTCCCAACCCCAGCCTGAGTTTTTCTACCGTGACCACAAGCAGTTCCCATCCCTCTGCTACTTCTCTTCTCTGTTTCTTCTCAACTAGGTTCAGTTGAAAAGAGCCACTCATTTTTCGTTATTATTACCAGAAGGAAAAAAGCTCAATATCAATTATGACAACCAATTTCTTTGGACAGACATTGACATTTCGAATGTCACACAAACCAAATGTAGTAATTCCCACCCATTTGAGAGTGCACAAATTGTGCTATTCTGTGATTTAGCTTCTTAGAGGTTGATTGGCTCCTGACCAGGAGTTCCCTGGGTACATCCGTGATTTAGTCATAACTCTATCCCTGCCAGCTATACCTGATACTGCCTGGAATATAGTACGGGCTCAAAAGAAGTATGCTAGAAGAATAAATCAATCTTATCTAGGGGGTTGATTCTATCAGAACTTGGATGGAAAATCAACCAAAACGAAGACTTGAAATATTTGCAACAGCATATCAATTTTCTTCAAAAACATTTTGAGAAGTCTTTATTGCACTAATTGAAAGCAGCCAAAGGGTGATAAAGCCAGGGCACAGAAGTAACAGCACAAAGGCAGCCACTCTTCGTCAAGGGGGGAGACAACACTGTTTGGGTCAATGTCCTCCCATCCAATGGCGTTAGCGACTCTCCTGAGGGCCGCTCTGAGCAGAGGCCTCGTGGAGGTGGCAGCTGGCATCCTCTGGATTAGTAAGAGCAGTCCCTTCCTCTGGACAATCACTTCTCTCATGCTCTCTGGTTCCAGGGGGTCTGTCAATCACAAAACCCACCTCCTGACCACAGCGGCAGGCCTGGGGGGGACATGCAACCCCAGCCGTGCCCAGCAGAGCAGAGGCCTTCCCTAGGATTTAACAGACAGATGCTCGGAGGATGCCACAAGACCAATCAGTCTGTGGCCCGGCTTCCAAGGCCGTAACGCACAGAGGAACAGAGCGAGGCAGGCTGGAGAGACAGATAGGCAGGACAGGGCGCTTCAGCCCTGGAAGCCGTGGTTCTTGAACCTCCCGCTAGGAGAGCTGACAAAGGCGCCTTTTGCTCAGACCAGCCTGCTGGGTGGGGTTTCTACCACTTGCAGACAAAAGATTCCCCTAAAATACAAAGTCCAGGTTAGAGAGTGGCATAACTGAAAAGGCAGCTTTCTCTGCTGTTGCATCATAAAGAAGAATGAAAATGATCATAGGAGAGGGGGGATAAAAATCTACTCTACTCAGATGTAGTCCTCTCTTCGCATTCTCTAGAAGAGACAGAGGAAGTGAACCTTCTTTTGTGATTTTATAGGTGCCCCGACCACACCCTGGCCACTGCCTCTTTGTGGCTACACCCGGCTCTAATTACCTGATAAGACCCACCCCCCAGGTGCTCCTGAAAAGCAGGCTTCTGATTAACTGTCAGAGAACAATCCTCTAATTGAAAAGTCAGAAGCAATGGGGCCAGAATTTCTTAATTGATGAAAAGGACAATTTCCAAAACTATGAAAAAGAAAAATACCATCTCTTTCCACAAACAAGTCCTCTGATGATCCAAAGTACATCTCACTGATGGAAATAAAATTGAGATGTAAACAGTTTTCTGGCTAGGATGTTACACTCTATAGAGGCGGATGAGAATTTTAAAATGAGTACTTCTCTAGTAATAAGAAAAATCATTTGGACTCCGCAAACAGAAATGTCTCCAGCCTTCAGCAGCCGAGGTGTGATAGGCGGAGTGCCTGCGCAGCACCGTTCCTACTTGTTTCTGTGGTTAACTCTCATGGTAACCTGGCGTCTTCTCTTCTCAACCCACTTTCGGCAGGAAGATGGTGGAAAGGTCTAAGGAGGCAACGTGAGCAGAGCCAAAGGGCGACACCAGAGCAGTGCCCACTTCTTCCTGAGGAGCTCCCCCCTGGGGCAAGGAGACAGGTTTCACAGTCAGATAGCCTATGCTATCCTGGAACTTACCAGCTATTATGGTCCTGGGCGGGTTACTTAAGCTCTTTGACCTTTAGTTTCTTCATCTGCAAAATGGGTATAATGCCACACACTTACTGATTGCGTACCAACCACAGCAAGACTGAGGTTACAGAGAAGAGTAAAGCATGGTCCACATTCACAGGCCATTCCAACTGCATGTGAGTGAGCAGGGGGAGGGAGGGAGGCAGCAGATCCTAAGTAGGAGGCAGCGCTGTTTAGAGAATTAAAGGTGATGGTGTTCTGCCAAGGCCACCGGGCAGAGAGAGGGCATCCAGGGTACAGTCCCCCTGATTCCCAAAGATAGACCGTGCACCTCTGGAATGCTCTAAGATCCTGTCTTAGGGAGCTGTTTCGGCCAAGGATGAGTTAGTAGGCAGGCTCAGTCCTCAGGTGTAGAAATGCTGTCTGGCTGGTTAGTGTGCGCCTTAGGGCGAGGTCCTTCCTGACCCTCCAGGTTCCCTGCGCCTCACCCACCCAGCCTTCCCTGGGCTCAGCTTCCTTCCCCTTCTGGCTCCTAAAGGGTTTGGGGAGGGGCCTTGTGTCTTTTGGACTTTTTAAGTCAGGCTTTTAAATTTTCTGCAAGTCATAGTAATAGACTCTAGTTACCTGTAATAATGAATGCTATGATGCAGGTCACTATATTAAGACACCAACACCAAAAAGCACTGCAGCCTCTTCTAGCATGTTCTGGGAAGGGTATTGCCCTTTGGAAACAAAGGGAGGTGGGACACTACTTGGTCCAGAGCAGACCACCACTCATGAATTATTTATCTGGAAGCATCTTGACATTCCTCTTGCCTGCTGCTCGACAAGACCCACATTTAATTAAGTTACATATCTCAGAGACTTGCATTCAAACACATGGATTATTTATCATGTTACACTGTTATAAGAACTTGTGAACTTTACAAATGAAAGAGAAGCCTGCACCTGTTTTTGACCTCATCTAAAAATGCCTGCCCACATTCCAAACACCTGCACCAGGCAGGCTTCAATTCATTCTTCAGTCACAAAATCATTTTCACACTTTCATCTCCCAAGAAATATCTTACGCCTCTTCTTCATTAAGCAAAAGTCCACCGTGACCTCAGCATAACCTGGGTTTCTCTGAAGCACCACCTACAGCTTCCCTCCTGCGCATTCCTCAATCCTCTCTCTCATTCCTAAGGGTTTTGTTACTGAGACCATAAAGGAAGGGGCATGGATTTTAGATGAACTCCCAGCGGCCAGTTTCAGCCTAACCTACAGCAGCAGATGAAAACGAAAAACACACTGGTGTTCGCTCCTTTGTGTAATTCCCTCCCCTGAGTGTGGCTGGGGCCTGGGACTTGCTTCTAACCAACCGATCATAACAAAGGTGACGGGATGCACGTGGTTACGTGTAGGTCCTTGCAGGTAAGGCTGTAACTCCTGTCCAGCGAGACGCTCTCCCTTGCCGGCTTTGATGGAATGAGTGTTAGTGCCAGGGGCCCCATGGAGGGAAATGAATTCTGCCAACAACCACGTGCGCTTGGGAGGGATCCTCCCCAGCTGAGCCTCAGCTAAGACCGCAGCCCTGCGAGAGTCTCAAGCTGAGGGCCCTGATACGCTGTCTCTGACCCACAGAGACTGTGGGATAAAAGCTGGGCGGAATTTTATGCCACTGCGTCAGAGACTTAATTTTGCTAAGCATAACAGATAACTAAACACACAAACTGGGAAAGGACAAAGCGGGCCCTGGCGCCCGAGCGCACTGGTGCTTTCAGCAGGGCCTCCACGGTGCTGGCAGCTGGCCTGTGCTCACAGCAGGCCTGAGTGTTGAGCACAATCCACTTCAAAGAACATCAGCACCAGGCAAGGCCACTCTGGGACCGTGAAGGATCAAGACAAAAATACCCCACGACCACTCGGGCATGATGAACAAAAGCACAAACGCAGTCCAAATGGCAAAAATGAGCCAACTCCTCGCCATCCTGGCTGCTCTGAGCAGACAGCTTTACCTGGACTCATTCCCCCCACCTCAGAGATAACATGCATTAGGAGAGCCACTCCTTCCTTACGGCAGAGCCCCACCTTCTCAAACTTTCTCCCGATCCACCCAGCACAAGCCCAAACCCTAGAAAAGGTCCTTCCTAACACCCTCTCAGTGTGTCAGACGCCCCACTGTGTGTGCGCGCTTGCTCAATGCCACAAGCACTTAACCCAACTTGCTCAGCTCCAGGTGTGTTCCTTTGATCTTGGCTGGAGGGCATTGACAACACAATGAAAATCAAAACCATCAAACAAATGAATAAACAAAAACCAAAACAAGCATGAATTATCATAGAACATTCATAAAAATAAGAAGCATAAATAAAACAAGAAAGAGTACATCTACAGTCTAACCTAGACATGAAATACAAAAATACAATGAAGTGTCTCAAAATGAGTATAAAGAAATTATTTGATACACGGTATGAGAATAAATGGATAGTAGTAGGAAAACGAGATTAGAGCCACATTTAGATTAAATAAAAGTGAACTCTACCCAGGTTAAAGAATTAAACATCCTTAAAAAGAGATTAGCTGAAATGTAATGGACTACTTAATTAGAGTCATGGAAAAATGATGAACCTCTCATTTGGAAACAATAACAAAGAAAAAAACTGGCCAAAACATTCCTTGCATATAATGAAAAACAACATAAAAATAAGATGAACAGCCCAAGAAATATCTGTATCACAGTGACAAAATATTTAAGTCTAGAAGACTTTATTCAAATTTATAAGCACCACATATCCAGAGATGAATGAGTAAAGTCTGTAACAAACAATTCACCTAGGAAGAAGAAATAGTAAACAAAAACATGGAACCGTGTGTAATCCTCTCAGCGTTCTGAAGTTGTGCCATTTTACAGCTACTTACGTAGCAAGTTAGACAAATGAAGATGGAAATGCTGGGGTCTCACTGGAAAGCCCCTTCATGCTGATGAAGTTACATGGTTACAACTTATTTGTAGAGCAACACCAAGTAGGAGCCATAATCTGATCAACTCCTAGGAAATCTTTTGGCAGAAACTAACATTAGGATTCACAGCATGTCATCCATGATGGCGGTGAGAAACAACTTAAAAGTTGTCAAATGCTTCTTGAATTGTGCTGTCTCAACACATAGATTATCTTAGACATTAAAATAATGTAGAAACACAGAAAATGTTTGGAATTTAATGTGACAAGAAAATAATAAAAACGGCTGTAATAAATAGCTATAATGAGCAGGCACTGTTTTAGGTATTTTTGGTCAAGTCACTTTTAACCTTCACCAACAGCACCCTACCAGGAGAGTATTATTTCCACTGTACAGATGAAGACACTAAGGCTAAGAGAGGTTAAATCGGGCAAGGTCACATGGCTGGAAGACAGAGGAGAGAGATATGAGTCAAGATGCTCCTCCAAATGCTGTATTTCAGCCACTGCTCTGTTCTATCCCTTTAAAAAGGCATATATAATGACTGCCAACTAAGTACAGTTATGGGTATGTGGGGACAAACACTGGAAGACATTTGCAAATGTGGCATACTTGTGATGTGGGGATAGCATTTAAGGCAATTTAATTTTAAAAACCATCATTTTTAATACTACGATGTGCTCAATGAAAACAACACAGACAATCAAGCAATGAACTCTTGACCGCCAATTCTCCGTGAGAAACTGAATTACACACGTGCTTGGAAAGAGATAGAACACTGACTGCCTCCCGTCCAAAAGTTTCTCTCTCTTCTGGCAGAACAGAATGGACGCAGAAAATAGTCAAGGATAAAGGACACCCAAAAGCAAACACCAGAGTGGGGTTCAGATCACTGTATACGAGAGAGGAGAAAGCTCACAGGTTAAAAAGCCAGAAACCCAGAAGGAAACATGGAGAAGGCAGAGCTGACAGGGGAAGACAGGTGAGCTTCGGCCCCTGGGTGGGTGAGGGCCGGGCGGAGGACGCACTGCCAGCCACAGGAGGCGGCCCGAGGGTCCGCCTGCTTGCTCTGCCTTTTACAATAACCCAAGCTCCTATCTCCCAGCAGTGGATAAATAGGAAGATCAAAACCACCGCCTCTGTGGAAAGAGCAGGGAGTGCCGCATCCTGTCGCCTTTTTAAAAAAGACCTGGATCCAGCAACGCTGTGTAGTAACGTAAGGGCAAGCAGACACGCTCTTGCTGTTCAGGCGTATGCTGACAGGAAACCAAGGGACTTTCCTGTCGGAGCAGCCCTGATGGAACCACTCCTTCCACAACCACACCTGCAAGTCTTTTAAGCTTACTTGTATCTTGTGGGAGTTACTAATAGGGAAGTCTCGAGGAGAGCCTAAATCCTGTTCTGGTCAAATTCCAGGTGACCCTTTGACTCACGTCACGTTTTCTAGGTGGTTAACTGAAACGGGGACACTTTGGATGCGATCAGTGTTGGATTAGAAAACCCACGTTAGGAAGCAGTGACTCAGGGAGTGGAGAGGGGGAGCAAGGAGACCCCGACCCCCAGACACTCCGAGTTCTTTTATTTACTGTCATGCTCAGAAGGCCCCCGACTAGGTGGGAGATGACAAATGCTGTGACACCTCCCAGGAGACGGCCTCCCCAGCTACACTGTCCGTGCAATTCCTTGAGAAGAAAACTGTACAGAGGGCCAGGGGCAGAGCTAGCGTGCCATCAACACTTCCAGGAAGAGGAGAGCGAATGCTGTGCCTCCAGAGACATCAGCATTTTAAGGGACAGACTGAGTGTGGCTGGGGAGGGAAGGGTACGAAATGAGGCCCTGTAAATCTAATCTTACCACATCCCAGCCAGACCAGAATCAGTTATGAGCAAAATGATTAATCACTGTCTCCTGAAATAATCAAGGTCCTGCTGCCTATTCTTAGGACGGGAGAGAAAATATAATGCTGAAATATGACTTGCAGGCTTCTGTTCCTTCTGTGCCTTTTTAATAAAGTAGAACAAGAAATTCTGCTGTGGCTGGGCTGAGTTACGGGGTTCATCTCCTAAGTGGCAAAGCTTCATTCCTAAGCCCTGTCGCCAAATAAGCCCAAGCTCTAAGAAGCCCGGTGGAGGAGAAAACGCCTGTGCATCGGTTTATCAGATGTCCGTAAGTGCTCTGAGATGGGTTTTCTCTCTGTATTTACAGGAAAACAGGCACTGCCGAACAAAAGAAATCTAGCTACTGGACAAGTGCTGATGTGTGGCAAAGCACGGCCCGCCGGTCTTGGACAAAAGTGCCTGGCCCCTCACTCTGGGGGCAGGGGAGTGTAGAACAAAGACTGAGGCATCGCCACAGCAAGGCCTCAGCAGCCACCTACCTTCTCAGCGTACTCGGACACAATCTGCTTGATCTCGGCCGAGCATAGGCCCACAATCTGGCCCACGGAGCTCGCGGTGAGCCGGCTCTGCAATCACAGGGCGGGTAGAGTCTCAAGGCCACGCTCATCTTTGACAGAACCGGAAAACCTGGACGCTCTGAGTACTATCACAAAATAGGTAACATTCCCGGGGAAAAACAACTTGGTTTCTGCTCACATTCTCATCAACAGGTGTCCGGAACAATGTTAAGCTACCTCTCTAGCTCTGGAGGCGCTTGGCTGACTGCTAGCGCCTTCCTTGGGCCTGGGACTTGGGCCTAGGACTCGGGCAGAGGAGAAGTGCAAGTGGGAGAGGAAGAGGACTCTCAGAACCCTTAAAATGATCTCTTTACTGCCACAGGCCTTCCCTGGTCTAGAAAGAAATGATTCTTCCACAGCGCCTGGCGAAACCTTCTGGACAGGCCTTCAGCCCTGGGAAGATCCAATTCCATTTCTACCTCGCTGGTGCAGAAACGAAGCAGAGCTTGAGGCTCCTCTGACATGGGTGAACTTATGGTTGTGGAAAGGCGGTGCTGAAAGCACAGGCCCTGTGACCTGTCCCCACAGGTATATTTGAACTGGTCATCTCCATTCCGTTGTCGTATTACGGTTGTGGAGGGGCAGTGCTGACAGCACAGGCCCCGTGACCCGTCCCCGCGAGTATACATGAACTTGGCCATCTCCATCCTGCTGTCACAGGGGTCCTTCGAGTCTCCCTTCCCAGAGGTTCCCACGGATGGCAATACTGTGCACGGGTAAAAAGCCTCCTTGAAGAAGGGGTGGGAGGCGCCGAGTCCTGAGGAGAGGGCTCTAGGGAAGGCGGCAGACTGGAGGGCACCCAAGGCCCACATCCACCCCGCCCCGCGGGCGCGTCCTCACCTCCTCGCCGGCCATGGCGGTCATCTTGGTCATCAGGGACTGAATGCGCTGCTGAGAGAGGAGCGGGAGAAGCAGCTGTGAGCGGCTCTGACCACTCAGCACTGAAGCGAGGTGCCTAAGGGGGTCTTGGGAGAGAACTCCGAGGACTGTTTCCTTGGTCCTGTTTTACGGTGAGCCTCATGGCTGGGGATATAGGGAAACAGGCATGGAAGGCTAGCTCCCAGCAGCTGGCCGTGGAGGGTGGCTGGCTGTTTTGCAAAGCTGGGGATCAAAGGGGAATTTCTCACCAAATGATTTACACAGACACTTCAGGGGGCCTTTCACAGGCCACATACCTCTTCCGCAGCTCGAAGCTCATCCTCCTCATGGGCATCGGCCTTTTCTGGAGCCAGGAGACCTGCAGGAAGTGCTGTTTTCTTGTCTTCAGCCTGGAAGGGAAGATGCAAAAATGATCGAGCACTGAAGTTGAGGACAGCAGAGAAAACACAACATTGCAAAGAGGCATAAGTCTGTGAAATAAAACACACACACATCTGGCGAGTCGAAACAGCCCCAAGAGAGCATGGAGAACTCCGGAGACCCAAGCTTCCATTCGTGCTCCACGGCGAGCAGGCCAGTCTCCAGGGCCTGGTCACTGCCCACCTGTCTCCACTGCAGAGCTGCTCGCTGACCGGATCGACACCAGGGCAGCTCCATTTCTCACTTATCCTTACACACTGTCTGGGCCTTGCCTCTGCTTTAGCACCTTCAAGAGCAGGTCACTGCCTGAAGGAGTCTTTTCCCAAACTGCCAACTGAGACTCATTAATGGGACACTGAAACAATTTAACAGGTGTGATGAGCCTCTAAATAAACTAAATAAAAATAACAGAAAAGATCAAATCCAAGTGCTTTGCAAGTATATGGGGTTAAGCACTGTTTCCAGAAACTGTAGCTTGTGTGTATGTGTATAAACTGGGTCACAACGAAAAGCAGCATTCTTACGGGGCAGAGTGGTCACAAAAGTTTGAAAACCACTGGTCTGAAGGCTAAAATCTGCACTGCTCCCTCTGGTGATCAGGCTCCATGCTCTGGACAGCCTTGGGCTCTAGACATGCCACCTCACAGTGGGGACACCCTGGTCTTCAAGTGGCCTGGAAGTCTACGCTTCCTGATTATTCTGCCCCTGCCACCCGCCAGCTACAGAGCCTAGGACTGGCTCTCCTGGGTGTCAGGTGTTCTGGGTTGAAAGGGTCGGGCCTGCCCTCCACGGGCCCTCCCAGCTCGAGGATGCGCTTCTGTGACAGCCTGAGCTCCTCACTGCCGGGCAGATCCACAGGGGACACTCTGACACTGGAGGGACAAGATAAGCCCAACCTGAAGACTATGCCACGGGCATCTCGTGATTTCCCTACTCATACTCAAACTGCCTCATTTCAGAAGATAGTAAACACAGGGTGTTCCTTTGCAAACTTAAATTACATATTTATGTACATAAATACGTATTTACATCTATACAGTAAACCCTTACTATGCACCAGATGTCACAGGGGCACACTCAAATACAGAAAACACCCTGCTCTGGAGGAAATGACTCTTTAGCTGGGCTGAAAACACAAATGTGGAAAACAGTAATGAGAAAACCAAAAAAGAAGCCATCATAACAAGTGCATGACTAATTGCTAGCAAACTGATAAAAATGATGATAACGAAAGCAGCTACACTTATGTTGGACCATTCTGAGTCCTTTACATTTTAACCTTCACAATGCTGTGAGGGAGGTGTGACACCTACTGCCCCCCTTCTGGGATGCTGTGAACTAAGGACAGCAATTAAGAGCACCGTCCACTGTCACAGCGGAGGGGACGTCCAGCAGGCATGCTCCTCACACTGCTGGTGTCAGCCCCACTGACTGAGACAATGACTGCCTCTGGAAGCAGAGAGGCTGGCAGGGCCAGGCCAGGCGTCCTGGGCGAAGGACTGAGGTATGGGGGTGCTGGAAGGTGGAGGGGTGGAAGGAGAGCAGACGTAGTGCCCCATTCAGGAAAATCTGAGGGTCAGGAGGGGAGCAGGAAGAGATTCCTGAGAGCCCAAGCCGCAGGGTTCTAGTTTCTAAGAGGCCACTGACCATTTTGGTTGGCACTTTATTATTTAGAAGGCAGTGGTTAAGGCCACAGGTTTTGAATTCAGACAGACCCAGGATTCAGGTTCTTATTATGGCACTTTAGGAGCTGTGTGATGTTGGATAAATCACTTAGCCTCTCTGAGCCTCAGCTTTCTGACCTATAAAACAGGAGTAAGTATCTTCCTCATAGAGTTGTCCAGAGGAGAAAGCGAAAAGATATCAGAGGGCCTGGAACACAGTAAAGGCATGGCACTACAAGATTCACATAACGGCCCTGCTGTCGACAATTAAGGGTCATTAACAAAAGCATTCATGAACAGAGATCTGTGGCACTCCTTCTGGAAGGCAGAAACCGCCTCCTGACTTACCTGGCTTTCCCCACTAGCTGTCTTAGTGCAGGGCTCACCTGCAATGGGCAGCCATGCTCTACCTCTGCTGCTTTGGTCACACTGTCCAGGCTCTCTCCAGACAAGGTGGCTCATGCGCAATGGGGGTCACCTTCACACCTTCAGAGCCCACTCGACCCCACGTGACTGAGCCCGGGCCACGCACGACTTTCACCAGCCCTCTCTCCAGCCCCAGGACGGGGCTGTGCACTCGCCCTTCAGCTCGCCGGCCTGCGGACGCGGCGGCTGGAGATGCTGGGAGTGAGACGGCGTGGCTCAAGGCAGCGGGCACCTCCCTGTGCCCCAGCTGGCGCAGGGACCAGAGCCGGCGGGCAGCAGCCCCCCTCCCACCCAGTGTCAGAGGAGGCAGAGGGGTCGCTTTCGTCTCTCAAACGTCCTCTCCCATTCTATGCTTTCCTTACCTTCTCTGTTTGGCTCTGGCGGCTAAATCCGTATCTCCTGCAGGCCAAACACAGAAAAAGGGGAGTTCCATTACTATGCAGAAGTCACAATAAATCCTGTCAAGTGCATTTTGGTTGGATTTTTATAAGAAAAGAACCAAAGAGAATTTAGGCTATGTGGTGACTGGGGAAATGTTTTAAGTACCTAAACCACAAACATATTCCAGAGTTTTTTGAACGAAGTGCCAACCATCTTAACTGCTATCGAAGGGAACTTCCAGATAGTGTGAAAGACAATGTTTTCTCTGAGTGTAATCATTACCCTCCGAGTCAGGAACTGCATTTCAGATCCACGGTTTAAGCTAAAAGCCTTAAAAATACCTGTATAATCAATTTGTGTGTGTTACCTCCAGCCAAACATGCTCTCCAGCGGTCCTTCCAAAACCTAAAAGTTCTGCACATTTTTCAACCTCAAACATATCCCAAGCATGAAGCCCATAATACTGTGAATTCATTTCAAGCAATCTTAAATGCAAAGGGACACACACATGCACTTCAGTTAATTAATTTACTTTTTGGTTCGAATTAATCTACGTGTTTTTTATTTTAAAAAAGTACCCCAATACAAAAACCACTCAACCTAACACAAAAAGCACAATGCAAAACACCCACCTCACTTAGCTTCAGATAATTTGTAAGGAAAGAATTACATGCAAACACGTGAGAGAAGCGCAGGGCACGGCCCCTCCAGCCCCTCCGCCCGGGCCCTGGCCACTGCCGCCGGGCGGGCCACCGTGCTGGCCTCCTCCCTGCTGGCGACCTCAGCCTCGCTGCCCGCCCACGCCTCCTCCCCACTCCTCCCCCAGCTCTGTGCAGCCTGATCCACATGCCTCCTCCCTGGAGACAGCAGGGACCGTGGGCACTGGTCAGGGCCTGCCTCCTGTGGCCTGCCCCACGCCCGCGCAGCCTGGCCGCCAGCGGCTCACCTCCTATGCCCACGGCCCGCGCTGCAGAGCTGCCCTCCTCTCCCCCACCTCCTGCTGGCCCCTCAGCCCTCACCTCTGAAGCCGCCTCCCTCGGGCACAGCCACTGCACACACACACCCAGGTGGCAGTCGTGCCCCACCCACTGCCCTTCCTCCTCGAGGGCCACGGTTCTACGCCTGCACTTTGCATTTCCACCTTGTTGAATGAATAACGTCAACAACGTAAGTAGAGGGAAAAAAACCCTGCAAAAATCAAGAAGCCAAAAGGATCACCCGCCTGCAACAGGCAGTCATACATGTAACTAGACAGACTGAAGGGTCACTGCTGGACCCGCGGTCTGCTTCGGGCATCCATGTGGTGTCGCCTCTGGGCATCGGGCTACAGCCCAGAGTGCAGCTGACCAAGGCTAGATTTTGGACATGCACACAGTATCCAAATAAGGGCCCTACGGCAGATTCTGTGCACTGGCTCAACCCGTATCAATTTCAGTGTCCTAGGACCTCCTTCTACCCTGCAGAGGCTTGGAAAGCAAAGGGCTCTGTTTTCCACGTCTCCCTGCAGCCAGGGATCTGAATGCTATCTTGGTTCCCCGAGTTGGGTGCGTTAGCTGGAGTCCTGAGGGCAGAATGGCTCGTGGGGGAGGGAGGGAGGGCATGCAGGATCCACCCTGCCGGGGTGGATCACGGTGGGGTAATCAGTTCCAGGGCAAGCCACTGGCGCAGCGGCCTCTTGATGTCAGCAGAGGTGGTGCCCGCCTCTTGCCAGCAGCTGCGGCACAGGACTCTCAGGCCCACGGGTCACCAGCTCCCTGAGGGTGGCAGCAGGAGCAGCACCTTTGGAGACCCAGCTGTGACGCCGGGCCCGGGCGCTGGCCCTGGCTCGGCCGAGATGCTGCCTCACAGGCCGTCCCAGCGAAACGCACCGAGGGCCTGTGCTCAACCAGGGGACCCTGACCGACAGTCTCCAAGGCTCCCACTCGGGAAGAGCCCTTGGATCCCAGCTGTCCCTCGTCCAGGCCTCGGTTCACGGAGTGAACTTAGGGAAGGGCAGCAGCCAGCCCTTAACTAGCATCCAGGGACTTAACGGATTTTCTAGATAAAACAGTCAACAACTAAATCTGAGTGACCAGATTCCCAGGTCCCCTCTATTCCTCCCTAAAGATAAAGGCTCTGGAAGAATTTCCTGAGCACCCAAAAGCAGGCTAGGACCCCTCTCTGTGCCTGAGTTCACACCCACCCTTGTGCCATCCCAGGGTACAGTAATCCTCTGCCATACAGAAGCCCATCTGCTGAGCTGCTTGAGGGGAGGGCGTCTGCTTTTTCATTTTTATTTTTTTAAGTTTTTATTTATTTATTCCCCTCCGCCCTTGTCTGCTCTCTCTGTCCATTTGCTGTGTGTTCTTCTCTGTCTGCTTGTATTCTCATTAGGCAGCTCTGGGAACCAATCCTGGGACCTTCCAGAGTAGGAGAGAAGCGATCGTCTCTTGCACCACCTCAGCCCCCTGTTCTGCTACATCTCTTATTGTCTCTCCTCTGTGTCTCTTGTTGTGTCATCTTGCTGTGCCAGCTCTCCACGTCGGCCGGCACTCCCGTGCGGGGCAACATTCCTGCGCGGGGTGGCACGCCCACGTGAGCCAGCACTCTGCGCCGGCCAGCTTGCCCTCACCAGGAGGCCCTGGGAGTTGAACCCTGGACCTCCTGTAGGGAGTCCAACTGAGAGACCCACATCCGATTCCCAATTCACTTTTTTTTTTTTTATAGTTTTTACTGAGATAAAATTCACCATTTTAAAGTGTACACTTCAGTTGTTCTTCGTGTATTCACTACCTCATGCAACCATCAGGACTATCTAATTCCAGAACTTCTCCTTCACCCCAAGGAGAAACTTTGCACCTCGGAGCAGCTGGTCCCCAGTTCCCTCTCCCCACCAGCTCCTGGTAACCGCTAATCCACTCTCGGCCTTGTGGACTTTACCTATACTGAGTATTTCATATAAATGGAATCACACTAAGTTGTCCTTCTGTGTCTGGCTTATTTCACTCAACATGAGGCCTTCAAGGTACAGCCACAATCATGTACCAGAACCCTGTTCCTTTTTATGCCTGAATAGTATTCCACCGTATGGACAGACCACATTTTGTTTTCCGTTCCTCTGCTGATGGACCCTTGGGCTGTTTCTACCTTTTGGCTATTGTGAATAATGCTGCTATGAACACTGGTGTGCAGCTTCACTCATTTGTGTGTTCTCAGTGCCTAATACAGCACCTGGCACATAGTAGGCACTCAATAAATGTTTGCTGAATGAAGAGTACAACTGATTTTTCTAACAGCCTTCTCCATGTGACATGGCAATGCGTCCACGACAAAGAAGAGCTGTCCCCAGTTCCCCACATGCCTGCCTCGTTGTGTCCATGGGTCGCAGCACCTCTGAGACTCTTCCACGGTGTCTCAGCTTCACCAGAAGACAACTATCTCCCTTGGCTGCCTGTCAATCACTTCTCTTAAAGAGCAGCGGACACTTTAACTCATTTCCACGACAAAAGCATCTGCTTCCCTTTCATGCTTCCCAGGCAGCAGGCTGCTCCATGCTCCAGCCTCCCTTCCCTCTTGGCCCCTCGGCTCTGCTCTCTCTTCCCAAGTGCCACCTCTGGCTTGCAGGGCCACGTGCTTCAGCTGGCTCCTGTGCCCCCCTCCTCGGCCCTGACTCACCAACTCTGCTGATGCGCTGCACCGCCAGCCCCAACAGGGCACCAGCCCACTGCTGACTTCCTCGCACCCCAGACCTAGGCCCTGGCCTTTGACATTCAGGATGTCCGGACAGAACACGACAAGAGCCACAAACAGGGTTTTAATGTGGAGATCCACATATCCAAGTTGTCCCAAACTCATTTAAATGCTTTCCAATAATGGGATTAAGCATCAGTTTTTAACTTTAAATTAACTGAAATTAAAATTCTGTCCCGGAGCTACACTAGTCACATTTCAAGTACTCAAGAACCACATGCAGCGAGTGGCTACCAGATTGGACATCACTGCCCTTGGAAACAAACCAGCCTTCAAGAACACCGGCCTGAGTCCAAGTGAAGACAGAGATCTAGCATTCTGGAATATGGAGCAAAATGGGGCATTAAAAAAAAAAACCCTAAATACTAAGGACTCTGAACTCTGTTCAGTGCTCATTCAACAAGCATTTATTAAATGCCTTCTGTGAGCATGTCATAGGCCTTACCATCACAGGGGATACAAAATGATTGGTAGAGGCACATCATATTTCATCTACTAACTAGGGAATGACTTCAGGTCAACTCAGAATTAAACCTCCAATGGGAATAGCATTCTAGTGGTTTTGCTCCAAATTTCTGCTTGCAAGTCAAATATACTATAAAAAATAAAATGCATTTTCTGCAGTGGCAGTTTTATTATAACGTGGTTAGATGTTTAAGTCAGTCCCTAAAGTTGACTGAACCCATAAAAAAGTCGAAGTATCATATGGTTACAAATTTGTTGGTCCTAAATATCCACTACCTCTACCCCTCTACAAACTTAATCTCTTCCTGTCAGAAAAGCTAAAAAGAAAGCAAAATACCCCCTTCAAAACAAACAAACAAATAAATAAAACCTTCCTCGAACACCTACCCTAGACTTAGAGACCAGCAGAAGTCAGCTGACTCTAACAGGAGCTAAGAGAGGTGTTCAAAACCTGTGCCTGGCTCCTTTCCCCAAACCCTCCGGGGAGAGAGGAGCACCAACTACTCCTGAGGATGGGTGGGGGGTCCAGAGCTTACCCAGCCGTCACCCAGTGAGAGTGACTACCATCTGTGTCAGATATACAAAAGATCCAATTTGAAACTGAGACTGTCAGAACAAAATATTGAAATATTGTCACCAGGGTCTCACTGAAACCCCTTTCCACTCCCAGGAATGCTGGATTTTCCATGATAATGTGACAAAATGGAGGCCTGAACAATGCAGATCATTCCCTGAAGTTCTCTCCAGCTTTGGACTAAGTGACACTTACAGAGACCATCTCTCCAGCTCGAGCCCAGCCTCACGCCTGCCATCCTCACCGGATGGCAAGACCCCATCTCAGTGCCCAGGGCCAGGTGTGGCCGTGCCACCTGTCCTGCCACCTGTAGCACAGTGCCCCATGATCTGAAGGCCCCCACACCTGGTTGCTATTATTGTCTTGAAAGTCGTAATCATTTCACAAAGGACCCTGCAAATGAGTGATTCTGGTAGTGCCTGGTTGAGAGGAAGCGTTTGGTTCACGGCTGTGACTTGTGAGTTGCCGGGGCAGCAGCCCCTACACCTGTTGGCGGACAGAACTAATTTGACTTCCTTTTACCCAGACTTGGGTTCACGCTTAGAAAGGAAGGACCTGACCCCATACCATCCCCTCAGGAGAAAAGAAAAAGTGGAGGTTGCAACTCCATGTCAAAGCTAGGTGAATTAAGCCTCCTCTCCTCCTGGTTCTCTCCAGTTCCCTGGTGGGAGAAGCCGGAGGGGCTCACTCGGAAGATGCTGGCGGCAGCCCTGTTAGGCCCAGCCCCCCAAAAGGGTGGGGTCAGAGTCAAAGCAGAGCGCAGCCACCACTCCAGAACACAGGCAAGCCCCAGGGCACATACTCACGTCAAGGAGTCAGTTACCCTAAGGAGAAAATGCAGGACATGAATGAAGGTTAGGACCCAGCGTCAACCAAAAAATTCACGCATACCCTTGGTTTTTTTTGAAAGTAAAAACAGGATACAAACCAGGAACTGTGTTTAAAAACTAAAGATGTCTTTAAGAAGTGAGAAATTTTCCTTGAACGTCTTTATTTTCTTAGAACAATCTCACGGTAACCAAAAATTTTCATTTTAACACTTAAAAGTGCTATAGTTGCTTTCAGTAGTTGACCTGAAGATTTTGACAATTGGCAGGGACATGGGGGGCAGGCCATCCCCAGCCTCTGCAAATGCCCCAAAGACCCCAATTCCAGAGGAGGGCGAAGCAGGGCCGCTGCTGCACGCACAGGTTCAGAGAGGAATTTCAGCAGTCAGGCCGCCACCACTTGGAAGCTATGCACAGAAACTCAGCTTAGCTGAAACTGTCAGCCTGACTTGATAAGTCAACCAAGCTAACCCAAATGAAGCAATTTAAATGGGTTCATAAAATACAGACCCAGACGGCTGGTCCGTTACCTGCCGTATTCCAAAAGCGTGGCGTGGACCCGAGACTCCTCGTCCAGCAGCTCCTCCGCTCCCTGCTGGCGTTTGTATTTCCGAAGGGGCTTGTAGACGTCCTAAGAGGAAGACGAGACAAGAGACGGGTGGGCCCCAGTGTGGGCAGGAGCTCCTCACTGGCTGCGGATGGAGGGGTCCAGCCCGGGGGACGGAGCAGGGCGGCCCTACCGAGGCACAGGGGTGGGGGGGGGGGCAGCGGCCTCCAGGGGCCGGGGCAATGTCCCAACGGACTGACGCTCCTGAGACCCAGGAATGCTCAGTTCCTGAAATGCCCTCCTTGGCTGATAGCTAGAAAAAGGTTATAGCAAAAAAGGAAGAGGGGAAACGGACTTTGGCCCAGTGGTTAGGGCGTCCGTCTACCACATGGGAGGTCCGCGGTTCAAGCCCCGGGCCTCCTTGACCCGCGTGGAGCTGGCCATGCGCAGTGCTGATGCGCGCAAGGAGTGCCCTGCTACACAGGGGTGTCCCCCGCGTAGGGGAGCCCCACGCGCAAGGAGTGCACCCATAGGGAGAGCCGCCCAGCGCGAAGGAGGGAGCAGCCTGCCGAGGAATGGCGCCGCCCACACTTCCCGTGCCGCTGACGACAACAGAAGCGGACAAAGAAACAAGACGCAGCAAAAAGACACAGAAAACAGACAACCGGGGGAGAGGAGGGGAATTAAATAAATAAAAAATAAATCTAAAAAAAAAAAAAAAAAAGGAAGAGAAGACCCTTTCATCTTAACTTTATAAGTTAACAAGAACTACTGGAAAAAAGCTCAAATACCCTTCGGTATTACACAGGTGAGAAGAGACCCCGTCTTTCCACAGGGGCATGAGTAAAAAGAATGGGCCCTTTTAACAAAAACCCAAACAAGTACCATGGGACTGTCAACTTCTGTTTTGTTTTTCGTTGTTTTAAGTTATATATTTATATGAATAATGCGTGGCTATATCCCTGTCAAATATTTCAAACATTCAAAGGATGCGGAGTTAAAATAAACAAAACTATCCTCTCTTACCTCCTTTTCCCTAAATCCAACCTCTCCCTTGAGGGAACCACTGCAATCAGTCTCATGGTATGTTCTCCCAGAACTTTCTCCACGCTTTTATATATTTACATCTATTGATGTTTCAGGGAGTCTTTCACTTAAAGGAAAGTTTATCGTATGCACCATTCTACAGCATGCCTTTTTTTTTTTAACTTAATATTGGAGGGAAACGGACTTTGGCCCAGTGGTTGGAGCGTCCGTCTACCACATGGGAGGTCCACGGTTCAAACCCCGGGCCTCCTTGACCCGTGTGGAGCTGGCCCATGCGCAGTGCTGATGCGCGCAAGGAGTGCCGTGCCACGCAGGGGTGTCCCCCGCGTGGGGGAGCCCCACGCGCAAGGAGTGCGCCCGTGAGGAAAGCCGCCCAGCGTGAAAGAAAGTGCAGCCTGCCCAGGAATGGCGCCGCCCACACTTCCCGTGCCGCTGACGACAACAGAAGCGAACAAAGAAACAAGACGCAGCAAATAGACACAGAGAACAGACAACCAGGGGAGGGGGGGAAATTAAATAAATAAATAAATCTTAAAAAAAACAAAAAACAAAAAACTTAATATTGGAGATGTTTCCATGAAATAAAGTTATACAGAAATCTACTACATTCTTTTTCACTAGGCATGATATTTCTTAGTTACTGTATCACCTGAGGGACAATTATGTTATTTCCCAGTTCTCATCTTAAACAACGCTGCAATCCAGTCCTCACATTCCCAAGTTTAATCTCTTATTTTCTACCCCAGGGGGTGTAAAAAATAAATTTTGTACATTTGTAGAGTTTACATTTAGTTTATAGGTTTATATATAATTTATATTTAGCCTTTTAATCCATTCAGAATTTATTTTTTGTACAGTGAAAGTAGGGCTCTAACAATTTTTTTTCCTGAATGGAAAATGAAGTATCTCAACATCATTAATTCATTGTCCATCCTTCTTTCCACTTATTTGAAGTGGTACTTATAAATATGCTAAATTTCCTCATAGCATGAGCCAATATTATCCTTTTCAATTCCTTTTATGATTTCCCATCCTCTTTCCATAGGCCTTTTTCAAATTTTCTGGCTATTCTTATACACTTTCCTTTCCAAATAAACTCTAGTATCAGCTTGTTAAGTTCATTAACATTGATTAGAATCAATGTGCAACTCATAGATTACCTTAAGAAGAACTGACATCTTCAAAATACTGAATCTTGTCTTGAGAAACAAGGTTTGTCTACTCAAGTTTTTAAATTTAATTGACAACTTCAGCAAAGTTTTTCATATATCCAGACCTTTCCAACACACAGAGCTACAAATCAGTTCCATAATCACAGATACATTAACTCACAATCCTTAAAAAACGACCGTTAAACAGCAAAGGAGATTTCAATTCTATTAGCCTCTATTTACCAGAAAAGGAGAGCAGACAGAGATCCCTACAAGACACATATCTTTTTGAACAACAGTGTTGTGAGGTTTCTCCTTGGCGATCAGAAATCTAAACTGTGTTGGAGTCTCAACCATTTAAGGTGCACCTAGGAATAAACTCTTTCAAAAACCTGAGGAATAACAGCTAGCATTAGTTACATCTTTTATGAAAACATGAAATGCACTATAAATGTTCACTGACTTTTTAAAGTATTGAGTATGATTTAGTTATAAGCACAGAAGCACATGTAGATGTATTTTGTGGGGGACACACTCTGAAATGTTAAAGCTCCCAAGTAAAGTATTTGGTGGGTAGGAGGTGCTCAGTAAATGCAGATCGTTACCCCAGATGCCCTGGTCTGTTGCTCCAGTCCACACTGAGCTGCCAGTCAGATAATGCCTTAGCAATACCTGTGCAGGGCTCTGGGGGCACGTGGGCAGCTGTATCGACAAGGCCGGGAGCTTTTCGCTGTTCTGCTTGTGTTTATGATCTTTCTTCCTCTGCCACCAGGGCTCACCCCATCTACCTCCTACTGGAGATCCCCGCAGCAATCACTACTATCAGGTCTCTCCAGAGAGTGTTGTTTTAGTCCAACTAGAACTGTCTCCCTTGCTATTATTTATCTATTGTTACCATTTCATTTTTTTAAGATGAAAAGTTTCAAACCTACAGAAAAATATTCTCTCTAGAACACATACAATATAATTGTAACAACTGTAAGGACCAGGGAAGCAGAACAGACAGGGTCTGGGATGATTCTGGCGAGTTTTTTATACAACTTGCTGCCTGAAATATTCCTTAGTTTGCCACTAGTGCCTGCATGAATAGGAAGCTAAAAATAACATAAAACAGATTTACAGGGAAATGAAAACTATAATGAACCCACATGATGTCAGTTACTGCATACAACTGAATTTCCTCTGAGCCCTACCGCTACAGCAGTATTTTATAATTGAGCTTAACAGTTATCTTCCTTAGTTACCACTAAGAGAGGCAATGACCCAAGACAGGAAATCGGATTCTTCTAAAAAAAGAACTGACTCCAAAACAATAGCATACTGAAACCCACAGTTAAAGGGCTTTTTATTCTGCCAAACAATGGCAATGTTGGCTTTTGTGCAATTCCGCAGTACGCTTTTTTTTTTTTTTTAAAGATTTATTTTTTTATTTAATTCCCCCCCTCCCCCGGTTGTCTGTTCTCTGTGTCTATTTGCTGCGTCTTGTTTCTTTGTCCGCTTCTGTTGTCGTCAGCGGCACGGGAAGTGTGGGCGGCGCCATTCCTGGGCAGGCTGCACTTTCTTTCGCGCTGGCGGCTCTCCTTACAGGGCGCACTCCTTGCGCGTGGGGCTCCCCTACACGGGGGACACCCCTGCGTGGGGCGGCATTCCTTGCGCGCATCAGCACTGCGCGTGGGCCAGCTCCACATGGGTCAAGGAGGCCCAGGGTTTGAACCGCGGACCTCCCATGTGGTAGACGGACACCCTAACGACTGGGCCAAGTCTGTTTCCCCGCAGTACACTTTAAAGCACCTTCACCTATACCTCACCTTTTGCATCTTACAACCACTCAATGAAGCAGAGGCAGGGCAGATACTGTTACCTCCACCTGATTACCAAGAAGGCAGAGATGAAATAATTTGTCCAAGACCCCTAAGACAGGGTTAGGCCAGGCCCTGGGGTCCCTGGCTTTCCATCCCAGGGTTTCTCCACTACATGCACTTGCTCCTGGTGGCATGCTAAATGTCCACCAGGATCCAATGAGCCCTCTCAAAAGACTCATTACTCAATCCGAGGCTGCCACAGGGATAATTACAACATAATAACATGTTTGCTAGAGTAACAGGGATCTAAACGTCAGAGGTTTCCAAGCCAACTATAAAGAACTACTGCTAAATCACCTTTTAAAGCAACGAGCACCAGGACATTTGATGCCTAGTCTTCTCTCTGCCACCAAATAGCTGTATGAACTTGGGGAAGGCAGTTTCCCACACTGGACCTCAAGACCTCAGTTCCCTTAGCTGTAAAATGAAAGTTGGACTTAGAATCTTGAAGGATCCTCCCAGACTCAAATTGCATTCTTCTAATCCTGCAAAGACACTCACTTGGTGACATAATTTCACCAATAATTTAAAGTCTGAGATTAATCAAAATGGTGTCATATGTTACATACAATTGTGTTCTTGAAAACATATCCAGAGTCAACAAACATCCTTTTGCCATTTTATGGTGGTGGCAAGAGTAATGGATCCTCACACTAATGGGTTCTGGCCCTTGCTTTCTGCCTAGAGATGATGAAACGGAGGCACAGAGATGTTAAATAACTTGCCCATGTCTGCAAAGGTAGGAAATGATGCAGTCAGGATGACTTCTGAACTGGGGCTCTCAACCAACCTGCAAGATATTTCATGCCTCAACTTTGATCACCCCTCATGGTGAGTTCTGATATTGTGTCTTGACAGATGCTAAAACATATGAGTTGGATTTTAAAAATTAAGCCTCCTTTTTGGCAAAACAGCACTCTTGTGCTACAAGAATTACAGGTTGCTACTTTGCAGGTCTGGTTACAGGTCAGGTTCACCTCTCTGAATAATTCCTCCAAGTCCACATTCCAAATGGCAGGGAGGGGAAGATGAACACAAAGCACCAGGCAGTGCCTTCAGCAAATCCCCGATCACTGTCCTCCCAATTATTTGGAGCAGGCAGTGAAAGAGCCACTACCAATTCAGCCTTTTATACCCAAAAGCTCCCGTGTGCCAGAACACACCCATTCCACTGACCTCAAGAGCTCATTCTCATAGGGGCTCATCAGCCCAAACCCAACTCTACCAGATATTTCTTAGCCTATTAGTCCCATGATTAAACTCTGCCTTCTACCTACAAGGGCTCCACAGATATTTTTACCATCAAGTACAATGTCCCAAAAGATTCCATGAAGAAAAAGTTATAGTAACAGAAGGAAATAAGTCTTTCTTTTTTAATTTTCACCTTAACAAAACAACAACAAACAAAAGAACACCCCTGGTACTGAGGAAAGGAAATGGTGAGAGATGGGTGGTTAAATGAGAGGAACCTGTCTGATGGTAAGGTTAGCTGGAGAAGGAGCGATTTCTCCAGAGACATCCTGTAGTGGTTTGAAGCTATAGAGACCCCAGAAAAACATGTTCTTAAACCTGATCCATCCCTGTGGGTGTGATCCCATTGCAAGCAGGACCTTTTGATGAGTTTACCGCGGTTAAGGCATGGCCCAGCCCAGCCAGGATGGGTTTTAATCCTGTTACTGGAGTCCTGGATAGGCAGAATGAAATTCAGACAGAGAGAGCAAGCCACCGAGGGAGCGGCCAGAAGCTGGACTTCAACAGAAGCCAGAAGAGAAGGGAGAGAGAGACCCGGCGATACTGCCATGTGCCTTACCATGTGACAAACTAAGAACCAAGGATTGCTGGCAGCCGTCCCTAGAACGGTCTCTGGGAAAAAAGCATCACCTTAATCATGCCTTCCTTGATCTGACTTTTTCCCAGCCTGAAACTCTGAGCGAAAATTCCCACTGTTTAACCTGCCTCATTTCATGGTATTTGCTTGAGCAGCCTAGGAAACTAAGATACATCCCCAAACCTTGTTCTTTTCTATTCTTTTTTACATGAGCTCAGCTATGTAACCATATTTTCTGCTCTCTGAAGTCCAGAAAAATCCTACTTAGGGTCGTCGTAAGTCTGTACCCAACAGTATAACTTGGTGGGTAAGAGGCAGGGAGCTAGAATGTCATCGCGGTTACACCAGCTGCTGGAACACAACCTAGCATACAGTAAGTGCTCAATCAATTCATTACTGAATGCCATGGAGACCAAGGTTTTAGTCCTTGCTCCATTACTTACGGCCTGATTTGGGGCAAGTTACTCTAACCTCTGGGGTATTCCTTCCATAAAATAGGTCTAAGTAGAGTTGTTGTATTAACTAATCAATATAATTAACACTGCTGACATACAATAAAGAACAAGATACATATATATTATTATCAATAACATGTACTAATCAAAACATGGGCTATATAACACAGGGAATCCAGTGGTGGAAGATGAACTGTGGTTAACAAATAGAGAACATTCTCTCATGAACTATAAGAAATGTACAATACTAATAAATGGTGTTAATAATTGGGTGGGTCCAGGGAAAATACACCAAATGTAAGACACGAGCTATAGTTAGTAGTTTATATTTTGATGATGCTCTTTCATAATTCATAAGAAAAGTTTCACAACAATGCAAGGTGTTGCTGGAGGGGTGATGAATGGAAGCCCTGTATGATGATATGCATGTTCGTTTTCTAAGTTCATAACTTTCACTATATACTTGTTTATGTATGTTCATGTATGAATGATACACTTCAATTAAAGTTTGTTTTTAAAAAATTAAAAGGCAAGCTGTAGAAGTATACATAAATATATATATATAAAGTATAAAAAAAATAACATACTAACACTGTTTTGCTTATGCCATTCCCTTTACATTTGATGTGCTGAATGAAAAGGCCCTCCTCACAGCCTTCGCTGTGGATAAAACACGCCAGAGTAGTTATTTTAAATGACAGTCTCAGAAGTGATCCAATAGGGTTAGCTGAGCATTTCCTTCCAACTACACTGGGAGTTTCGAGAAGTCAGGGACCATATCTTTTAATTTTCCTGTCCCCTCTACTCTCGTACAGAATTCTAAACCTCACATCAAATGCTCAGTAAGTAGTAAATGAATATATCTTTTGGGATTTGGGATACAATTCCCTCGTGGGCACTCTTTACCTCCCTCCAGCACAGACCCTCGGTGACCGGGGGACTGACAGCTCAGAAGTGGAGGACCTGGGCTGGTTACTGTGCTCTACAAACGGGCCCTGGAGGAGGTGAAAGTGGAGGTGGTGAGGGGAGACCTGCCCTGGGCCCCAGTAGTTGCATTTTCTTATGTCCTTTGAAAATACCACCTCCCATCAGGCACGCCTTCTCCACAGTAACTAGCTGCCAGTGAAAAGGTGGTGTGGAGAAGTAAAAAAGGAACATATTTCAAAGAAGAAAGCAACAGTGTTAGGAATGACCCCCAAGAGGAAGAAATCAGGCCAAGACAGAGAGAGCACCCCGAAGGAGTGAGCGTGGATGTTAAAGGTCACACGGTCACACGCGATTAGCCTTTCTACCTACTGATAGGCAAAAGGTACTCAAAGTTTTAAGCATAACCTTTGACCAATTCCACACTTCATGGAATTAAACCTAAATAAATAGTTAAAGATGACAGAAAAATGTAGCTATGAGGTCAAACAAAAAAGGGGGAAAAGATACAGGCTAAGCTAATAAAATTAGTTTCACATGATGGAATAATCTGCAGCCACTAAAATGCCATAGAAGTATGTTTATTGGCAGGTAAAGATATCACTGATATGCTGTTATGCAAAAAGAGCAAGCAACAAAACAGAACATACAGCATGGTGACATTTTTTATACCCATGGTATCTTTTTATCAGTATCACTCTGACTTGAAATATCGGTGGTTATCCCTGGCTGGTGGTATCATGGCTGATTTAGTCTTTGTGCTTCTCCCCCTCAACTTGCTAATTTTCCACTATTATTCTTACAGTCTAGTATTCAAAAAATGTATCTTTTTCTGAATGAACAACAACAAAAAAATTATGTGCCAAAAAAAGAAATGGGCTACATAACCAAGGATGAATGCAAAAGACTGGAAGAGCCCTGTGAGGATGGCTGAAGATAAGAATAAACTAATTATTCTGAAAAATAATGAAATGTTTATATATTTTTTTTCTTTTCTTTTCTTTTTTTTAAAAAGGTTATGCCTAAGCAATAAGAGTAAGTAAAAGCCTGCTGGCTGAGGCACAGTCCTATTTACAGAGGAAACGACAGCCTCTCTTGGCAACTATTCTCCAGCTGGATGAAAGGTTGGAAAAATCACAGTCAACATTCCCAAGAGGGACTGGAGAGGTGATGGGAGAGCACAAGTCCCAGATTAATAATACTCCAGAATCCTGAAATACGTCAGCAATATTACTGCAAAACTGGTGCCAGGAATATGTGGGAGATCAGAGAGACCAGGTGAAGAGCAAGAAAATGGAGAAGCATGAACCTCTGTTGTGAGAAGAGCTAGCTTTGGAGTCAGGGGTAAAATCAAAATCTGGCTGCCTCTTCCAAGCTCTGTGACCACATAGATAACACACAAACCTCTGTAAGCCTCAATTTCCTGAATTACAAAATAGAAATAATACAGAACTCTCTGAGTACTAGTAAGGAATAAATGTGATAATGCTTGTAAAATGCATAATTAGGTTCCTGGAATAGAGAACTCACTCAATACATGCATGGGAGCTACACACACATTTTATAAAAGACTGGGCCTAGAAACTAGCTACCTATATGCTCGACCTTATTTTAATTCTCAATTTACCATTCACAGTTTAAACATGCGATTCCAGATTTATCAATAAGGAGCAGGCAAGAAACACTGACAAAGAAGCTTTGGAAAAAGAGAACCAGGAAAAGGCTGGAAGAAGAAAAAACACTCTGCAGAACTTGGGATTTGCAAAGAGCCATAATCCCTGGTCAACTGGGGAAGATTTCATTCTCTTTAAAAAGGAAAGAATTCTCCTTGGAGAAAGTGACAACAAATTAAAAAACTGTAAGCTGTTCCCGTTTTTTAGACGAACTCACAGGAATTAGCCAGAGAGAGGCACCACAGCTCTGGGGTCTCTTGTGAGTACTGAGACTTGTTTCAGACCACCTAAGGAGGCACTTGCAGAAGGGGCAGGTGGGGCGCAAGGAAGCTAAAGCTAAAGAGCTTAGCTGAGGGAAGTGGACTTGGCCCAGTGGTTAGGGCGTCCGTCTACCACATGGGAGGTCCGCGGTTCAAACCCGGGCCTCCTTGACCCGTGTGGAGCTGGCCCATGCGCAGTGCTGATGTGCGCAAGGAGTGCCACGCCACGCAGGGGTGTCCCCCGCGTAGGGGAGCCCCACGCGCAAGGAGTGCGCCCCGTAAGGAGAGCCGCCCAGCATGAAAGAAAGTGCAGCCTGCCCAGGAATGGTGCTGCCCACACGGAGAGCTGACGCATCAAGATGACGCAACAAAAAGAAACACAGATTTCTGTGCCGCTGACAACAGAAGCGGACAAAGATGATGCAGCAAATAGACACAGAGAATAGACAACCGGGGCGGGGGGGAAAGGGAGAGAAATAAAAGAAATAAATCTTTAAAAAAAAAAAAAAAAGAGCATAGCTGAGAGGCCTACGAAGACAGTTTCTGGAAATGAGAAATATTCAGCAGATAGGAAAAGGAGGGGGAAAACAAACAAACCCAAAGCCCACCTCCAGCTCCACAAAAACTCTACCATTCCTGCTGACAGTGCATTGCCAGTCAACCTGGGATTTAAGTTCATACATTAAAACGGAAATAAATAAGGTGGTATGGGACTCTTCTTTTTGGAGTAATGAAAGCATTCTAAAATGGACTGAGGTGATGCCAGCACAACTCTGTGATGAAACGGAGAGCCACTGAGGGTGCACTTTGGATGAACTAACTGTTCAAGGCAGGAACTATAACACAGCAAACCCCGTGGTGAATGATGGACTGTAGTTAACAGGACAAGTATGAGAACATGCTCTCATGAGCAATAAGGAATGAACAAGACTAACACCTGTTGTTGTTGTTGTTGTTGTTGTTTTTTACATGTGTAGGGCATTTGTTCATGGGAAGGACGCAAGTTTTGTGCTCCTTGTAACAATGAACCCAGATTCCTGTTGGGTGTGTTGTAAACAGAGGAGCCATTCCTCAGGCTCCCTGCTCTGAGCACACCCCATCACCTGTTGTTAATAATAGGATTTGTCGGAAAAATACACCAAATGTAAGTTATGGGCTATAAAAAGCAGTAATATTAGGATGAAAGAGCTTTCATCATTTGTAAGAAATGTGTCACAAAAATGTAATGTGGTGGAGGTGGGGCACACATGGGAATCCTGTATGGTATGCATGATTGGTTTCAAACTCACAATTTCTCTAATAAAAATAAATTTAAAAAAAGGAAATAAACTAAATGATACCCACAGTTTTTTCTTTTCTCATCTTCCTTTATCTTGATATTATTTTCTAATCAGCTACAAACAACTTTTTATCGAGAGGCACGTAGCATAGCAGTTTGAGAGTGCATCTGAGTGCTGGCTCCAGCCTCGTCACCAGTGGGATTGACCTTGAGCAACCCATGTGACCCATCTTTGCCTCAGTCCCTCACCTGTAAAACAACTACTACTACTTCACAGGACTGTTGTGAGGACTACGTGAGCTATACAGGTATTTGTCCTTATCGTCTCTTTAAATTCCATGCAATAAGGTCACCAAGCAGAAGATGGTTTTGAAAAGACTCCATCACAAATGAGAAGAAAGTGTCTCTAGAGACCTGAAACATCCAGCAGACAGCAAGACGTGGGGCCCAGTTTTAATGACTGGATGATCAACAGCTATGCTGGCCTCTTGTTCTGGGTGCTCTGACCCAAAACGGTTTAACATCTTCTCTTCCTCCCCAGGGCTCATGTAGACAGAACTTTATGCATGCAGATGTTCAAGTAAGCATTCGACTTTTTTTTTCCTGCAAAAAGCTTTATTCTTTCCACTTGATTCCGGGCTGGTTCGAGGGCTACAAGATGACATTTAAAAAGATGCCTCCTGGCTTGAGGGAGGGGCTCAGGCAGAAGCCTGGATGCCAGGGGAATAGACAGGTCTGCATTCGCCCCCTCCCCAATGGCCTCGGGGCCCAGGGAGCTCCCAGTCATGCTTGAGGGTGAGCCTTTCGAAGAGCTCCTCGCCCAGCCTGGCCTGCAGGCCAGCCAGCCTGCGGAGGCTGGTCATGTGGTCACCCATCTTCTCGATAAGTCTCACCTCCTCGCCTAGGAAATGGTTCTCCAGGAAGCCACAGAGATGGGGTCTGTGTCGGCAGATCCCAGGGCATGCTGATCCAAAAAGACTTGGTTCAGGCTCCCCTCCAGGAGCAGGGCAGCTTCCACGGTAGCCAGGTTCTACCCCGCTCATCTTGGGAAGGCTTCTGCACATCCTGGGAGAGGGCACAGCCACCACACTGGTCTTGTATCTTCAAGAGATGCTCGGCGCCCTTGCGCTTCTCCCTCGCCAACTCGTGCAAGACGTGGTCCCCGCCCTTCAGGTCCACATCGTTGCGGTTGAAACAGCAGCCCAGAGAGAGGCAGGTGTAGGAGGCCTGCAGCTGCAGGTTGACCAGGCGGTTCACAGAGGCCTCCACTGAGCCAGAATAATTGTGATGGATCTGGGAGCCAACAGTTGGCCGTCAATGAGGAACTAACCACACAAAACAACATTAGCTGGTCCTGGAAGCAGGGGATGGCCGAGAAGTTAGTCCCTGAGGTTGCGAGTGGAGAAGCAGTTGGAAGGTGGTCGATGCTGAAGTTGGGGGGTGGGGGGGAGAAGTTGCCAGGTCTGCTCTGTCAAACACTGTTGAAGCAAGAGGCAGATCTGCAGGACCACCGGGTGTGCTGAGCACTAAACGTTTTTTAAACTTGATTTGATTAGGTAATAACAGATTTAGTATAAGTTTCAAATATTAACAGCACAACGAAGTTGACAGGGAAAGGAAAATTTCCCTTCCTCTCCTGCCCCAGCCACCCAGTTTCCTGTCTAAGAAGTACTGCTGCTAACTGGTTCTCATATTTCCTTCCAGAAATCAATTAAAACGGGAAATTTACAGCATATTCAACCAATTGGCTCTTATCTGTCATGAGAATTACTATTGAGGAATCTTTAATAGTATACAAAACACCCTACACTGGTAAATGAAAAAAGTATATATAAAATTATACCTAAAGGATGATTCTAATCTGAATTATATCTTAACCAGGAAAGAAAATTACTCTGTCACAGCATTTCCTCCTGTTCTTATTATTTAGTGCTGCCACCAAACCTTGAAACGCTATCTAACTAGTGTCACTATCTTAAAAGTTTTCCACCCCTCCAATTCTAAAATGGAGTTGAGGGAAAAAATATAAATTAGAATTATCAAGTGACACAGACTTTGTTTTGTTCTAAATGAGCACGTCACTTCGTGTCTTATGCCATCACATGATCACTATTTTTTTTCAGAGTAGTCACCTTGGGAGATCACACTTCTCTTCTTAAGGTAGGGGTGCTCAGAATTCTTTTTCTGGAAGACTCCACAGCCAGTTCACAATGCCACAGCGGCCAGACAACCTCAACGTTTATAGTAACACGATGGACGGAACCCCAAATCATTTCTATAAACACGCACCTGACACTCAAGCTGGGTGGCACATGAATACATTGGACTTTAGAACAACCGTAGAAATCAACTGGAACTACATATCTGAACACAGCTGAATAGCACAATTCTGGGTGACATGTGTAGTAGGATATCTTTTAGATGCACTATAAAAACATGCAAAACAACACTACGCACTATTTATGGAGTAAAGAGCATTTTAACCTGGGCACTGAGGCTGCATCCCGGCTGCTCAGGCAGGGAGCGGGTGGGGGGCTGCTGACAAGGCTCTGCTGGGCTTTGGCTCCTGTGCTGGGAGGGGGCAGATGCAGGCAGATTTCCAGCAGTCAAGGTGCATCGTGTATGGTGACAAAGGCCATCCAGAGTCCCCTACACGAAGCTCAGAAGCCACTCTGCCTCTTCAAAGTCAGTGCATCATCTGCTCTTCAGAGCTACTTACGAAGTTTACCAAACCTGCCACTGAGAGCAACGAGGAAGGGTTCTGGGTTTGGAATATTCCTCCCTTAAAACTGGAACTGAGAAAAACACAGGGCAGTGACCGCCAAGTTGGTGTCCTGATGCTGGACAGGGGAAGCAGGGCGCCCCTCGACCACCCATCTGAGGTCACCTCCTGGGTGAACCCAGGAGAAGGAGTGTTTCTGTGATTTAAGTCAAGGAGCTATTTAAAGTCTAAGCGGTGCTCTTACAGAAGAACACGGGCAGGGAAACTTACAGAGATGTCGACAACTGTCCTGATGGCCTTTTCTTTTCTCTTTACAAAGTCATCGTCCTGCAAGACCAAAACAAAAACAAAAAAAGACATAAATCCCATGCAAAAATTAAAACACAACCGGACTGCTCATAAATTGCCTTATATAGTGACTTCTAATCACTACTTTGCCTGTAGAACTCTCAATTTTTTAACAAAGTGGAATATATTCCTCAGGGAAAAAGGCGGGAACTCTGCAGATGGCTCCAACAAAGATTGGTAAGAAAAGGGGGGGCTAGAAAACGTAGCAGCTAAGACAAGCATTCTCATTCAAAATCCTTATTAAGCTGTGAAACCCTGAGTAAGTTACCTTCCTCTAAGCCTCTGTTTCTTCATCTATAAAACGGGGAAAACAACACCTCTGTTGGGGCAGTCCTGAAGACCATTAACATCGAGCATGAATGTGCTGGGACCGGCACCTAGTAAGCACTCCTTAGCTACCAGCGGTTTTTATTATTATGGCAATTATTACTAAATTGTTACTACAGGGGTGACGTAAGCTGGTGATCCCTCAGAAAGCTTTACGGGACTATACAAAAATATGCTCTCGTTCTTGGAATTTACTAAAAGTTCTGGATCAAGTACCAAAATGAAGAGTCAGACCAGTGTTTCCCAAAGTGTTTCATGTACTGTTATTTCTATGTGTTCCTAGAAAAACAGGTCCTATGCTTAAAAAGCTTCGAACACAGGACAGAGCCTATGCCCCATCACCCAGAGTCATGGTATGTACGGGCATATTAAAGCCCCAGAGTAATGCAGTGGGAAAAGACACATTCAACGCTGCTTCCTCAGTACTTCCCAAACTTACTTAATCACAGAACCCTCTGTTCAGCTAAAATGTATTACCGTTCCATCCAGCAGGCATTCTGTGGAGCAATGCTTTAGGAAATCCTACAGAGGGTGGAAGAGTGATGCTGGGAACCACTGCCATCGCTTTGAGGAGGCTCTGCAGGGTGTGTGCAGGAGCAAGCCACCGGGCAGGGTGTGTGCAGGAGCAGGCCACCGGGCAGGTGGGCAGGGGGCATCCAAGGAGGAGGAAAGATGTGCCAGGCAGAGCCTGCGCGCTACACCCAGGGAATGGCACCAATGAGCCTCGGGGCACCCAGGCCGGACCAATCTTTCCAAACACTCGCCCAAATGGCTAAGTTTTTAACAAAATAAGTCACTGCAGGGTTCCCAGGACTCAGCGACCCACCACGCCCTCCCCTCGACTCCTGCTCGCTGGAAGCACCTGCCTGGAGGCACCACTGCTGTGCCCTCTTCAGAGGGACAGCCTGCGTCAATCCCCTCAGGGTTTGGAATGGGGCAGCGGAAGGCCTGTCTCCTGTCTCCTCACCACCCAATCACACACCTAGAAACACAACCCCCGGGGAACAGAGAAAACTGCATAAAAAGTGGCAGAAGGCTAGTTAAGAAGAAAACAATACCTGAATGGTGTCACCTAAAACAAAACAGCTCATATGGGCATTAAAAAGGATGCACGAGTAGATAGCATGGAGAAATGCTAATTTTTAAAAAGATTAAAAAAAAACCCACACATGTATAAAGTGATCACACTAAAGGAAAACGACTGGAAGAATATGAAGGGAAATCCACTAAAATTTTAATAGTGTTATCGCTAGGCGATCAGATTATGGGTGAATTTTTTCTTCTTTATTTGTATGCCTGTATTTTTCATATTTTCTGCAATTAATATCTATTATTTCTTAAATGGCAGGAAAAAAACTGTTTTTCAAAAAGAACATTACTTCATAAAACAAAAGAAATAAAAGGACAACTCTGATGGGCTTTGAACTTGGGGCCTATCTGAAGAGACAGCTCCAATGGAGGAGGAGGCCCTGCTTCTGCTTCACTGCTCAGGGCCATCCAGGGCAGGACAGAGGGGGGCCCCGGGGTGGGGAGTCGGGGTGGAGGGGCGTGGAAATGCCCTCTGGGGAACCTGAGCCTACTCCACTGCCTCCCGGGAGTCTCTAGGTGTGCACATGGTTTTTTTCGGTTGGACAAAAAAGCAGTACAATACTGACCTCAGGCAGACTGTAGGTTTTCTGGAATTGGGATATGGAGTAGGAGCGGATGTAGTCACCCATCTCTTCTTTTGTTTCTATGGCTCGCTTCACCAGCCACTGGGGAATAAAGTTGGGAAATGTGAGTAGACAGGAATGCAGTGGAGGCCAATTCAGAGATGGCACAACTCACGAACCCAAATCACTGTACTTGACTGACCGGGTCACAAGAAACTAGTGACACATACTATCCCATGGGAAAAGTAAACAGTTGGTGTCGGAGATGCTAAAAGTCAGTGCGCCCCAGGGCTGCTTAACTGTGCAGGGCTTTAAATCCTCAGTTGACATCCTCAAGGCCACTTTCCCTCTCTGTAAAGTGGAGGTAAGAATATCAGTTCCTTTCACCTCACTGGCTATTGGAGAGCAAGTGAAATGAGTACTAGCAGACTGTTGGTCAGTTTCAGAAGCACAGCACAGATACAGCTACTCCCACCTCCTCCAGGTCCCAGTGGAATATGACAGAGCCGCAGAGAACATGTTGGCATAACCTCTTGTTGACAGATGGGGAAAAAATCCCCAAACATTCAGATTGGAGAACAGTGTGTAGTGAGGGAAGAGCTCAAGGCATCAGGTGAGCACGGCACTCACGTATTCTGTCTCCATGTTCTAAGAGAGACAGTACTGGCCACGTCTTACAGAACCTAAAGTTCAGAAAGACCACGTAATTTGCTCACAAGACCGGGAGTCACAACTCTGAGGCTTTCCAGACCAGAAGACTGGAAAAATGCATTTTATTAAATGTTTCCCAGTTCTCCCAAGCTGATAACCAGAAGCAACTGCTCCTCCTTTCTCCCTGCTTACAACTCCAATTAATTAACACACACACACACATGCACACACGAACTGCGCAAGATCCAGGCATTCTGCAAGCACGAGTGCCAAGTACCACGACGGTCTTAGCTCCTCCTCACTGGCTCTTCACTGGCTCCCTTTATTACCAAAGAACATTACGAAGCATTTAACACTTCTCGGCACTGAGCACAGATTCAGAAGCCAGAGCAATTTTTAAAAATAGGGAATCTAATCTAATATAAAAAATTTCAGTCATACAATAAGACACAGAGAAAAATATAACAAGCACCCACTGGCCCAAAAGTGAAAGAAAATATTTCAAATACAGCTAAAAGACCCTGTGAACCCTTCCCAGATCACATCTCTCCCTCCTCTCAAGAGGTAACCACTGGGAAATGGACTTGGCCCAGTGGTTAGGGCATCCATCTACCACATGGGAAGTCCACGGTTCAAACCCCGGGCCTCCTTGAACCGTGTGGAGCTGGCCCATGCGCAGTGCTGATGCGCGCAAGGAGTGCCCTGCCATGCAGGGGTGTCCCCTGCGTAGGGGAGCCCCACACGCAAGGAGTGTGCCCCGTAAGGAGAGCTGCCCAGCGTCAAAGAAAGTGCAGCCTGCCCAGGAATGGTGCAGCACACACGGAGAGCTGACACACCAAGATGACACAACAAAAAGAAACACAGATTCCCGTGCCGCTGACAACAGAAACGGACAAAGAAACAAGTTGCAGCAAATAGACACAGAGAACAGACAACCGAGGTGGGGGGCGGGAGGGGAGAGAAATAAATAAATATATACATCTTAAAAAAAAAAAAAGATGGTTTGGCTATTTAAAAAAGAAAAAAGAAAAGAGATAACCACTAACCTAGATTAGCATTTATCATGTCTGTATGTCTACCTGTCAGCATTTATACGTCTATATACTTTTTGCTGCCTACGGGGGTAGCAAAAAACAACATACTATCTTATTTTGCACGGTTTTAAAACTGCATGAACGGTATCATGTTGGAGTATTCTGCAACTTGCTATTTCACTCCCATAACATCACGTTTGAGGTTACTTGTGTCGGTACATGTCGCTGTAGTTCCTCTTCTCTCCTGATAAAACATTTCTTTGGATCAGACCCCACAATCATCTGTTCTCCTGCTGACAGACATTTGGGAAGTTTTCTAGTTTTCTGTTATTGCCAACACTACTGCCAGAAACCTTCTCAAACCAGCCTCCTGAGGCCCGTACAGCACAGATTCTCCAGGCAAGCACTGACAAGAGGAACTGCTGGGTGGGAGGGTGTGCCCATTTCCAACTTCACTGGACGTTCCACGCTGCTCTCCCCAGAGGCAGTACGAGGTTCTGTCCCACACCTGTGTGCGTGGAGCTCTTGCTCGCGTCCTCTTCATCACCCGGGCCTGCCGGGCTTCTTTTCTGCCACCCCCATGGGTGCGAGACAGGATCCCACGGCGGCTTTAATTCGCACTTGCCTGATAACTGATGAGGCTGAACAGTTCTCTTCCTGTTTACTGACTATCTGGGTTACGCCTTTTAAATTAGGTTCCTGATGAGGAAAAAAGGCTACCCTTTATTTCTATTGGGTCGTCTGCCTTTTTCATATTGACTTGTCGGCATTCTATATATATTCTGGGTACTTATCCTCTGTTAGCAATAATCACTGCAAGTATCTTCTTCCAGGCTGTGGGTTCCCTTCCTTTTAAAAAAAAATATATATCTCTGTCCTTCGGTGCAGTCAAGTTTTCAATTTAATGTGATCATATTTAGCAATCTTTTTCCTTTATGGATGGTGCTGTTTTCCCTTAAGAAACCTTTTTTCCCCTCAAACAGAATAATTGTTTTCCACCTGCTATTTTGCAGGAAGTATAAGCTGTTTACTCTTTAACCTTGGCCAATCAAGAAGTGATTCCCAACAGTGTATATCATACAAAAACACTACATCCACAGAGCAGTTTGATAGCTTGGTGCATTCATATGACAAATCACCTACACTGATGAGCCTCAGAAAACTTCATCACACTGAAAAGGCCTAATTATCACAGTCATGAAAACAGAGAGCTTTGGCATCAGAGCACTGCATGTAAATTAGAGCTCTCCCATTAACCATCTGTGCGACCTTGACTTCTATGCCTCCCCTTTCCTCATCTATCCTCCTGGCCATGGGCAATTCCAGGCCCTACAGTGAACTTACTGCCTTAGTATCTCTGGGGAATAACAAGCTCTGCAGGTGATCTGGTCCCAGAGTCATGTCCGGGAACCTATGACCTTGGCCAGGGAGACTTAACAGCGAGCAGCTAGTTTAGAGAGTTCAGGTACCCTAAGGAGAAGACCATGGCATTGCCTGGGAGTCTGGGTTTGGATGTTCCTACCTAGATACAGAGTAAGTCCTCATTGGGACTTAAAAAGTCGGAAAGATGGCACCTTCCAAAGAGAGGAAAGACTCGTCCGATGAGGCTGGGGCTCTGCCGGTCACACTGCTGTGGCTGAACAGGAAGTGAACCCCTTTGGTGGAAGTGCTTGAGCAGAGGTGGATGCCAGGTGTCAGGCTTGCCACCCCCTCTCCAGAGGGAGAGCTACCAGCACTACCAACACTACCAGCAGCTGGTACTACTAGCACCACCAGGACTACTCCCAGCCAATGCGGCACTAGGAAGTTTTTTGTAATGCTAAATGAATTCAGTCTGTATTCTTTATTCTGAGATTGGAGGCTTAAGTGTCCTTTCTTTCAGGAAATGATAGTGGAAGCGAGAAGCAGTTACTTTTTTAAAATGTTCTAAACTGGAAAAATTGAGGTGGCAGGACCAGGTCAACCTCCATTTCTTACTTAAAATTTTACAAGACCATGAAGAAGTCAAGAGACCTGGTCACCGCGAGCCTAGGCTCTCACCCAGATGTATGTCCAAGCAAGAGCGGCTCCAGCCTTCCACTCACTGCATAGAATATTCACAGAAGCTCAAAATGCCCAAACTGACTACAGACGAACTCGTTTCTCATCATCCTCTTCTCAGATCCGGTCTGGATATTGCCCCAAAGTTCCAGTGAAGGGCTGAGTCAGGGCTAATCCCAGAGAGCCAGGGGGAGAAGGTTAACAATTTCACAGTATGATGGTATTGGAGGATTCAGTAATTACCTACACCCCACTTCCCATCTTCCAAAAAGGATCAGGTACCATGCTTCTGCATTGGAGACGGAAAGTCTAGCAAACATTAAAAAATCAAATTCTGAGTTAAAGCCTCAGCCTCAAATGAAAAAAAAAAAAGGTCATGGCATTTGAGGTTCCCAGGACCAACGTGGTGGTTCAGGCCTAAGTCCAGGGCAGGGAAAGTCTCCTGAGAACAAGAGAAACGACTACTTAACACAAAGCACTGAGTAAAACGTGCAGCCCTTCATCTAAGTGCTTCACACACATTAATGTACTTAGTTCTCATCCTAGCAGACAGGCGTTATCACCACCTCCGTTTAACAGATGAGAAGTTAACTCATTTGCCTAAGGTCAGAAACCTGGAAAGTGGCAGGGCTGGGATTTGAATGCAGGAAGTCTCCAGGGTCTGTGCTCCTATCCCCTTCTGCTCTAGAAGTTTTACAAGGAAGACATTCCTGGCAAGGACTACGCAGCTTCCTTCTTGGTGGCTGCCTGAATGGTGGAGGGGGGAAGCCACAGGGCCTGGAGACAGGGAGTTAGAGCAGCATCTCTGTTTCTCCGCTCACTAGTTCTCAGCCCTGAAGCCAGTTAATTGCCCTCTCCAAGTTTCGCCCTCCTCACAGGTAAAGCTGGGACTGTAAAAGATGCTTCAAGGCACATTAGGATCAAATAGAGTAATGCAGCAAGGTGCTGTGCGTGCAGCAGGCAACAAAGGTGAGCCCCTCCGCTCCTCCTCTTTTCCAGGTGCCTGGAGGGGAAGCCCAGGCACAAAAGTGCAGAGATGATGGGGAGCTGTGCAGCACAAGCCACTCAGTCACAGAGCCCCAGGGGAAGGCGGGGTGAAGGCAAGTCATCCAGTACGTGTCAGACCTTCTGCTGGGTGCTGAAGAGACAACAGTGAGCAAGGCGACCACAGTGCTTGGCCACACGAGGCATCCAGTCTGATGGGAGAGTCAGATGAACCATCCCACGCGTGGATGTACAAGAGGGGACAGACCAAAGGCAGCCATCAGGGGGCAGAAAGCGGGCCAGCTAAGCAAAGAGGTGACAGGAGGAAACCTAACAAGTATGGGGAACTCTGAACCAAGGTAAGAGGCAGGAGAACAGACAGAACAAAGAAAAGCAAGAATCAAATGCGTTTGGATAGGCCGAAAGGGACCGGGACATGCAGGGCTACAGTGTTCTACCTTCATGCAAAGGCTAAAGAAAAACCACTGACCGGAACTTTCAAAGATCGTAACAGGCAGCTGTGCGAAACCAGGGTCAACAGAGTACTAAGAGCCACTGAAGGATGACATCAGCAAACACGGTCGTGCTCTGCAGCCTCCGCGTCCATGCTACACCCACCAGGCCCAGGGCCAGCCAGGTGGCCCCTCAGCCAGGCCCGCCGGAGGACTGGCGACAGTCAGGGGACAAGCAACCACACAAGGCCCCTCACCTGAACAACAGGAAATATGTGGATAAAATCCATCCCCTGGATCTGGTGGGGCTCCAGCTGGTGTGGACATTTCATCCTCGGCAGGACTGAGACAATTTTTTCTGATAGAGCTCTGTTCAGAAAAAACAAGGCAAGAGAGAGAACACGTTAAACGGCCCTTGAGACATCAATAAAGTTTGGGCCACATCCCAGGAGAATATGGGGCTTCTCACGGAGAAGTCTGCACGACCAAGCTTCTCCTGGCTGACTGCAAAATGAGAAAAGTAAGCACTACTTAGGGATGTGTGTGTGCACAATATTAGAGGTAGTACTAATAATTATTTTTTAAAATCTTAAAATGGGAAAAAAAAGTTATTAGTGTCCTCATAATCTTTTGCATTTCATTTTACTAACCTACTTTTAAAAAATTCATGTGACAAATAATTACCAGCTCCTAATACCGGGTGCCCAGAATATTAAGACAATTAAGTTACAGTCCCTTCATTCCTGGGACTCACACATGGCAAAAGAGAAAGGCAGATAAACAATTAAAATATATTTATAACCACTAAGATTACAGGCTCACACTGGTACCAAGAGAGCACTAAGAAGGGACACATGACCTTCCTGTCATATGACACGGGTCCTCATTCCCAAAGGAAATTTGGAGTTCTCTACCCTGGGTATAAAATTAAAAAAAAAAAATGCTATCTTTTGAATTTTCCCTGATAGTCTACGATCTGGGGGAACCACATATCCTCACCCTTATCTCCATAGAGAGAAGGATCTTCGGCTTCTCAAGAGATGCTCTGACCCTCCTCCCATGCCTCAGCTGTCCTCCCATGAATTGGCTGGAATGGGGAGGGCAGGGTCCCTGAGGTCCCACAGCGTTCTTCCAGCCCAAAGGGGGGGGGGGTGGGCATCCTCCCCCTGCCCAGCCTAGGGCTGGGTGGGATAGTTTTGGGGAACTTCGCAGAGTCCTTTTTCACTGCAGATCTAATCCTCCTTCCCGTATCAGCTTATATTTGCTCTCCATCTTTCTGACTCCTGCTTTTCATGTCTTAATTGGATCAGATTCAGGAGGAGAGAAAAGAAATATTATTCGGTATATCCACTAACCCCCAAAGTCGTGGGACAAAGACTGGGAACCTTCAGGAGCAGTTTCAAGGAATGGCATGGGGCTTCTGGCTCAGCTCACATGGACAAGTTTGGTGAAACCCCACCCCAGACCCTTTTTAAAAAAATCTTAGCCTAAGCAGCTAGCTGAGAGCTTGTTTGTAAGTGCAGGACTAACTTCTAGAAGATAAAGGTCCTGGTAGACAAGGGGTCCCTTGGGTCTTACCAGGAAGCCATGTGGGCTCTCCTGGGTGACGCTGCTGACGACCTTGATCTAACTCTACCCTGCACAGCCTGGTGGGGTACTGCAGGAAACACCATCCACAGCAGACCCCCAAACTGAAGCTGCAGCCCGTGCTCCTGAAGCCAAGGCCACACCTCTGCCACTGTCCCTCAAGACCCAGTCTTGCCTTAGCTTTTAAAAACAACATAAGAACTTTTATTCTGAAATAATCTCGAACTTACAGGAGAGTTGGAAAAACAATACCAACCTCATACAGAGAACGCCAACATACCTTTGGCATTCAACAGCTTGATTATAATTTGGTGTGGTGTGGGTCTACTTGGGTTCATCCTGTTTGGAGTTCCCCAAGCATCATGGATGTATGTATCTGTCTTTCATTAAATTTGACAAGTTTTCAGACTTTATAACTTTGAATATACTTTCTGCCCCTTTCTCTCTTTCTTTTCCTTCTGGGATTCCCACGGTGCATAATATTAGTATGGTTGATGGTATCCCCCAGATTCTTCAAGCTCTGTTAACGTTTCTCCATTTTTTTCTTCCTTCTGCTCCTCAGACTGAATGATTTCCATTGTCGTATCTTCAAGTTCACTGATCCTTTCTTCTGCTAGTTCCAATCTGCTGCTGAGTTCCCCAGGGAATTTTTAATTTATGTTATTATAGTTTCAGCTGTTTGGTTTCCTTTCTTACCTTCCATCTCTCTACTGATATTCTCTTGTGTTCACCTATCATTTTCTTGATATCCTTTAGTCTTTTTGCCCACATTTTCCATTAGCTCCTTGAGCATACTTAGAACCACTTTTTAAAAGTCTTTGAAATCTGGACAGTCCCAGGTCTCATCCTCCTCACCGACAATTTCTAGTGCTTTAATCTTCTTCTTTGTCTAGGCCATCACTTCCTGTTTCTTTTTATGTTTTGCAATCTTTTGCTGAAACCTAAACATTATGATATTTTAGTGTGTTACTAGTAGAATTTAGATTCTGAGGTATCTGTTCCTTAAAGCTTATATCCAGCTTATGTTATGACAACTTTCCTTGAATGTCATGTGCTAACAAAAAAATAAAAAAGAATAAGAAGGAAAAGGCAGAAAACACCTTTTACAGTCTTTGCAGACTATGCAAATGCTCACCCATACAATGAGTTTGGAGAATAAACCCAGGCCAAAGCATAGGAGCCTCCCTGATCCTTTCCATTCACGCATCTTGTCTTAGGCATGCACGTGTGGCCCTAGGAATGTCCCATTTATGCGAACACAAACATTCCCTCTTCCCTAGGAAAGTTTCTTCATGGTCCAGGCACTGCACTGTGTATCCTATAGCCAGCAATCGCCTGCCCAGGCAGCACAACTTGACTGGTTTTCCAGAGCTTTCTGCATGAGATCTCTGTGAATAAGTTCTGGGACAGCGAGTTCCTCAGGCTAGACCCCGACAGACTGGCCAGGCACATGTGCTCCATCTGTGAATGGGGGTTACTCTGCTCCCTCCAAAACCGGGACCTGGGAGCCGCACTGCAGGTGCAGGCTGGCTCCACACCGAGCCTCTGAGGTGTGGGGGAAGGGCCAGTCGGGGAGCTGCCTTTTTCTTGATTCAGTGCTCATCCTGTTACCACAATCCTTTAACTGTTTTCTACAGCTTTCAGAGAGATGTTTCTGTCAGATCTTCCTTATCGTTCACAGCTTCTGTGGGGGACAAAGCCTGAGGCATCTCATTCTGCCATTGTGACCGGGGCAGGGACTCTTCGCCTTAGCTTTTGAATGTTCTAATATACCTCTCTAGATTTTATTTTGATAAGTCTCTCACAGTGAGTGAGATGAATTTAACGAGGTTTGGGTCTACCCAAAGTATTCCTTGTTCATTTGTCCATCTTTATCTTCCTGGAGTTGACTAATCCCACCAGGGAGCAAGACGTGCTTCAGACCAACATCTAGCCCAGGCTTGGGTGATGGTGCCATTGTCTTACCCATCGTGTCTTACTACATTTCACCTCCTCAGCCTTTTAGGATTTAAGTGATCTACAGGCAAAAACTAAATAGCCCCCAGGGAATGGTCCCCAGAAAACAAGCTAAGAAGCAGTGTTCGGTATCCAGAAAGTAGCTTTACAGGTGGGACCAGGGTTAAAACTGCTGAGGGGTAGAGTCACATCCCCACTGAACAAAGGATTGAACATCAAATCTGCACATTAACAGATAAAAAGATGAGGGGGAAGACTCCCTCTACCCACATGTGCACCTCCAGGAGGGAAGCCATGGGAAGAACACTTTCTGCCTCCTCCTCTCTGGACCTCCTCCCCCGGAAGAAGGGTGAGATTCATCCAAAAGGCTGAAGAAGAAGGAAACTCCTGTGGCTCGGGAGCTTCTGTGGCCTCCTCTTTCTTGGGGACACACATCACCTCTGCCCCGAGAGGCGTGGCCTGCCCAGTGGGGAAGCCCACAGCTGTCTAGACCGCCTGGGCTGGAGTGCGACCATTTGGTAGAGAAGTATTAGTAAACCCACTTTACAAGGTATCTGTGGCTCACTCTCGGGTAAGCTTCATTTTCAATTTTGATCTCCATCATACTCCCATGCCTTGTTTCTTAATTTCTTTGAAACTTGTGAGAGGAAAAGAGAAGTGTTTAACTGGCCCTGCTCCCCACTCCTCAATGCTTAGCCAACAAAGGTGGTGATCAACCCTGGTTTTAGGTCCTTGTCCAGCACAGGTCTTAACTATTTGTCTGTGCAGGACAGGTGATCCGCAGACACCTTTCCCCTTAGCTATATTTTGGTTCAGCAGGAAGGAAGCTCCCTCTAGTGGCTCCAAGTTCATTGGCCTGCAGTAGTTACTGATTGCCTAGAACCATTCAGGAGCTTAAACACAAAAGGCCCGGACCCCCAACACCATCCCATCTGACCCCCTGCCTCCTCAGAGAGAAGCCTACTTGCCCGGCTCATAAAGGCCCCTAGGAAAGGCTACTCCCTGTCTCTCGAGATTCACAGTGCTCTGGATGCCGCCTCCTAGAAACCACCGCCAAGCCTGGGCAGTCTGAGCAGCAGCATCTGGAAGCAGCTGAAGACAGTAACACTGCCAGGGGGTGGGGAGAGACAGGCAGGCTGGGGAGGGCAAGGAAACCAGGCAGACGAAAAACCAGGGACAGTGACAGCTGGGAGGTCCCCAGGCAGGTTTCCTAGCCTAACCTTCTAACAGGACCACTTGTCATTACAGGTCATTAGTTTCATCCCTTCCGGTTTTAAGAGTGCTCAGGGTTTGCGTTTCCTCCTTCAGTGCAAATAGTCTGAAAGAGAGGGAACTGAATCTGGGTCCGCGCTCCGGCTCCACCACCAGCTCCGGAACTTTTGGCACTCCGTCTCTCTGGCCCAATATCCCCATCATAAAACGAGGGATACTCCCTGCTCTTCCTATTCAAATGCTACTGGGAAGGTTAAATAATAAAATGTATGTGCAGGTGCTGTGAGCACAGGAGCCTCGTTAATTTTACTGCTGAAATGAACTCAGCGTGATAATGGGGCTTTAAAGACAGGCTGGGGGTGGCAGGTAGTTCACGGGAGCCTTGGGAAAGAAGAATCTGGAAGGAGAACAAGGGCCCAACTGGGCACCTATAGAAGACAGCCTGGAAGATGCTCCTGCCCCCCCAGGGAGGGTGCCACCCGACCACCCACCATGCCAGCTGGGCTACACTGAGGAATTGAGGCTAGGCAGGAGCAGTCTAAACTGCACCTCGGAGCAACTCCAGGGGGGAGGAGCTCCAAACCAGAGCACATCCTGGAACCAAAACGATGGCTGGGTAATTCAGTGTCCCCGGGCTCTGACATTTCTCCTTCGGATAGAAGAGTCTGAAGCGTCTGGTGCACTGACTCTGGTGGGTCCTTAGTGAGGGAAACCCCTGACCCCACCTTTGCCCGTGATTTCACCTCATGACTGTGTGCCTCAAGCACTTCGCAGAAAAGAAAACATCCTCAACCCCTTATCATAGCCCTGGGGCGCCAGATGTTGCAGAATTCAGAATTTCTCAGACTGCAGTACCTTAGTGTATCTAAGGCACATATACTACAGAATGTAGGACCCCTGTGGAACCTGGAGCAGCACCCTATAATCAAAGAAATTAGTATTTCTTACAGTACACTTATGAATATTTACATAAGTGGGATCAATAAGGACAATCAACAGCTTCAAGACAGTTCAGGTCATGTTTTGCCTCCAAATAAGTTTTGCAGGCAAACTTAAAAAAGAAAAAGAAAAAGAAACGTTTACAGTGTTTTTTTAGATTTCAGAAATATAGATAAGGGGTTGAGAAAATATGTAAAAAACACTGCACTACAAATGCTGAGTTCAGTGGGAGCTTTCCCAGGGGAAGGGGAGATGTGTTGAGTCACTGAAGGAGCTTTTGCAAATGATACAAGCAGCCCCCTTCCCCACCCCAACGGCACCTACAGCGGGATACTGTCACTGTCACATCCTCCACGGATACTGAGGTGAAAAAGGTCTAAGAACCACTGTACAGTTCCAAAGAAATTTAAGAAGGAGGGACATGTAGTGTCCAAGAAATAGTTGACTAGCCAAGAGAGAATGCAATGGAAAGAAATCCGAGCACGTCAGGGTGCAACAGGTCTAAAGAGCAAACAGCTCAAGTTGGAACAGAAAGCCAGAGGCCTCAAGGAGTGTCCTCAAGCAGACAGTCGGCTCATGTCAGTAACTGGTCTAAGAAGCCTGCTAACCTTAGCTACGGGCAAAGGCACATGCTTCTCTAGTCAACGAAAGAGAAAAAATGGCGATTAGAAACTCGAGGGGGAAAAGAACGCTGCATAAATCAAAGCAACTTAATATTGCTGATTCTCGGTGACTCACAGAGACCACCAGGGGCTCCGGCTAAATACCTCGGAATCGTCCTTGACTCCTCTCTTCACTTCTCACCCCAAGTCCATGCGTCAGGAAATCCTTTTGGCTTTACCTTGAACAAATCCAGAGGCTCACCTTGGCTCCACCGGTCTCCAAGCCTCCATCACCTCCCGCTAGGTTACGTAGCTGGGCTGGACTCCCTGCCTCCACCTCCGCCCCTTCAATCAGTAATCAGCCTGACCCCAATAAACAGGGAGCGACTCGGGCCCTCTGGGGATGTCCCACCTTGCTCAGAGCAGACCCGAAACCCTGGCTGGGCCCTCCCAGGCCCACACCATCTGGCCCTGTGGCCTACCTGCACTCACCCCACTGCCCTCCCCTCTCACGCCACGCCAGACCCTCGCCCTGGTGGTCCCTTTGCCTGGAACCGTTTCCCTCAAGTCCTCACTCCCGTATTACCTCTTCGATGAGGCCCGCACTGACCGTAGAGTAAACAACTGCCTCCTACCCCACAACCTCTCCCATACACCTCCCCCCGTTTTAGCTTTTTCCATAGCATTTCTATGTACATAATTTACTTATTTATTAAATTTATTGCTTATGGTCTGTCTTGCCCTCTATACTGTAAGCTCCACAAGGGCAAGGATTATTGCTTGGGGTTGTTTTTTTAAAAGGAATGTATCCAAACCACCCAGAACAATGTCCAGCCTGTGGTAGGGGCTCAATAATTACTCGTTGAATGAATGAATATATGAGAAGATACTACTTTTGACTGTGATGCTTTAATAATACCAAATACCTCCTTTTCTCTGATCTCATCACAATCTTCATGTTTATTGTAAACACTGTTTATGGATTTATTTTTAGGATCTATCAGTAGATAAAGCACGGACAATTTAATTGTTATTATATAAGATTGCAAACGTTATATGCTTAATAACTAATCTAAGTAATGTTACAGTAAAAGAAGGCTGAAAGGTAGAAGGAAAAACAGAGACATTAAAATGTTTACCTTTCGTAGGTAGGGTCAGAAGAAATGACCTTGAACAAATGGATCAAGAAACAGAAGCTTACGGGAAGGGGATGTGGCTCAACAGATAGAACATCTGCCTATCATACAGGAGGTCCAGGGGTTCGATACCCAGGACTTCCTGGCTCATGTGATGAGCTGGCCCATGTGCAGTGCTGTGCACAAGGAGTGCTGGCCCCTGCAGGGATGCCCCTGCGTAACGGTGCTCCCCATGCAAGGAGCAGCCCGTGTGCAAGGAGAGCCACCCCGCGCAAAACCACATCCCACCCAGGAGTGGTGCCGCACACACAGAGAGCTGATGCAGCAAGATGACCCGACAAAAAGAGACACAGATCCCCTGTGCAGCCTGATGAGAATGCAAGCAGACACAAAAGAACACACAGCAAATGGACAGAGACAACAGACAACAGGGAGGGGGAAAATGAATAAATAAATCTTAAAAAAAGAAATAGAAGCTTAAGTATGTTAAAATTACAAAGGTGCTCATTAGAAAAAAAGGATAATAATTAAAAGACTGGAAGAGGGTGGATGAAGGGAATGTAGTGAGTGAGCTAATTCCCTGTCTTCACTGGACTTTAATGAAAAAGAAGTGCAAGCACAGTTGGAGATATAGAAGTGACCACTCCGAAGAACCTGAAGCCTGTTCTTTCCAGGGAATAAAACTGAGGTGTAGTAAGGGAAGGGAAGAGACTTTGGCTTTTTATTTTGTTTGCTTACTTTTAACTTCATGTAGTTAAAGCCTACATAATAAAAACAAATAATAACACAATCTACTTCTGGAGCTAGCTGGACTCCCACACTGCCTCCCAGAGAAGAATGAAAGGTCTTTTTAATAAGATGCCAGAGAACCACAACAACCTGCTATCGGCAGCTGGGCCCCAGAGGGCAGAGTGACCCCGTGTGAAACAATGTCCTCTTTAGAGAAGCCTCATGAATGTGCTCTGGGGGAAGCAGATATGGCTGAAGCATTTAGGCTCCTGCCTACCACACGGGAGGTCCCAGGTTTTCCTGGTACCTCTTAAGACAAGCAAGACAACAAGCTGGCGCAACAAGATGATGCAATGAGGAAACACAGTAAGAGACACAACAAGCAAGGAACGGAGATGGCTCAAGCCAATGGGTACCTCCCTCCCACAGGGGAGGTCCCAGGTTTAGTTCCCAGTGCCTCCTAAAAGAAAAAGGGTGACGAGCACACAACAAACCGACACAGAGAACAGAAAGCAAGTGCAAAAATGGGTGGTGGGAGGGGGGAGGGGAAATAAATAAAAGAAATCTTTAAAAAAAAAAAAAAGAATGTACTTTGGTTTGGTGGAAAGAGCATCTGAAATTCTGAGGAACCAATTTTTTTTCCACTGTATGGAAACTGTGAAAGGGGTGATTTTTTCTGTTTTCTTCTTTGCTCTGGTGGCCAAATAGCTTAGCCCCAAACCTGTGACCCACCCTGAGGAAAACAAAGCCTTGGAGGCCGTCACCTGTGTGGTGGCCCCACCTCTAACTCAGCCTCCTATTCCCACCTCTCCCATTTGCTCTCCTTCTCTGTCATTTTGCAGGTAGTGATCTTTCTGCTTTGTCTGTATACTTATAAACTACTTTTAATCCTTTGAAGTGTTTTTTTTTGGGGGGGTGGGGTGGGTAATGCCTCAAAAAAATGAATAAAGAAACCAAGTCACAGAACCAGAGAGAGGTGCGTTCATCTATCCCTCTGGTTACAGATAAAGAATCTGAGGCCAAGAAAGGAGTGGCTTGTCCAAGGTCACACAGTGGCCACTGGCAAGGCTGGGAGCCCAACGGGGCATTCCAAACGGCCTGAGGGCATGGCCAACCCCCCCCGATGAGCAATGGAGGCTGGGCAGGGCACCCCAATGGAGACCTCCTGCAGGGCCCATGCTGCCCTTTCTCAAAGGCAGGTAGTGAAGGCTCTGCCCTACACAGAAGCAATGGGAGGGAAAGATCCTCCTTTTCTCCCCCTAGCTCCAAATTAGCTGACTTTGGAAAGAGACAAATTAAATAGTCACTACAACTTTTGATCTAGAAAATGTAATAGAAAGAGCCCCAAAATTAAATGATTCAGCTGCGTGATCTTGGCCTCTTTCCACCTCAGTTTCATCAACTGTAAAACAAGTTTAATACCTGTTGTCATAAAAGTTAAAATAAAGTATGTAAAGCACCTAGCATAACTTCTGGTGTATAGTATACTCGAAAGTTAGCTCCCTTCTCCCTCTTTAGGCTCTTCCATGGCAAACCCCAGTAACTTACATTTTTTGACCTATTGTCGAGTTTTCCTGAAAGAGCAAATCAACGTCTACATCAAAGCTGCAAGTGGTGATGCACCAAGTCATTCCTCCCACCACCTGCAAGACACAAAGAAAATACTCATTTTCCCTTCTAATTCTGGAAGAGGGAAAGAAGTGGGTGGTAGATAATAGTTCTTATAGACTCAGTAAACAGACAAAATCTAATAGCTTTAGAGAGAGGGAGTATATGTGTCCTCTTTACCGGTCAACTGCAAAATTATATAGACTTGTCCAATGAAACTTTCTGCAATGATGGAAATGTTCTGCCCACACTGTTCAATACTGTAGCTACTAGCCACATGTGGCGACTGAGTCCTTGAAACGTGGCCAGCGAGCCTGAGAAACTGACTTCAAAATTAATCTAGTTTTAACTCATTTAAATAGCTACATGTGGCTAGTCGTAACAATACTGGACGATGCAGATCTAAAAAACCACTTTTCTAATAAGCAGCCTAGAAATAAACATTTGTTTATTCAGAATTTCCTAGGTGCCCCAGTACTATCGCTAAGATAAGTGAAGGAAGGGAAAGTTAGGGAAAAAGCAACCAAAGTGACATTTACGCTTAGCATCTAAAACACCAGGTGTTTTACATCTGACCCTCCTAAGGATATGGAAAGGCAGGCATCCTTATCCCCTTTCCACAGACAAGACAAGCTCAGGAGGTTGAGCACCTCCTGTCCGAGGTTACAGAGCTGTCAGAGCTAGTCCAACTCAGTGTGGCTGACCCAGAACCTAACTATACCATGCTAATTCATATTTTCCCCTCTTTCCCTTCATTTTACATGCAATGAACACATGATTCCCCTGAGTCCCTCAGGATTATTATTAAATGGCCACGTCCTTCACATATGCTCTTTATAGTGAAGGGAGCAGAATATTATTTCTCAGCTGTGAGAAGCCTTGACCCAGTTTCAGGCAAGCGCCAGATTCCTCCGGAATTCTGTGTTACTGTTCTACAGACCAGACCTGAAGGCTACAAGGCTGAAATTGTGTGGCTTACTGCTTAATTTTCATTCCTCTCATTTTTCCCATCGACCCTGCTCTACTTATCTCACAGGATATTTCTGAGATGCAAATGAGACTAAGGCTAAAAAGCCACTTTGAATTAAAAACCTTTACAGACACAGCAGTCTGATAATAGAAACACAGCAGGGGATCTTAGCCCTGGTTGTCTGAGACTCATGTGAGTGCCTAAGAAAACAGATTCCAGGGCCCCAGGCCAGACCTCACTAACCAGTTTCAGCAGTGAGGCGCAGCCAGCTGCCTTCTAAAACCACCCACTGAGCGTCTGCTGTGCACAGCCAGGGCCGGGACTCGCACGTCCTTCCACCAGGAAGCCTTCCTGGTCTGCCTTTCGGGCAAGGACAGCTCATTTCAGCGCCCAGCTCCACGGTGGCACTCGTCGCACTGGGCTGGATATTCTATGCTTGTTGGTTTACTTTGTCTCTCTTGCCTACAGTACAGAAGTGGCGCTCTTTGAGGGCAGGGTACTTGTCTTATCTGCCCTCAACATCTGCAGCAATGCCCGGTACATAATCGTTCAGGCCCAGCTGGAATAAAAGACTGCACTCGGTAGTGACGTCTCCCTCCTTCAAAACCAGAGCTGACTGACTATTCACCGAATAGGTGGCAATTGTCTCCAAGCATGACAACTTGGGATAGCATGTTACTAACTCAGATTAATTTATTTTACATACACTTTATCGCCCCATCCAAACTGTAAGTTACTTGAAGAGAGGAAGGCTAAGCTTCAAGCACAGAAAAAATACTTCGCCACTATCTACTCATGTATTATTTTTCAATTAATAGTTAGAATCAAGGTAACATATATATAACATAAAATTTGCAATTTTAACCACTTAACCATTACTCCATTTCAAGTGTACAATCCAATTCACTAATCACATTTACAATGTTATACTATCACCACCAATGATTACCAAAATTTTTCATCACTTGAAATCAAAACTTTGTACCCATTAAGCAATAGTGTGCCCCATTCCCTACCACCACCACCACCACCCCTGGTAACCTGCAATCTACTTTCTTGCTCTCTATACTTGCTTACTCTAGATACCTCATATAAGTGGACTCATACAATAGATGTGCCTTTGTGTCTGGTTTATTTCATTTTGAATCATATTTTCATGGTATATCCTTGTTGTAGCATGAATCAGATCTTTATTCCTTTTTCTGGCTGAAAAATATTCCACTGTATGCATACACATTTTTTTTGTCCATTCTTCTGTTGATGGACACTTAAGCTGTTTCCAGCTTTTGACTAATGTGAAGAATGCTGCTATGAACACTGGAGCTCAAGTATCTGTTTGAATACCTGCTTTCAATTCTTTGGGGTATATAGCTAGTAGCGGACTTGCCAGGTCATATGGAAATTCTGTTTAACTTTCTGAGGAACTGCCAAACTTTTCCACAGTGGCCCCAACATTTTACAATCCCTGAAATACCCAGCTACAACTAAGAGCTTCAGAATTTAAGTCAACTTAACGTTTTGTTCTTCATCTTCTCGTTTCCACCTAAAATAAAAGTCCAGTTTCACTGGTAAGAGACACCTTCAACAAAGGAACACCCCCTTTGATATAACCCCTGATGCCACTATCTCACTGCCAAAGAGCAGATGACAGAGCTATATATCTTAGTCCCGGAAATCCAACAAGCAGCCACGCAGATGCCTGTGGGCACAGTGCTACCTGGGTGGTAAAGAACAGGGTCCCATACTCAAAGAGGTGAAATCACCATAGGTAGAAAGACACAGGCAGGCAGTATAGCTGCTGCAGGAATCCAGGGAAAGGGAAGGTTAGAGCACGCGACCTCCCTCTCTAGCATGGTTTCCTCCACAGGTTGTTCCACTAGAACTGTAAACTCCTTACAGAGAGGAACAGACTTTTTGTTTGGTTTTTTAACTTTGTACTACTCATCCTAGTCCCTGGTGTAGCTGACAATGAGGACAAGAACAAAGGAAGGAATTCAAATACCTATCTCAGAGCCATATGAAGGTTCCCATTCTCTGTGTCCTCACCAACACTTTCTTTCCAATTTTTTGATAATAGTCATTCCAGTGAGTGTGAGGTGGTATCACATTGCAGTTTTTTTTTTAAGATTTATTCATTTATTTCTCTCTCCACGCTCCCCTCAGTTGTCTGTTCTCTGTGTCCATTTGCTGTGTGTTCTTCTTTGTCTGCTTCTGTTGTTGTCAGCGGCACGGGAATCTGTGTCTCTTTGTTGTTGCGTCATCTTGCTGCGTCAGCTCTCCATGTGGGTGGCACCATTCCTGGGCAGGCTGCACTTTCTTTTGTGCTGGGCGGATCTCCTTATGGGGCACACTCCTTGCGCGTGGGGCTCCCCTACGTGGGGCTCCCCTACATGGGGACACCCCTGCGTGGCAGGGCACTCCTTGCGCACATCAGCACTGCACGTGGGCCAGCTCCACATGGGTCAAGGAGGCCCAGGGTTTGAACCGTGGACCTCCCATGTGGTAGACGGACACCAAAACCACTGGGCCAAATCCACTTCCCAACACATTGCGGTTTTGATTTGCATTTTCCTGATGACTAATGATGTTGAACACCTTTTCATGTGCACCTTTGGAAAAATGTCTACTCAAGTCCTTTGCCCATTGTTTAATTGGGTTGCCTGCTTTGATTTGAGTTGTAGGAATTCCTTATATATTTTGAATATTAAACCTTTATCATATATATGGCTTGCAACCATTTTCTCCCATTCTCGTTGTCTTTTCAATTTCTTGATAATTTCCTTTGATGCATAAAAGTTTTTAACTTTGACGAAATCCAATTCATCTACGTGTTTAGTGCTCATGCTTTTGGTGTGGTATTTGAGAATGCACTGTTAAATACAAGGTCGTGAATATTTTCCCCTTTGATGTTTTTCTAAGACTTGTAATATTATAGCTCTCATATTTACTTTATTGATCAACTTGGAATTAACTTTTGTTTACAGTATGAAGTAGGGATCTACTTTCACTCTTTTACATGTGGATATCCAGTTTTTCAAGCATGATTTGTTGAAGAGACTATTCTTTTTCCACTTAGTGGACCTGAACCCCTTTTGAAAATCAATTGGCTATAGAAGTATGGGTTTATTTCTGGACTCTCAATTCTATTCTCTCTCTATGGCTATCCTTATGCCAGTACCATATTGTTCGATTACTGTCACTTTGCAGTAAGTTTTGAAATCAGGAAGTGCTAATCCTCCAAATTTGTTCTTTTTCAAGATTGTTTCCACTATTTGGGAACCTTTGCAATAAATATTATACCATATGAACTTGAAGACTGGCTTTTCCATTTCTGCAAAAAAGGCCACTAGAATTTTGATCAAGAGCGCATTGAATCTGTCAATCATTCTGGGAGGTACTGCAATTTAATGGTATTATGTTTTCCAATCCATGAACACAGGATGTCTTTCCACTTATTTAGGTCTTTAATTCCCTTCAGCAGTGTTTTGTAGGTTTCAGTATACATATCTTTGGTTAAATTTATTCCTAGATATTTTATTCTTTTAGATACTATTGTAAATGGAATTGTTTTCTTGATTTCCTTTTCAGATTGTTCATTGCCAGTATAGAGAAATACAACTGATTTTTCTATGCTTATTATGTAGACAGCAACTTTGTGCAATTTCATTATTAGCTCTAGCAGCATTTTTGTGGATTCTTTGATATTTTCTATATATAGGACCATGTCACCTGTAAACAGAGATGTGTTTACTTCTTCTTTTCTAATCTGGATGGCTTTTATTTCTTTTTCTTGCCTAACTGTTCTGGCTAGACCTCTCAGTATGATGTTGGGCAGAGGTGAAAGGGGCCATCCCTTTCTTTCTTGTTCCTGACCTCAGGAGGAAGGTTTTCAGTCTTTTACCACCAAGCACGAGGTAAGCTGTGGGTTTTCATATCTGCCCTTTATCACATTGAGCAAGTCTTCTATTCCTAGTTTTCTGTTTTTATTAAAAAAGGGTGCTGGCTTTTGTCAAATGCCCATTCTTTTCTTTTAATAGGAAATCTGAACATATCTATAATAAATCTGAATTAGGGAGAAATGGAAAAAGTAAAACTACAAGCTCTCTTTTCCTTTCCTCTCACGGCAAACTTGTAATCCTGACAAAAGGAGCCTAATGCTTAGAAAGGTTTCTGCTTACCTTGTCAAAAGGTGACAAGCCTTTAATTCTTGCTCTGAAATATCCAGCTGCAACTAAGAGCTCCAGAATTTCAGTCAACTTGACATTTTGTTCTTCATCTTCTCTTGTTTCCACCTAAAACAAAAGTCAGAAGTATGACTGGTAAGAGATACCTTCAACAAAGGAACACCAGATACAACCCCTGATGCCAAGATCTCATTGCCAAGGAGCAGATGACAGGGCTGGATCCTAGCCCCTGAAATCCGGCAAGCAGCCACGCAGATGCCTGTGGGCACAGTGCTACCTGGGTCGTAAAGAACAGGGTCCCATCCTCAAAGACATGAAATCATCATAGGTAGAAAGACACAGGCAGGCAGTATAACTGCTGCAGGAATCCAGGGAAAGGGAAGATAAGAGCACATAACCTCCCTCTCTAGCACGGTTTCCTCCACACGCTGCTCCACTAGACTGTAAACTCCTTACAGAGAGAACAGACTTTTCATTTGGTTTTTTTTAACTTTGTACTACTCATCCTGGTCCCTGGTATTGCTCACAACAGGGGCAAGAACAAAGAAAAGAATTCAAATATGTATCTCTCTGCATTTCTCCTTCTATCTCTAAAACAAATATAGGGAAAGCTTTCAACCCAGACATATTAAAGGGTGATTACTACCAAATAGGATTGCCTTAAATAAGGAAGTCACCTAATCTCTTTAAACTGGGATTTGCTTTAAAATTTTTAATTCATTACCTTCTTTTACCCCAGGTATTTATCTACTACTTAAATCTGTTTAAGTATTCTGGCACTTTGACATCCACTCGTTTTCATTAACTGTGCCTTTCCTCCCTTCCATTATTGCAGAAAATCAGAAACAACCTCTCTACATAACACCTCATACCTATCTCTGACTACTTCCCCATCCAACAATACCTGTTATTCCTTCACTTACTGTGCGTTAAACATTTATCTTCCCTTCCCTTTTATTCACATTTCATGACAGGAATATTGTAATTGCCTCTCAATCTTTCTTCTCTGTTCATTTGTCTTTCTCACTCTTCCTAATCATGGCTTTCACATTATCCCTCTTTAGCTCCCCCCAATTCCTTACCTTCAATGCATCAAACACTGTTTATATGATAAATTTTACATTTCTTAGCTTGGGATTCAGTACCTTGGCTTCAATCTATCTTTTCTACTTCATCCTTTATCTACCCCCAAAATAATCCAGATATGGTTATGCCCAACCTAGGAAGCGATGCCCACTCCCATTTCTTCACTGTTCACCACTGCCCCCCTTCCTGCTATTCTCTAACCATCTGGAAACCACCTTCGAATTCTGGCTGCTATTTGCGGCCATCCCTACAAATCCAGTCTGAAATGATCATTTTTCTGCATTTCTATTTCATTTATCAACCTCTTCGGAGTGACATGTCTGGTGTTAGGTACACTGTCTTTACAACTGGACTGTCTGCTGGTTCAGGAGAGGACCATACATTACACGTACATGTATGCCCTCTTGCACCCAAACAGCATTAGGCTCGAAGAATACACCTATATATAAAATGATGCACTTAATCCATTACACAAAGTACCTAAGCCAAGTATGTATTAAGAAAATGTTTTCTAATCATGACATTGATAATGAAAAGTCAAGTTTATTTTGAGGCACAAACTGCTAAGAGAGGGAGCATACATTTTAACACAAAGTTGACCACAGAATTATTAAAGTAACTGATAATCCTTTGTGATGGTGGAAAGGGGAGTGACAATCTTGAGCTAATGCTCACTTTATTGCTCCCTCTCTCATGACCCTGTCCAGTCTATTAAACTTTCTGAAGGTTAGCAATCCCTAGTTCCTAGTGGGCATTAAGAAATAAAGAAAATAATATTAATTTTTCACACCTTTTCTTCCTTCTGGAAGAGATCTTGGATGGTTGAGAAATATCTACAGGTGGAGAGACTCAAAGAAAATATAAAAAGCACTTATGGTTCACAAAGACAGAAGAAAAACGGGATATCTAATTATTTCTTAAAACTCCTGGATGCAAAACAGGAACACTTCATTTGTTCAACCACTATTTATCATGAAAATACTTTCAAGAAGAGGTAGCTGGCAATACATCACAGAAAAAGCACATCTGCCTTCAACTCATATTTGGAAGCAGCTGATGGCCACAGCATGGCAGGTGCTCAGCCAAGGCTACTTGACCACTCACTCCCAGAATGAAGAAGTTCACTTCTGTAATATAACCTGTGAAATAACTTTTTGGCCTAAGACATTGAATGGGGGGAGTTAATAAGACTCCAAATTCACTTTGCAGATTTACAGTGAAACAAAATGGAAAAGGGCCACTGGCTCACATGTAGGGAATAAAGAATAACCTCTCTTGAAGCCATAAAAACCTACCAAGCTGGTTAATATATCCAAGTGTTAAGACTAAAATTCAGATAAAGACAAATGACTGTGAACTCTTAAACCAGGCACAATAAACTCTCAATTGCTCTGTACTGTAGTTCTCGTAAGCTGGAAGGCGGGCCAGATCTAGCTATCTTTCTGTTCTCCACATATATACAGTAGACGGTTTAAAAAAATTCAATGTAGTGAATTAACTGGACTAATGACAACTTAATGATACAGGTTATCAGTATTTAAATGCACTGATTTTGAATTACATAATACTAATTTTGATAATATTTACACTGATTGGCTTTGCCAAGCTCTGGAAGATAGTGACAAATCACACCCAGGCTCCTGGCACTGAGGAAGGGTTAAACAAGGCAAATACAGAGAAGCAGGTCGTTTTTCATTTCAAAAGACCCCAACTGACAGCACTGTGGGAAGGTAGAACCTGGGAGACCAGAAAGAAAATCTACAGCAAAAGACCAGGCAAAAACTTGATGAGGGCTTAGAATAAAGAAGCAGCAAAAAGAAAACTCCAAATAACATAATATGGATCCTATTCCTCACAATTTCAGGCCCCATCACAGTAACGTGCAGGTAAAGTTTCACCTAATACAGGCATACGGACATGACACCTGAGAGGTTTTCCCAAAATAACAACAAATGGACTTTGCATGCTGAAAGCACACACTATAGAAGTATCTGTCAATCCACACCATATCCCCAACTTCTGCACCCAGAACACACGGGATAAATGAGCTGATTTGGGAGGGGAGCCAAGAAGCAAATTCACGCGCAGATAAATGTGAGAACTCAGGTGTGACTAAATGAGTCCCCCTACCCAAGTGCCTGCTTTCAGCGCCTTGGGAAGGGGGTGCAGATGCAGCCGGATTCCATTTCCCTCAAGAATCTAGTCAACCAGCCTGGCTTCTTAGGAAATCAACAGAGGGTAGACAGAGGCAACCAAACTTAATGATACTTGCAGCCAGAAGGAAATGCACTTTTCCTTTATTCCCAACCAACGTGGATATCCGCAAACCATAGATCCCCTGTCCCCTAGAACTCAGTGAGGACTTAATAACAAACCCCTCTGGAAAGACACACATCGGAGAAGGCGGCGTCGCTGGGTCCCAGGCCCGCACAGCCCCCAGAAAGCCGGGGCGCACTGATCCGGCGGGACACTCACTCGCTGCGCGCACAGTTCCTTCACTTCCTGCCGCCTCCCGGACCCAGGGAGGGGGTAAATACACAGTGGCAATCCCTTCGGATACCTAGGGGGATGGGGCTGGCCCCGGGACCCCACCGAGGCGGCGGCTCGTCGCCAGGAGGTCACCGCCCTTTGCACAACTCGAGCCGAACCGTTCCAGCGCGCGCGTCTCGTGACCTCCAGGGCGCAGCAGCCCCGGCTCCAGTGGCGAACCCTGCGGCGCTTGGGGGGCTGGAGCGGGGGGGGAGGGCCTGCCCGGGAGAGAGCGGAGGTGGACGCCCCCAGCCCCGCCGGCTGCGTCAAGGCAGGTGTCCGGCTGGGAAGGCCACCTCGGTCCCAGAAGACCCGGCAGCGGCAGAAGTTTGTCCCCACCCACCCGGTCCCCCTCGCCCGCGCAGGGGGACCTCGGGGGCGCGCGCTGACCCGGCCGGTGCTCCCCCGCCGGCGACACACCTGAGAAAGGGGCGGGGCGCCCGCACAGGCGGCTCAGGGTCCCCCTCGGTCCGCCGCCCCGGGAGCTCAGCCCTCTCCTGGGAACCCCGGCATGTCCTTACCTCCGGGAGACTCTGGCTCTCGGGCCCCTTGGGGAAGCCCATGATTCGTTCAGCTGGCGGGCGGCGGCAGCGAAGCGCAGACAGTGCCCGGAGGAAGCTGTTCCCGGCCGCGGAGCTGCTACCGGGGTGGAGTGCAAAGCGGGAACTTCCTCGGTCTCGGCCGCCGCCACCGGCCCGGAGCCCCGCGGCCACACGGAGCATGCGCGCTGCGGCGGGGCGGGGCGGGTGCGATGGCGCCTGCGCCTGCGCGGGACTTGCCGGTCGAGGCGGGGCCGGGATGCCTTGGGAGGGCGGTGGTGGGTGTGTGGCGGGGTCCTCCGCCCCGGCTCTAAATTTTTTACCTGGGCGCTTCACCAAGGGGACTGCGTCTTGCGGTTTGGGGTAGTTTTGCGTTCCGGCCCCTTTGACTCCCTGCCCTGCCTCCCGTTGGTGCCTCGGAAGCCCCATAACTCCAAGGCCGGGACCGGAACAGAGATGAGCCTGGAGATTCCAGACCCGGGCCGGGTTTTAGCTCGGAATCGGGGTGTACCCAGATTAGCAAGCACAGGGACAAACCTCTCGATATAGGAACTAGAAAACAGAGCCCCAGAGAAGGATCCTCCACGCCGCCGCCCTCCCCGGCGTCCGCGCCAGGGGCATCTTCTTCCCCAGGAGTTCTTGCTTGTGATAATGCCACCCCCCATCCCCGGGTTCTGGGTCTTTCTGCGGGGAGGACATCGCCAAGAATGTAGACGCCTGTGTTTATGTCACATTCGTTGCCACACCACTTACATGCTTCACCCTCTGGGAGTCAGGGCGTCCCTTGCTTGTCCCAGAAGAAAGGATTGTATCCCGGGCCACAAGCCCTAGTCCTGCCCCATGATCCGTTATTCTCCAGGTTGGTTTGTTTTCATTTGTAAATGATGAAGAGGTGACTTCTCTGGAAACTTTTGCTGTCGAAGAGATCGTTCCTTCTATGTGTGTCTGGGAAGGGACTGGAGAGGCTTGGGGTACAGAAAAGGCGGGGAGGGGGATGCTAGCTATAAACTCCTTGAATCAAAGCGTGTGTGTGTGTGTTTCTCTGAATCCCTAGCATCTCAGAAAGTTGACATCAATAATGTTTGTCCTTGAGAAATTCTCTACTCCCTTTGTACCCCTCCTGGAGTTTATCCTGACAGAACAGAGGTTTGTCAGGAACCAGAACACTGCAGTGGTTGGAAGGGCCCTAAGACAGACAGTTTCCTTCTTAAAGGCTGAGATAGCAAATACTATACAAAGCTGTGTGCCAACACTCGACCCCACCCCTCCCACCAGTAATTTGAATGGGTGTTCTGAATACGCACGTTAAGGTGTTGAGATGGTATCCTTCCTGCATGTGTTGGTGACTTCTTGCTGTCACCCATTGTGAAGTCAATAAAATTCAATTTCTAAGGTGATTGCTCTCATAATTTCCCAATTGTGTTTTTTGTGTGTGACCTTAACACTATCCTTCCCTGAGGTGATACAGGAAGGAGGGAAATGGAGGGTGATTATCATTTGTGGCCATTGGGTGACCAGGCAAACACAGATGTCTAGGGACATATAGCCAAATCTCACATAGCAGGAAAGCCTAAATGGCTGTATAGAAAGCAACATAGGGGCAGAGGGCCTGGAGAATAAGAGGGCTCAGCCAGGCCACGGCGCAAGTCTCCTGTTGTAAATGCCTTTGCAGTATTTCAAGTAAACATGAGCAGCGGTCTTCCTGTCTCTGTAGGGTGACAGTACTAGAGTTGGGCTGGTAGCCTGCTTTTTTCCTACCCGTAAGATTCCTACCCCTAAGCCATGAAAGCTTGAGTAGCCCAGAGGTGAAAGAGAGCACGTGCCCAACCATGGAGAGGAACTTAGACAATGTCCAAGAGGGTTTGTGAGCCTCTCAAATAATGCATTTCTTTCCCTCCTCCATGGGCCCAGGTACACATCTGTCTTCCAAGTGGTGTGTTTGGGATGAGGAATCAACCATTCTGCTCCTCCTTTGTATTCCAGTACATGGCTGTGTGATGTTCTTCTCTTTGCAAGATTCTTGGGAGTCTCACACAGACCTTCCGGTCATGGGCAAAGGGGTGCCATAGTAAAGAGCTTCCTGTTAGGATCACCTTTAAGCTGGATGACGTTTTGAATGGAGCCTCAACCATTCTGTCTCCAGGCTTCTCTTTGATACTTTCTTTACCAGGAAGGGGAATCGCGAAGTCCTGAAGCAGGAGGGGACCTTAGAAGGCATCTAGTGCAATAAGGGATGTTCAGAAAAAGTAGAGTGGCATGGCTTGAGGTCAAACAGCACATTAGCGGCAGTGCTGTGATCAGAGGCCAAAATTTCTGATTCACAGTGTACTTTATTCATTGATCTGTCTATCCATCCATCCACCCATCCATCCATTCTTCCATTCATTCATCTAAGAAGTATTACTGAGTTCCTTCTATCTCAGTGACTCTCAAACTTGCTTGTTCATTGTAATCACTTGGAGAGCTTTGAAGCTACCATACCTGGGTTCCATCCCAGAGATTGATTTAATTGGTCTGAGGAGAGAGATTAACATTGATTTTCACATTTTATATACAACAGAGTAGTAAACAGTGACTTCATTAGGATTGTTTCTTTTTTTTTTTTAATATATATATTTTTATTAGAGAACTTGCAGCTTTACAGAAAAATCATGCAGAAAATACCGAGTTCCCATTTATTTCCCCATTATTAACACTTTACCTTAGTGTGGTACCTTTCTTACAATTGATGAAAGGATATTAAATTAATTGTTCTACCTATAGCCCATCATTTACAATATAATTCACTGTGTTGTACAGTCTTATGGGTTTTTTGTTTTTGTTTTGTTTTTTATTATGTTTTATCTTTTTAAAGATACTTAGATTACATAAATGTTACATAAAAAATGTAGGGGATTCTCATATTCCCCATTCCCTATGCTTCCCACACTTTCCCACATTAACAACATCCTTCATTAATGTGGTACATTTGTTATAATTGATGAACACATATTGCAGCATTGCTACTAAGTGTGGATTATAGTTTCCATTATAGTTTAAACTCTCTGCTTATTTCTTTATAAATCACAATGGCACACAAAATTCAAAATCCATAAACAAGGAAGCCGATGTGGCTCAGTGGTTAAGCACTGGCTTCCCACATACGAGGTCCCAGGTTCAATGCCTGGCCCAGTACCTAAAAAAAAAAAATCCACATACAAATTAAGGATCTTTAGGTTAAATGAGTTCCCCCTGAAAATTCTTACTTGTATGCTGGTCTCAAGTAGTAAAATTTTACAAGGCACCATCCTATAGTTAGCAAGTACTTTTCTACAGTAAAATAATGGAGGTACACTAGTATAAACAGACTTAATCTCTTTACTGCTAAATGAAAGGAAAACACAACCCAAAACACACACATTCACATACATGTGTGCACACACACATATGCATACACTTGGACTGATTCCTCCAGTACAGTTTTCCAAGAAAATAATTTTATTAAAAATTTCCGGGAAGTAGACTTGGCCCAGTGGATAGGGCATCTGCCTACCACATGGGAGGTCCGCGGTTGAAACCCCAGGCTTCCTTGACCCGCGTGGAGCTGGCCCAGGCGCAGTGCTGATAAAAGCGCGCAAAGAGTGCTGTGCCATGCAGCGGTGTCCCCCGTGTAGGGGAGTCCCACACACAAGGAGTGCGTCCCATAAGAAGAGTGGCCCAGCACGAAAGAAAGCGCAGCCTGCCCAAGAATGGCGCCGCACACACGGAGAGCTGACACAGCAAGATGATGCAGCAAAAAGAAACACGGATTCCTGGTGTCGCTGATAAGGATGGGAGCGGTCACAGAACACACAGTGAATAGACACACAGAGCAGACAACTGGGGGAGGGAGGGGAAAGATATAAAAAAATAAATCTTAAAAAATTTTTTCTAATAATTTTCATAATTTCCCAAACTATACTCTATTAGCTACATTAAAAAGAATTTAGCAAGAACCAAACTTCATAGCAATGAATAAGCATGCCTAAGGATATCTGCTCCTTTCTACACCTCATGGAGAAAATGATATCTAGCATTTTCTTGCTAAAGTAATTTAGTATTTCAACATTTCTTGTTTTGGGTTGTAACTGGATTTTTAAAGCTCCACTGGTAATTGCAAAGAGCAGCCAATTTGAAAAGCACTAGTCTCTGTGCCAGAAGCAGGTCTTGGTGCTGGAGATACTAGAATCAGCACACAAGACAAAATAATTACTGGCAGAAATTAAACATGTAAATTAATAAGATACTGTCACATAGACCTAAGTGCTATTAAGGGGGGGGAGTGCAAAGTGAGAGCTGGGGCTCTTAGATGAAGGGGTCAGGAAAGGGCTGTGAGGTACCATTTCGGGGAGACCTAAATGACTAGAAGGTGCCACAGGAAGATTTCAGAGAGAAGCATTCCAGGCAGAAGGAGCATCTGAGGTTTTCTGGGGAATCCATCGCCCCTCTGACCTGCTCTCACCCTCTCACCTTGGTCGCTGCCATTGAGGCAAGCCAGAAAGGCTCCAGAGCAGGTGGCCTGGGAGGAGGGGCCTGAGGAGTGGGGTCTCTAGGGTGGATATGGGGTATGGGACATGGGGACTGGGGCCTCAGTAGGGTGGCAAAATGTATCAAGAATTTCAGAAATATCCTTGGATGTGTCATTTCCACTTCTAGACTTATGGACAAAGATCTTCATCATCATGTTATGAGAGCAAAACCTGGAAACCATGTCAATAGCCCTTCCTAAGGGATTGTCTTATTACATTATAGTATGTCCATGTCATGGAACATTATCTTGCCCGTAAACATGTTCACTTAAGCAAGTCCTGAAAGAGAGGGGTGAGAGATGAGGCTGAATAGATACTAGAAATGTCTGCCTCTGTCAAAAAATCCTTTAAAAATTTAAAAAGCAAACTGGAAAAAAAAAGTTCACCGTCTATGACACGCGTTCTAAATAAGGAAGAAAAATTGTCATAGGGAAATGAGCAAAAGACTTGAATATAGAACTCCCCCAAAGAAATTGTCACAAAACGCATGAAAAAAAAAAAAAAACCCCAAAACCTCAAACTTAACATTAAAAACTTAAATTGAGGTACCTTTTTGTGTGGAAGAAGTGGTTAATGTTTAAAAGACATTAAACTAATGCCAGTAGCACATTCCTGTCATTGAGAAAGTTGTGACCGTTGGGCTGGAGGGCAACTTGGCAATGTTCACGTATTCACCGGGTGTTCATCGAGTGCGTGCTGTGTGCCAGGCACTGAGAAGTGTTCTCAGCGGGTGCTGGGGGTGCCTGCAGGGGGCGGTTCAGCCCACAAGGAGCATCTGGAGTTTCCCCCGTGACTGGGTGATATCTTCAAAATTTAGGACCAGCCCACATTGACTTGGGGCTGTAAGACTTCCTTTGACCAGAAGAATGTGTAGGTATGAGATGGCGCCAGTCCTGGGCAGAGTGTGAAAACCATTCTGTGTTTGCCCTACTCTCTATTTTTTTAAGGAGGTACCAGGGATTGAACCCAGGACTTCATGTACCAGAAGCAGGCACTCAACCACTAAGCTACACCCGCTCTCTCCTCCCACTTTCTTGTACCAGCCAACACAAGAAAGAACTACCCAAGGGGCCACTGTTCCCTCGTCTGGATGCTGGCACTGGAAACAGACCCGAGGGAGCAGAGCGGACCTGAGAGCCCAGCCGAGCAGATTCAAATGTTTGTTGTAAGCAGTGAGATTCGGCGGTTGTTTGTTGAGCATCGTTTTCACAGCCTAAGCGGATATCCCCAAAGGATAAGGAAGAATTGTCCCCCAAATGCCATAAGCACCCCCAACCCTCTTCCTGAAATGCACTGGATACAGAAAATAAATGGAATGGAGATGTGGACAAACATGCACAGTCAAGTGATAATCACATCAAAAATTACATGATTGCATGTTGAAATAAGTGCTTTGAATGACACGTTGAAAGGTGGATAGATGAAAAAGAGGAAGAGTTTTAGGTGGGAAACCAGGGAAAGCTTCTCCAAGGACATAGCATTGAAGACCTGAGGACTTAGGCAAAGAGCAGGGAGGGCGTTTCGGGCTCCGTGTATCCGAGGGACTGACGTGCAGCGAGCAGGAGGGTGTCAACAAGGCAGCGCCCTGCTCCCAGAACCCATGGGCCCCGGGAAGGGTTAGGATTTTACGCTAAGCACTTCACCTGCAGAAGTGGACTTTGAGTTTTAAACGTCCCCAGCAGCGAGACTGTTCCTGTAAAATTCCTTCCTACTTGCTAGTCACTCTGTGGGTGCCTAGGTAAACAGTAACAACTAAATACGACCCTTACACTGTCTAGAAATGGAAGAAAGGAAACAACTGACTCATGAAATTCACTTCTAAATCAACTACATCTGTATAGCATTATCCAAGGAATGATAATTCTATGAGGCTTCCATGTGAAACTAAGTGAGAGAAAATCCAAAATTGCTTTAGAAGGGAGGTCAGAAACGCGGAGTTTCTGGAACAATGGATGAGACTCTTAAAGAGCACTAAAAACGCATTATATATACTTTCACTATCTTGAAATCAAATAAAATGGAAACAATTTACTAGAAGATTCACACTTAATAAATTGTAGATTTTTAAAATACTGTCCTACAACCCATCACATGTCTTGGCAAAGAAAAATGATTTTGCGGTGTTTCTAGATTATTTTATCAGAAATAAACTCTCATTTCTCTACCTACAAACAGAATGACCTGGAAGCCATTAATGTTTAAGATTGACACTTAAATAATCTCAAGTTTAAAACATCATCCTAAATGTAATCCTAACAAGTTTCCATTTGAACCATTCCATCACCACATGATGGCAAAAAAACAAAACAAAACAAAACAAAACAAAAAAACTAAGAGAAAAAGAAATTGGAACTGCTTTAGTAGAGAGAGGGGGGAATAATCATAATCATCTTACTGTGATTCTGGATCTTCAGAAGTGGACTCACTTCAAGGCGGGGTCAACTTGGAAGGGGGCTCCCGTCTGTTTTCAGGCTGTGTGGACAGACAGCCATACCCAGTGCTGGGAGGAGAGGCATTTGTTGGTTCCACTGGGCTAGCGAAGCTCCTTGGTGGGGAGGACCCCTGGGGAAGTTCCTCCTCATCTTCCAGAGCAGGAGGAAAGACAGAGGGCCATCATCTCAAGAACTGCACACGTGGACAAGGAGATGTGTGTGGGACCGTTCATAGCAAGTGTTGATTAAAATAGAAGTATATTGAAAACAACCTAAATGTTCATCGAAGGAAAAATGGATGTGTAGTTTGTGTTGTCTTCATATGATGTAATAATACACAGTGGTGAAAAAGCACTAGTTCCATGTCTGAATATGGAAAAATATTTAAAAATAAATATTAGGTTGGGTTTTTAAAGAACAAACTTCTTAATGACTTGCTAAATTTACAAGCATTCAAAATAGCACTATGCAATGCTTATGGATACATAATGTGCGGTATAAGTGTGGAAGCATCCATGGAATGATAAACAGTGAACTCAAGATGGCGGTTTTCTTTGTGAAGGGAGGAGGGGAAATGGGAGCAGAGAGGAGGATCTGAGAATGGCAACTCTCTCTGTAATGCTTTTTCTTGGGGAAAGAAGATCTGAGACATATATGTCATAATGTCAATATTTGATAAAGGTGAGTGATGAGTACATGGGTAGTTATTACATTATTCTATTTCTGATGTTTTAATCAATTTATAATAAAACATATTAAAATAAAATAGAAAAAACTATGAGTTGGAGGCAAGGAAGAGGAAATCGGACATAGACTCTTCTTTTTTTTTTTTGGACGTATCCGGGATTGAACCCAGGACCTCTACATGGGAAGCAGGTGCTCAACCACTGAGCTACATCCACTCCCCAATGAGAACTGGTTTTTCCGTTTGTTTTTGGAAGGGTATTGACCCCATGATCTCATCTATGGGAAACAGGAGCTCAACCACTTGAGCTATATCCGCTGCCCTAGACTCTTCTTTAGAGAAGCTCTACTAAGAATAGAAAAAAAGAAGGGAGATGATTAGATGGTAGCATGGTATATTTTGATTCATTTGTTTTTGCTTTAAAAATTGCAGAGACTTAATTATCTTTTACTAAATTGCAGGCAAGAAGCCAGTTGAGACAAATAATGGTTGAAACCACAGGCTTGGACCTTAGAGCCTCAACTCCTACAAACTTCCCTCAAAACACACACACACATATTTTTCTCCCTATTAGATTGTCAGTTTCTCAAGGAAGGACAAAGACATACACAGCTCTCTTCATGTCCATAATCTACCCAAATTAGCACACCTTAGACCATCTAGGCAGGACTTGCTAAGGGAGAGTAAAACAAGTCCTATGCCTGAACCTACCTTCTAGCCCATAAATGAAGAAAGAGAAAGAAAGAAAGAAAGAAAGAAAGAAAGAAAGAAAGAAAGAAAGAAAGAAAGAAAGAGAGAGAGAGAGAGAGAGAGAGAGAGAGAGAGGGAGGGAGGGAGGGAGGGAGGGAGGGAGGGAGGGAGGGAGGGAGGGAAGAAAGAAGGAAATAGGGAAGTTACAATCTCTTCAGAGCATGGATAGATCAATGGATGGGAGCATGGGTGAACAGATGATTAGGTGGGTGGATGGATGGGTGGATGGATGGATGAATGAATTAATGAAAAGGTGTAGGCAGTTTGGTAATATTAGCATCTTGTGTGTATCAGAGTGGCCACCAGGTGGCAGATGTGACAGTCAACGATGATTCTTTTAGAGCATGTGGTTCAGACAGTAGTTGCAATGTCAGAGTTATAACTTTTAACCAATGTGTAAGTGGATATTTGGGGCTGTCCTATTATCTGTTGATTTCTCATTTCAGATATCATTATGGCAACATAATCTTTCTTGTGGAAGAAGCTCTTTGTGGAAAAAAAAAAGTACTTGCATTGCCTTGTAGTTAAAAAAAGGGATTGTACACAGGTGCCATCCCCTCTTTCTCCTGAAATTCCACTAAAATGATGGCAAAAGTATGATTTCATACTTTCCATACTTTTTCACAAGGTCAGAGAGAACGTAAGAGGAAACCAAATGCTATTACAACCAGCTTCTTAAATGGGTTGTACTTGACAGGGTGTAAGGGGGAAATAACCTGTTCTCCTCCCACTCCTCCTCTTCAAAGTTGCTGTGTTAGAGTCCCCTTCCCCTGGCCCTGGGCGATATCTTGGGCAGATTCTAAACCCTTGCTTGTTGCCTTTGGAAGACAGAATAGTCTCGTTTTCAGGTATTGAGATATCCAGGCTAATCTAATCTTTCATCCAATTCCTATCTTCTCTCCTTTCTTAGCTTGGGAGTGACCCTGAATTCTTCCAAATAGAAGTGGAGGTGCAGAATCTAGGTCTTTCTCTCTCCCTCACCTCGCTTCTTCCCCCATTTACCAACTGGTGCTTCTGTGCCACCCCGAGGGTCATGCCCATGGAGAACAGAGGTAGGAAAGAGGAGGAAAATCGTATTCAATCAGGGCTGTCATACCTGGTCTTGGTGCCTCGGTGTGGCAGGTGCCCCAAAGCCGACGCTTTCTGATGCAGGGTGTTTAGCCTACCACCTCATGGGACCTTTGGCCTTGCACTGTTTTCACACTTGACTGGGTGAAGATAGTACTTCATAGTAGCAAGCTCGTGATGTCCCTGTAATTCTTCAAAGTACTCCTGAGACAAGCTCATTCTGCTGAGACAGCCCTCTTAGGTGGGGTCCTTTTAAGTTGGCCCCTACATTGTTGGTTTCCCACTCAGGACTTTGTCCAGGCCTATGGACGTTTTGACAATTCCCTCCGTAGTTCCTTCTGTGTTCTACACTGGCATCTCCAGGTGGCCTCAGGTGATTGGAAGGCACTAATTTCTCTGTCCCCGCACACCTGATCCTCTAACTCCAGAAGACTTGGGTCTAGTTCTCCCAAGAACAGTTTCCTCCCATACTCTGATAACAGCACAGATCAGGTTGGTGGGGGGACGAGATGTCAGTCCTACTTGGTGATACTCCCAGTGTCTTGAGTGTGTGTCAGGAAGCCTCCCCTCACTTGTGCCGAGGGGTGGCGAGAAGGGCTCCCCTTAAATGTTCACACTCTCACGTATAATTTCCTTCAAAGAAATCCTGACCCACTATCAAGGGTCTGTAGCCCCTTTCTTCCTTCCTTCCTCCCTTCCTTGCCCTCTCTTTCTTTCTTCACGTATGGGCTAAAGGTGGGTTCAGGGCAAAGTACTTGTTTTGCTCTCTCTTAGCAAGCCCTGCATGGTTGCCCTAACCTCTCTCTTTGGCATCTGGGGGTACATTATATTCTAGGTTTTGAGTCTAAGCTAAGACTCCACATTTATTTTTAAAAGTTCCACTTAGCCTACTATTAGATCATCATGATTATAGATAATTACTACTTAAAATTAGTAATAATTAGATAATAAAAAAAAGAGCTCTTAGAAATAAGAAAATGATAGCTGAAATAAAAATTTCAATAGAAGTAGAAGAAGATAGAGCCAAGGAAATGTCCAGGAGGTCAGGCATCCTAATAGATGGCATCAGGGGAGGGAATTTTCTAAGAAAAAATAGACAAGTGCTTAGATCTTATAGAGAGAAAGACCAGGTCACCAACAAAGAAATGAGAATCAGCATGGCAAGAGTTCTCAAGAGTAACACTGGCAGTGAGAACATGGTGGGGCAAATGCATTCAAATTTCTATGGAAAAATTATTTTTAGCCTAGGAATCTATTTCCTAGTATTGCAATCAACCGGGAGGATAGAGAAAAAATATATTTAAGTATGCAAAGTATGGCTGCTAATTGCTTACTCGATGTCCATTCGTCCTCACTTCCCTTCCAGTAGGACCTGCTGAGGGTGAAAACGCTCCACTAAATATAGAGTTCCGAGTCTTCCCTGCAGATAAGGAGTATACCCATGACACACTTCCGAGCAATAAATGTAAGTGGGTGTTTTCCAGGAAAAATCCCTCAAAAGAGGTAAGATTCAAGTAGCGTGCACGTCCTGCCCTTTGCTATTTTCTTCCTGCCTGGAAAAGCATCTCGTGATCATGGGTGACAAGAGGTCACTAAGGACGGTGAGTGGGAAGAAAGCAGCCCAGACCCCTGCAGATGTTGTGGCCGGCGTCCCATACCTGGATGTCTCACTACGAAACAAAAATAAAACCCCCAGCTTCTCTGTCACTATTTTGTGGGTATCCATTACTAGCAGCTGATACACAGGGCACAAAAATCCAATGTATCTTACGAAGGTCCTAAAGATCACACTCCAGCAAGAAAGAGAGAAGATAAGAAAGAAGGTGTGGGATACAGGACACAGGAGACCTAACCAGCCTGTTAAGGAAATTGCAAACCAGGAATCAGTTCAGATTGGAAGAGGAGGACAGAGGACAGGGGAAGGTGATTTCAGGGGAAAAAACACACACAAAAAACTAAAAAACGAAATAGATGGAAAAAATCGTCCTGATAGGTACATGACAAGAAGTCAGAACGGCTAACAGAAATCAGGGTTAGCTACATAGAAAGCTGAGTAAATAGGAAAACAGGACAGTTGTGGACTTCAAGAAAAATAAAAAGTTTGTACGTGACTATATAAGCATGACTAGGGCAGAGGACTGAACAATCTTTGCTTAGTCATAGCACTGTGACCATCAACTGGTGAAATATCCCAAACTGGGCTGCAATTACATCAAGGGAGTGTAGAGAGAGATGGAGGGGCGTGTGAGAAATCTCAGTGGTCATCGCCCAGGGAAGGTCCACCGAGAACACCGAAATAACAGTAAATCTGGGAGCAAATAGATGAAGGGTTTGCACAGACTCTGAGTGGGTCTGGGGAGCAAGAGTGGGGCAGGAGGGGGCTGTTGCTTGTCATTTGAGCATTTTGATTCCTTCTCCAACTTGTCGTCAAAGCCCTCCTCCGCTTTTGCTGGAAACTGTAGTCGCACACATTTACTTTGGGCACCCTGATTTAGTTTGTTCGGCACGGTCACACCAATATTCTAATAACTTTGCATAAATCTTTGCATCTCTCCCCTTCTCTTCACTATGATACCTAATGACAACCTACCACAAGGGCTCGGTTTCTTCATTGTGGTGTCCCAGAATTGTTGTCCCAGGGGCAAACCGCTTCAGCCCATTTTTCCCTCTTTTGTACTCACCGCTGGGCATTCTGCTTTCTTTGGGGTTACGTTTTCTTCCAACCACCACTTCCACTTCATTTCCTTTAATTTATGTTCCCCCCCACTACATACAATGCACCTGTTTTCTAATCTACCCTCATCCTTCAGCCCAGTATTTCAATATTCTCAAAAAGAACAATCTTTTCTTTTACCCCACTGTCTCTTCCCAATTCTGAATTCGATACCATCACTCAAAAGAGCCTTGGAAACCCATGCTATCTGCCAACATTAGCTGACTCCTGGATGTTTACACACACGTGTTTTGCAGGCCTCTTGCACTGCAAAACTGAACAAACTTTCCACCTCAACCAACCTGCCCTTCGCTTTCCTATCTGATCGAGTAGCCTGGCATCCACCCATGGGAGGCATCCACCCATGGCACCAAGCCCCAGAGGGGTAGCCGGGTGTTTTGGCTGCAGTAGATGGGAGAAGCTGGTGGCCCGGGTGTGAAGTTAGACAATACCACCCCCTAGAGGTTCTTCAAGTGCTCTGCACAGACCAGCCTCAGGCAGCCTGGAGTGGGCAGGAGCGCAGGCTCACAGCCTGATTTCCCCACGTTCCTGGAATCTGGTGGGAAATCACTGGAATCATGCCTACAACAGGGGTCCTGATGGAGCTGACACACTGAAACAAGGGACTTGTTAGAAGCCAAGCCAAAGGGGGGGACAATGAGATCCCTGAGCGAACAAATCACCAAGCTCAAGAAGACGTTGGCAGTATTGGTCTTATTTGCAGAAGACCCAGGTTTTAGGAGCGTGAAGTGATTTAATTTACAACGTGAACTGTGCGGTCACCTCCTGTCGGCGGGGGCCGGGTGCCCCTTCTCCCACCTCAAGGTTGCCTATAGGCCCGTGGAAGCAAGGAAAAAATGAAAGCCTCACCCCACCAGGGGAAAAAGTAGTTCACTATGGGACCCCTGGGAAAGTGCTGGATGAAAGAAGGGGAAGGCTAGAGAGACAAAGCCCACTGGTTCTCCAGAGCTGGTGCTGCATTTGGCCGCCCGGAGAAGGGGGCACTGGTGCCAGCCTGGACGACCAGGCAGCGGGGCCGTGAGCCTGTTCATTCAGTCACCAGAAATGGCACGAGCAGCGCCCATGTGCCAGCCTTTGTTTTAGGTGTTCAGGACACTCAGTGAACAAAAAAGACAAAAAGCCCTGTTCTCCCGGAGCTTTCGTGGAAATGGGTGGTCCGGAGTGCCACGGATAAGCAGCATTCTCCGCAGAGAATGAAACAGAAAGGCTGCGAGAGCAGCGGACCCAGGGCAGGGGGGTCTGCTGTCAAATTCTCACGGTGAGCCAACCTCCCTGCCTGCATTGAGGCTTTCCCAAGGGACAGAGGCCTCGACCAGACCAGCCCCTGGGAGCTTGCTAAAAATGAGGACCCTCAGGTCCCACCCCAGACCTCCTGAATCAGAATTACATTTTAGCAAGACCCCAGCAATTTGAATAAAGTTTGAGAAGCTCTAGTGTAAAGGATGTTCAACTGACATATGCAGGTCCCTCTGGGAATCCCCAGACATGTTTAGAGAAGGGGAAATCTCGAGCAGGGCAGGACTTCCTGCTTGACACAGGAGCGAGCATTGAGAAACTCAGAGAATAAAACACAGGATTCCCGTAATGTCACGAAATGTGACTCCACTGATGAAGCCAAGGCCAGCAGCCGTCACACCTAGGAGTCATCGTGGTGGTTTCTTCTCTCCACTCCCAACACTACCAGACAACTAATCATCTCAGCTCATAGATTTTACTTCAGTAACATTTCCTGAGTCAACCCACTTCTCTCTGCCCCCCTCGCTACTCTTGCAATTCCTTCCTTGGATTATAGCATCAGGCTCATACAAATCTCCCTGCTTCTAGTTTTACCCCTTCTCCATACCCACACATTCAATTCCCCATTCTGAAACCTGAGAGATCATTTCAAAATGCAGTCCTAACTCCATCATTCCCCTTCTTTGAATCCTTCCAATGCCCACCCATTGCTGTCAGGGTAAAGTTCAGATTTTGCACAAGAGTGCTTTGTAATCTGGTTTCTGTTAACCCTTCCAGTCTCACCCTACCATGCCTCACTTTAGAATCCGTGCTTTAGGTAAACCCTGTGATTTATAGTTCCCTGAATGCTTCAATCTCCCTCTCTCCCTCTCATCTTTGCACAAATTGCATCTTCTGTTTGGAATGTTCCCTCCACCTTCCACCCCATTACTCCCCAGCTAACACACAAGCCCTTCAGGATTCCACGCAGACACAGGAGTCCACTCAGAGCCCTCCCTAACCTCCCCTGTTGGGGGGCAATAAACTAGCTCCTTCTCTGAACCCCCTTGATAACTTGTGTTTATCTTTATCATAAATTCTATGTATTTCTGTATTCATATTTGTGGTCATTATAATCCTTTACAAGCACATCATCTTTACTAGACCGTCAGCTCCTTGAGGACAAGCACAGCTGAGTTCTGAGTAAGGGATGTGTGAGCCTTCTAAGAAGCTTGCTGCTGCTTGTGCTTTGATACTGAAACACCTCAGTAGGTAACCAGGAAATGAGTTTCTCAGGTTTATTCCAGGCATCCACTGTTATTTCCAGTGACTTCACTAGGGTCAGTGGGTAGAACTAGCTCTTGATCATGCGAACTCAACTCAAACTACTTACACACAATGCTAACCAAACTCCTCAGTACTTGGAGATGACTGGATTTGGAGCTGCTCCGTACCGAATTCTTAGACAAATTATTTCTATATATTATTTTCTTTATTATCTTTGTTTTTTATGTTGTATACCAACAGCATAAATCGGAGGGCTCTGTTGCCAGGGTAATCTCAGTGGTAGGTGTGGTTCAGCTTGGCTGAAATCTTAAGTACTTAGTTAAACTCCCGCTGAGTACTTGGTTCACCTCACTTTCTTTTTTTTTTTAATTTCCAAAGTACAAACATTCTTTAGTTGTCCTCTCTTGGCTTTTTCCATTTCTCTGCAAGGCCTTATTGTCCGGAATTCAATAACTTCCCACTTTCTATCTCTGTTAACTAACCTTGAAATATTTCCCTGCTCCGGGACCCTAAACTCCCCCCTTTGATCAATGCTGCTGACATACTTTGTCTTGTTTGTGCTGAATCCCCAGTGCCTAGTGGAGTTGGTCCTCAATCACAAGCGTGTAAATGAGGACCCAATGAGTGAATGAACATCGTCCCCAGCTACCTGTCAGCTTCCAAGACCCTCTCACCTTCCTTCAAGGCTTCAGTCCCTGATGTGTAGATTCCTTTCCTCACCGCGACTTCAACACCCACAAAATCCTTCTGACACCTTGACCTCAATGTGCCTTCACTTCTCCTAAGGGGATGGACTGAGTGATTGCCAAGTTCTGTTCCTCCTTGCAGCTCTCCCCCATTTCCCTTGCCCACAATTTTTATTGCCTCTCCCCAGGACAATTACTATACCTCCCAGTAATTCCTTCACCCTGGGACACCATCACCAGATTTTTCATCTGAACAGCACAGATCTCTGGCTGAAACACCTTTGATGGTTTCCCATTTATTAAAAATAAGTTTTGTAGACTTTAAGTCTCCTTTTCACAATTTGGTCCCAATATACCTTCCTCTCCTAACACTTACAGTCACTTCTTACATCTTCCCAAATCCTCCTGGAATTTTCCGAGTTCTTTGGACTTGTTTATACTATTCTGTCTGCCTGGAATTGCATTCTTATTTCCCCCTAGCCAACAGCTCCTCATCTCAGCTTTTTGAAACTACCTAGGACCAATTCTAATGTCACCCTCTCCTGTGAAGCATTCCTTAATGATTCAAGCCCAAGCAATCTCTGCAGCCTCTATCTGGGCAAAACACTTTGCTCTTATGTCCATCATAGCATTCATTAGTTCAGTTCGTACTAGAAATAACTCCCTGGTCTTGTACACTCATTGAGAATGGGATGCCCACTCTTCCATTTCTGTAACCCTCACAGCCCTAGCACATGGGGCCTGGCATGCAATACAAGCTCAAGAATTGTAGCTGCATTGCATTGAGATTCAAGGAGCTATCCCCGATTTAGGCCTAGCATCTTGTGGAAATAGGCAGAGCAATGCATATCTACTCCCTTAGGGACACTGCCTCATAATTATTTTAAAAGTTTTCTATTTTATCAAAGAGCCTTAGAAACTGCTCCTTTTCAAAGCTCCACCAAAGTATTATTTTCCTAATTAATTATTGTAGAGGGATAACTATTGCATAAATCAATTCCCAACTTTGTTTGATCATGATCACTAATGAAATAGATTGGAGGTCTGGAGCCCCAAAGAGAATGTTTTTAGATGAATAATATATTTTATTTGTCAGCAGTACTCAGGCTCAATTTATGGTGAAATTAACTGAAAATGGATTGCAAATAATTGTCAGCTCATTGTCAGTCCACATTTCCAAGACCCTGAATAGATAGAATGACCAAAGGTAATTTCGTTTTTCTTCGTAATTGCTTCTGGATAATACCAGAGCCTTTGAAAGAGAGCAAGAGGCTGTGCATTTCGAAAATTGCAAAGAAAATGCAAAGCTTGGATTGAATACCAAAATCCCACTATGTCAGAATGAACATTTCTAGAGTCCTTGCAGTATGTTCCACTAAAATTGTCTACAACAGGTAAGATGATTTTGAACTTGAGATACAAAAAATATTGCTTTGCCTATCATCAGTGATATTTAGAATAGGGATCTGAGTCCAATTAGCTTTAAAGTAATATCGGAAAGGGGTTGAAAAATAATAAAATTTCTTTTAAACAATATAAGGAGTCAGTGGAGGTTTTTTAGTTACTTAAAGATTAGAGAAAAGAATAATTTAGAGACTATAAAAATGAATGAGATTCCAAAGAATAAATGCAGAGGTTAAGCAGATGATAAAGGGGAAGGAAGAATATAAAACTTTGAGAAAATCAAACATAAATAACAACCTCAACTTTCTGTCACCTATTTATATTTTATTCTTAAAAAAAAAGAATTAAATTATAGAAAGTCATTGTTCATTTTAATACTATAAATCACTAATTAGTAAAAAGTACCTGTGGTACTTTTTTTTGAAGCTATATGTTCTTAAGCCTAATCCATTCCTGTGTGTGTGAACGCGTTTTAAGTAGGACCTTGTGATGAGGTTACTTCAGGTAAGGTATGGCCAACCTCAATCAGCATGGGCTTTCATCCTGTTACTGGAGTACTTTAAAAGTGGAATGAAATTCAGACAGAAGGAGAGAAAGTCACAGAGGTGGCAGCCAAAAGCTGACATCAATGACATCCAGAAGAGAAAGGAGCGACCAGATGATGCCCCATGTGTCTTGCCAGGTGACAAGCTAAAGACCAAGGATTGCCAGAAGCCAGCCCCAGAATGCCATAGCCTGGATGATGCCTTGATTTAGACTTTTTCCTAACCTCAAAACTGTGAGCGAATAAATTCCCATTGTTTACCACGACCCATTTCATATTTGTTTGAGCAGTCAATGAAACTAAAACAGTATTTTTAAGCAAAAACAACTAAAGAGACAGCGACAATTAAATGCAATACATGATCCTGGGTGGCATCTACTAATGGGGGAGAAAAGGCTCAAAGGGACATTATCGGGACAGATGAAAAAATTGGAGTATAGACTATAAACTTTATATCAATGTTAAATTCCTTGAACTTGATAATTGTACTTAAGGTGGTTACCTAAGTGAATATCTTTGTACTTAGTAAATGTACATTGAAGTATGACATGTTCAAGGAGCATGATGAATGCAGCCTACTCTCAATGTTTGGAAAAATAGATAGATAGACAGACAAGTAGATGGATGGTTAGATAGATAGCATGATATGGCAAATGTGCCCAGGTACAGATCAGATTACAAGCATAATTCAATATTTCTTTTTGGAATTCATCAATTATATCAAACTGCTACAATGAGCAGCAAAAGAAAAAATAGATTAAATGGGACCTCCTCAAACTTCAACACTTTTGCACCTCAAAGGGTGAAAAGGTATCTGACTCAATGAGAGAAAATATTTGACAATCACATATTTGATAAGCGTTTAATATTCATGATATATAAGGAGATCATAGAACTCAACAATAAAAAGACAAACTATGATTAGAAAATGGACAAAAGACTTGAAAAGACTTGAAATGTCCAAAGAAGAAATACAAATGACGAAGAAACACATGAAAAAAGGTTCAACATCACTAGTGATTAGGGAGATATGAAAAATAACTGCAAGGAGATATCATTTCACAACTATTAGACTGGCCACTAACAAAAAGTTGGAAAACTGTAAATGTTGGAGAGGATGTGGAGAGATAGGAACACTTATTCACTGTTACTGGGAATGTAGACTGGAACATCCCCTGTGCAGTCTACTGGACAGTTCCTAAGGAAGTTAAATATAAGACTTGTCATGGGAAGCAGCAATACCACTACCAGGTATACACCCAGAGGAACTGAGTGCAGTGACATGAATAGACATCTGCTTACCAATGTTCATAGCAGTTATTCATGATAGTCAAAAGTTGGAAACAACCCAGGTGTCCAGCAACTGATGAATGGATAAACAAATTGTGGCATTTACACATGATGGAATATTATGCAGTGGTAAGAAGAAATAAAGTCATAAAGTATATGACACCATGAATGAACATGGGCGACATTATGTTGAGTGAAGCAAGCCAGACACAATGGGACAAATACTGTATGACTGCACTATTATGAACTAAATATATTATGTGAAATATGAATATGGATAAGATTGCAAATATCAAACTGTTTTTCTTTGAAGCTGAGCAAATGTAAGTTAATACCACAAAATGTTAATATCAGACAAAAAAAGAAATATTGTACTGAATGGAGGAGACCAGACACAGAGTGCTGCGTATTTTATGAATCCATTTGTGTAGAATGTAAGTATAGATCAATTTATAGAGATGAAATTAGATTGATAGTTGTGTAAGGCTGGGGAATGAATGCAAGAGGACGTTGAGTCTTTCTTTTTTTGAGTAATGAAATTATTCTGAAAATTTATAGAGTTGATGAATGCAAAACATTGTGATTATGCTAAAAGTCACTGATTGTACACTTTGGACAATCATTCATATGGTAAGTGAATGTATCTAAATTTAAAAAAACTGCTTAATAAACAAATAATTGTACAAGAATAGCCAGCAATAGCAGCTATGTATATCAAGGGAAACAAAGAGAAATGGAAAGGTGAGGAATTTTCTTGTTTGTTTTTTTTTGTTTATTATTATTGAAGTAATGGAAATGCTCTAATAATGATTGAACACACAACTATGTGATTATATCAAATACCATTGATTGCTCACTTTGGATGAATTGTATGCTTTATTAATATGTATCAATAAAATTGATTTGTTAAAAATATGATTAAGAAATAAATGATTCCTGATTTTAGGCATAAAAAAGTACACAGGGGACTAGAGGTAGCTCAAGTGGTTGAACACCTGCTTTCCATGCACAGATCCTGGGTTCAGTCCCTGGTACCTTCTAAAAAAATACACGGGCCTGATTCCTTCTCCAGCCCCAGTGGACCCCAATCTGGGTGGATCCAGGAACACGGTGGCCTCTGCTAGTGACCAAGCCCCCCCGACAGGCAGCCCTTCAGCTTCTTCCTGGTTGGTGCCCACAGTATCCTTGGCTCCATCCTTTCCTGCACCTTTCCTCACCCCCACCATGGATCAAGCCACCCACCTGTGGGTTTCACTTATAATCCAGGCAGCCATTGGATTGCCACAGATCCAGAGCTCCCAACTCAGCTGTACCTCAGTGCTGACCTGAGCCCAGGAGGCCCCTCACCCCTTGCCCACTGAAGCAATTTCAAGCCTTAAAAGGTATAAGCAAACATACCTTTCTACATGTGACCTTGACCCCCACTTTACAAGGATTTGTTGTCTCTTAATGTCCTACCTCAATCCATCCAACCCCCTCCCCTCAAGTCTCTCCTCACACTTTTTCTCCAAGGTCAGAGCAGGATGGACGCCTCCTTAAAAAAAAAACTTTATTGAAGATTATTAATAATTTACCTTATTTCAGTGAGGTCTGAAAAATTTACGCATCCCAGTAACCACCACCACAATGAAGACACAGAATATTTGCATCACTCCCAAAAGTCCTGCCTTCTTTTGGCAGGACCCATCTCTCCACATGGGCTTTGGATACTGTCTCCTCTGCTTCCTTCAGGATCTCTTGGCTGCTACCTCTTTATTGAACTGTCTCAACCCTGTGGGTTAAATAGGAAACAGGTTTCTTTCTCCAGGTACTGCTTCCATCAATGCTTCTCCGAATCTCCATTCCTTTCCCCCAATGATGTCTCAGTGGATTCCATAGCTCTCCAGGTACTTTCAATGTACAGTTATTTCAGGTGGATTAAAAAACTCTGACCCCCTGCTCAGGCTGGACCAGGGCCCAAGAAAATGAGGTGAAGAGAGGCGTCTTATCATCTTCTCACTGACTCCACTTCTTGCCCAGTGCTAAGAACCTTTTATTTTTTTAATTTAATATTATTTTTAAAGAAGCTTTAGATTATGTAAATGACATGTGATAGCCAGATCCTGAGCCTCAACAGACTCCAGCACCTACAATCTGATTTATTGGACTTACCACACTCAGCTAAGATGGAGGTGAAGAAGGACAACCACCACACCATGGAGCCTAGAGTGATTACAACTGAAAATGGGAGGATTGCATCCAGCATCCAGGTGGAATCTGAGCCTCCTCTTGACATAAAGGTGCAATGGACACAACCAATCCAGTGTCCACATAGAAGAGGTGGCATTGGATTGGGAAAAGTGGACATAATGGACAAAGGGTATGGGGAAAGGCAGGAAGAGATGAGAGGTGGAGGCGTCTTCGGGACATGGAGCTGCCCTGGATGGTGCTACAGAGGTAATCACCGGACATTGTAAATCCTCACAGGGCCTACATGATGGAATAGAGGAGAGTATGGGCCATGATGTGAACCAATGTATATGAGGTGCAGAGGTGCCCAAAGATGTACTTACCAAATCCAATGGATGTGTCATGATGATGGGAACGAGTGTTGTTGGGGGGGGGGAGAGGGGGAGTGGGGGGGTGGGGTTGAATGGGACCTCACATATATATTTTTAATGTAATATTACAAAGTCAATAAAAAATAAAAAAATTAAAAAAAAAAAAAAAAAAAAAGAATTGAAACTAAGGAACTAACTGGAAGGAAAAAGCAAACTTAAGGGTCTATCATAAAGAGACCTGAATGGGTAAATTAGGTACCTATTTACTCATTAAAATATATTATGCAGATATAAAAAAAAAAAAAAAAAAAAAGAAAATATAGGGGGATTCCCAAATACCCCTCTCCCCATCCCACACTTTTCCCCATTAACATCTTTCATTATTGTGGTACATTTTCTTTTTTTTTTTTAATTATACCCCACCCCCCGCGGCTTTGTGCATGCTGTCTGCTCTCTGTGTCCATTTGCTGTGCACTCTTCTGTGTCTGTATTTATTTTTATTTACTGGCCCCCCCTTGCGGCTTGTTTTTTTCTGTCTGTTCTCTGTGTCCATTTGCTGCAAGCTCTTCTGCATTTTTGCTTGTCTCCCTTTTTGCTGGGTCACCTTGCTGGGTTGGATCTCCGTGGTGCTTGCGGGCTGGGTGGCACTCTGTGGTGCCTGGGCCAGTGGCTCTCTGCAGCATGCGGGCGAGCCTGCCTTCACAAGGAGGCTACCCAGGATGCAAACCCAGGGCCTCCCATATGGTAGACAGGAACCCAACTTATTGAGCCACAGCCTCTTCCCTAGTGTGATACATTTTTTACAATTGATGAACACATATTGAAGCATTGCTCCTAACCATGGTCAATAGTTTACATTACAGTTTACACTTTGCATTGCACACTTTTTATAGGTTTTGACAAAATGTATAACGGCCGGTACCATCATTGCAATGTCATTCAGAACAATCCCAATGTCCCAAAAATGTCCCATGTTACACCTGTTCTTTCCTCTCCCTCCCCATGGAACCTCTGATGGCCACTGCCTTTATATCAATGTTAAAAGCTCTTCCGTTGCTAGAATAGTAGTAAGTCTACTATAGTCCATAGTTGCATTCCGCCCTTATGTTTGTTCGTTCCTCAGTCTTGAAGAGTTTATGATGGTGATGCCCACTGTTTCTGTTTCAGAGGGGGCCTAGATCCCATGGGACAGATGGATGGAACTGTCTTGCTTGCAGTTGTAGATACTTTGTTCTTTGGGATGGGAGTTGTCATCATCATCCTTTGGTTAGTTGTCTTGGGCAAGTCCAATGAACTGAAGTGTAGGTGTAGCAACACTGTTGAGATTCAGGGCTCAATTGGCACATGAACAGTCTCTGGTACATATATTTTATGAGTATAGTGCTAATTATAGGTTCAAATAAAAGGAGCAGAAGAGCCATGTAGAGGGAACTTACAAATGAGTCTAACTCTGTTACATTGGGGAACATATATTCCAAGATGAGGCCCACTGACAGGGTGCCGAATTCCTGAGATTGCCCTACCTGTAGTGTCTAGATGTTTCTAGAGCCCTCAAGAGCATCCCAGCTTGAGGCACTGTTTCTTGTGGCAGTCAAAGAGATCCTCCTGAGACATGCATTCAGAGTAACCTCTGGAATGACTGCCTGACTCACTTTGAAATCTCTTAGCCATTAAAAACTCATTTTACCATTTCCTCCTTTTGGTCAAGGTTTTTTTCCAAATGCATTGCTAGTTGGCACTTGGTAATAAGCCCCCAGTGCCAGGGAGGCTTATCTCTGGAAGTCATGTCCCACACCAGGGGGAAGGTAGTAAGTTTATATGCTGAGTTTGGCTTTGAGAATGGACACATTTGAGCAACAAGGAGGCTTTCAGGAGGTAACTCTTAGGCAATATATAATACTAAGCTAAGTTTCAATTTCACAAGCACGAGGTTCCTAAGTATAAACATCAACATCAAGGGCCTAGCGTATTGGTCTGTCCTCCTTTGCTAGGCACTGCCCATGTACTCTAGGGATTCTTGCCACTCTATTAGAGAATGTAGCAGGACTTCCCAGGATAGGAATTCAATATTCTTTCAGTTACTGTGTGAGTCTCCACTCACTGATACAACACCCCATGACCACATGAACATATTCATAGTCCATTAAGGCATACTAGGTGTACCCCTGCCCACACATCCCCCTATCACCAGTACCATGCACTAGTGATCCTTCTCTGTCACAGTTGTGATCCTTCTGCAATCCAAAACATCCCCAAAAACAAAGCCAAAAAAAGTAAATGAATAAAAATTTAAAAAATAATTAAAAAAACAAAATACAAAACTAAAAAATAAACAAAAAATAATTTTTTTCATTGTGTCATTCATCACCCTAAGATATGTTATCTTTTATGTGCAGTGGGACCCGGAGGCTGCGGCCCCTCTCTTCTTTCCAAACCGCATCTAACCCGGAACCACACAGGAAAGGGGATTCTAGAAACATAAGGCACCACAGCACAAAACCACCATAGGGCGCTGTTGCCGCAGAGAAGTGCTTTCAGCACCTCGCTTAAAGGGTGGACAGCTGGCTACAGGCCTTCCTGTTAAAAGCAAGGAGAGGAGGGGTGTCTGTCTCCCCATCGCGCAGCCTTCTCAAGTCCCGGGCTCTGACGCCATGTCTCATCCAGGGCCTTCTCTGCCTGTCTTTCCAGAGTCAACACCAGTTCCTTGTCTCTAGAGAATTATTCTCTAGTTTCTTGTGGGCAATGGCAGGTTAGTGACCCAACCGTAGAGGGTGCGGAGGACGTGGGGTGGCGTGTCCAATTCCTCTAACAGAGAGTTCCCAACGATCTCCCCATTTTCAGCCTTGAGTCTTACCGCTGCCCCCCAAGGTCCCTGATGGTGCCAGACTTTCTGGGCTTGCCGTGGCAAATCACCGCTTGCCGCCACCCCCACCCGGCTCCAAGCCCTCTGCCCCCTGCTCTTTTTTACCAATGCTTCATCTGTTTTTCTGCTTCCAAAGATCTGTTGACACTTTTCATTTCCTCGTGTCTCCTCTCTTGTTCTCATTGTTCTTGTAAGTTAAAATTTTCCCCTGCCCCCCATTATTTTCCTCTCCTTTAGTGGCTCCTCAAGGAGGAAGTGGCGGTCGATCCCTGTCCTCAACCTACCGTTTTAACCACAAGTCCATTTCACTCACTCTTTGACCCAAAGCCCCCCGGGCTTTGTTTCCCACTCCCGGGGAACTGCTGGCACAAGTCTCCTCCTTTCAAAGTCCCATGTTTCAAGCCTCATCTTGCTGAAACTTCCTGTAACCTTGGCCTTGCAGGCAGCCCCATGTTTCCTGCTCCTGCCTGGTGGGCCCTCTGCTGTCCTCAGCTTCTGTAAACTCCCGATGGCTCCCTGCATCTCCTTGGCTGGCTCCTTCCTTTCTCTTCTTCCTTTCATGAACTTCCCTAGAGTTTCCCCTTAGACGGTTTTCACTGCAGCCTCTTCGTGGTTTCAAGTACCATGCTTAGCTGATGATTTCCAAATCTACGTCTTCACTTACGTTCATCAGAATTCCTCCTTGCGAGTAACAGAAGCCTGATTCATATTTGTTTAAAAGAAAAGAGGAGTTCGTCAGCTCATCCACGTACCCGAGGCCTGTAGGGATCCACGTGCTCAAGAGAAATCTGTCTCTTCCTGCACTGCTCAGCTCTGCTTCCATCCACACTGACCTTGTTCTCAGTCTCTCTCTCCAGGTGGTCACTGGGTGCTCTGTGATTTTATAGTCCTCGTGTTTCAAGATCCCAGAGGAAGAGGGGACATCTTTCCCCCACGGCAGAGCGTGTGGCTTTGCCAGGCTGAGTTACATGCCCCTCCCGTGGTGGGAGCCCATTCCTGGGAACCTCGGGGACTGGACCGTTGCCATGGCATCAGAAGGGCGAAGCACATCACCAGAGGAAGGGGCCGTTGGGGGCGAGGTGGGAGGGGCATGAGATATTGCTTTCCATTTTGATGGTCTGGATTGAGAAGGCCTGGGTTTGGGAGGTCAGGGCTGTTGGGTTTCTTGTCCCTTGTCTGTAAAATGGGGGTGGGGGCATTTGGCCTTCGAAGACCTTGAGCTACCACACTCTCTAATTCTATGAGCAGTGAAGAGCCTTTTGAAGGTACCTCTGGGCGCAGTCTGAGGGGCAGGAGAGCATGGTGGTTAAGAGATGAGCTCTGGATTCACATTGCCGGGGTTCAAAATTGTTCTCTTGTCCATCACCACAGGATCATCTTCAAGGATGTGGGGCTCACGCTGTCCGTTCCGCCACTTGGTTTAGTTTCTGCAGTCACTGTCTTGAAATTCTTGATAATTATACCTTTGAACTTGTGTTTTTTAAGGGAAGTCCAATGGGACCTTGGCCTAAGTAGAAAAGGTAAGTACGATAATCATGTCTGCCACTCCTTTCCACCCCCTTCACTTAGAGCGGATGCCACGTGAGCACAGGATGCCAGCGGACCCGTGATGCATGAGAGGTCAACGAGACTCATAGCGCTTTCTACAAGGCAAGCACGTTACGTCCAGGGCTGACTTAACTTTCGAACCAGACCTTGCTTTAAACACAGGAAGAAGGCAGTGGCATTCTAAGAAGGACACGTGACCAAGGAATTCCATCATATCTTTTCTCACGGTACTTTCTGTATGAGCCAGTGTTAGCCAAACACGATAGCATGGGAGGAAAGGGAAAGATGGGACACCTTATAGTTGCTTTTTCTTTCGGTCCTTCCTTCGGCATCAGTAAGCCAAAGGTAGAGAGTGCTGGTGGAATGCGACCATATCAAGTGAAATAAAAACAGGTGAGTGTGTTTGGTGCACTGTTTCTCCTGTTCTGGTAAGAACTAAATATATATGCATGTACAAGCTGCAAAATAACAACTTAAGTAATCTTGCTTATTCTGCATTCAAGTGAAATGCTCTTATACTTGCATTTAAAACCGACATTGTGCAATGTAAAGATGAGTGGTAAGATTAATGTTGGTAATTTAAATTTTTCTTTACTTAGAACAACACTAAATTGCAAATAGAAAAAAATAATGAGTTGAGAGGGAGACTACAGAAGAAAGGAAATCAAAACCAAATTAGTTAGTTAATTCCTTTCCTCATATTTTTCCTAGGTTGGAGTAGTTGGTCTATCTCACTGCAGTTTCATTAATGGACTAACTTCATTTACTCCTTAGATGATGGAGTGTGAGGGGGTGGGGAGGTATATGGGGACCTCATATTTTTTAATGTAACATTAAAAAATAATAATAATAATGAAACAACAGCAAAAACTTTCTCAGTCCTAAATAAAAGCTGAGAGGTAAAGATTAAGCTTTTGTTGAGGTGAAAAAACAGAGAGGGTATTTTCACTTCTCAACAACAGATGGCGCTATAGCTAAGCAAATGGAGAGCCATGTTCCTCGTCAGAGAAATTCTGTCGTAAACTATGTTTGGAAGCAAAGCTATAAACAGCATATGGAAAACAATGAATATTTTAATGAAGTGTTAATAACTGCATATTGAATCCTTGTCTTCCACCCAACTCACAACAGTGTTATGACAGCTAATTAATAAGTGATTGCAAAGGAAATGATTAATTATTTACAGTAATAATGAGAATAGCTTACATGCTTGTAATCATAAAATGGTTTTCAAAAGCCGATGGATGCAAAGCAAGTTATTATTCTCTTGTTACAGGAATATTGTGCTGCTTATTTGGGAATGATTTCTATGATCATTCCACATTTGTTTGGGTTTATTAAACAGGCACCATCATGCATTTGTTCCATCAAGTTGCATTTCATCATGGAATATAAAATCAGGTATGTGTATTTTTTTAAGGATTCCTTGTCAGGCTTATTTGAAATTATGTACATAGGGTGAGCGTGTGGGGGAACTTTCTGGAAAGATATCAACCATAGTACAAACCAAAACAAAACCCTGAACCCGAAGAATAGAGTCTGCCCCTAGAGTCTCTGCCTCTAGCATCAGAGCCTCATATATAAAAACAAAACTAAAAAGCAAGTGGATAATCCCAAACTTCTCCTCCTCCTCCTTCTCATTCCATATTTCAGATCTCTTTGAACTGCCTCATGTCTTCAGGATATAATGAAATCCCTTCCTCTGGAAGGCAGCCATGAAAGATATTTCAAGACCTTTACCTCTCCTCTCTGCTAGTAGCAGAGCGAATGCAGTTTACTTATTAGATGAATCACCATGGATACTGATACCTCAAGCCAAGTCTACCCCAGTGAGGGGAATTGGAGAATTGAGGCAATTATCCTCATAATTTAAATAAACAGAGTCCCCCCTCATTTTTGTTTCGTTTACCTGTATTTTTCAGGCAATTGTCTAATTTTGGTTTTGAATGATTAGCGATAATAATTGGGATTTTGGCCCCAACTCTTTTACTCAAGTAGCTAGTGGAGCTGTGGACTCCTTGCTCTGAAGCACTTCGAGAACATGTGGATTCTGTCTTGTCATACAGTCCCAGGATTTCCACGTGGCATTTCAGGAAACAGTGGGAACAGCCCAGGTCTGGGATGGGGCATTCTTGGAGACTCAGCAACATTCAGGTCCGGAAATGGTTGCTTGGAGAGACCGGAGATTCTCATTAGGCAGAGACATGCATAACGCCATGCTCTTCCTGACGCCGTGGCCCCCAAGCTGCCCGGCGTGGCCCGCGTGCTTCTCTCATTGCTCCCGTCCAAGCCACGACCGGTTCTAGCACCTCCAAATGGGATTTTACCACTGGTCCTGGCTGTGCCTCCTAACCTAGTCTTTCTTCTCAGGCCCGGTCCCATGGTTTACAGCGTGAATTCCTCTGTCTTACAAGCCCCGACGTAATACTGATGAGCCTCCTAGGGAGATAAAGGGGCTTCATAAGTATAAGGCATGGCTGTTGTTTCCAAGGAGTAAGGCGTCATAGGATTGCTATTTAATATTCATATTCAATATCTTAATTCATATTCAATTGTCTTCCAGCCACCATCAATGGCTTTTGGTTCAAAGAGAACCCTAGTGATGGTAACTCTTACGGCGTGATCTACACTTCTTTGCATACAGTGCATTTTCAAAGACTGACTCAGCTGTTAGCTGTTGCCACTGTCTGGGATGCATTTTGCTCTGTGTGACTCAGCATTCAGGCTTTCTATGACTCCCTCATCTCCCGTTTCTTCCCACAGCTCACCAGCAGGAGGTAGCTATGTGCATGTTCCGAGGTTGAGCATCTGAATGGGATGGAAGGCTTCATGATGGACATGGCCATTGGCAGCTGGTGAGCCTGGATTTGAAACCCATTCTTTCACTTTCATGATGCATGACCTTGTGCATGCCTCTTACCTTCCCTGAACCTCAAGTTTAGCTCCAGTAAATCAGGTATAATGATAAGGATCTTGCAGGATGCTGATTAGAGCTAACTTCTATAAAGTACCTGGCATAACAGGAGTGTTTAATAATAGTAGCCATTATTAAAACTGCTCTCCAAGCAAGGAGAGCACAGATATTTTTATTCTCTTATTCTGATGCTTTATGCTCCTTCCTCCATCTCAACAGAATTTACCCATTGGTACTTATTTCCTGTAAGCATAATGTGAGCCCAATACTGTAGGAACAAAAAGGGCATGTGTTGTTTTAATGAACACTCTTGTTAAGAAAAGACAAAATGGATATGCCAGAAACAGTAATAATAATAACGCAAACAGAATTTTATTCTGTGTCATCTTTGTTGCTAAATGCTTTAGATACTTCATCTTTAAAATTTAATCACCAATACTCCCTCAAGTGAATACTACGATTATCAACCCTATTTTACAGAAGAGGAAAGTGAGATTCAGAGAAGTTGGGAGACCTGCCTGAGGTCACACCTAATCATGGCAGAACCAAGACTTAAATCAGTTCATCTGGCTCTAGAACCAGAACGCTTAGCCACTCTGCTTAACAGGTCCATATGGGCAGTGTTAAGAGGTACAAAGACCTGCCAGTTTTCAGGGAATGGACAGGCCATTGTAGGGTGGAGGCCACCTGGGAGGTTTTCTGGAGGGGGTGTTCATTTATCTGAGCCTCAGAAGGCCATCTTTAAAAGGAAATGGTTAACAGTAAAATCACAGGAATGTGGAAGTAGAGGTTCCCCATGAAACCGTATGCTCATCCTTTCCCTGCTTGGGTTTATGCCAGGGCCTGGAGCTTCCCAAGTATTTGAGTGCTGGTCGAGCTGTTCCTGCATTCTGTGATCCCATTTCTCTTACCTCAGTCATTGGACTTACTATTTAAAGAATCAAAGCATTTTTGTGTTGGGAGGGAGACCAGGAGTCCCAGTGTGAGTCCAGAGAGAGGATGGGAGTTGACCAAGGTCACCCAGCTGGACCCAAGAGAATTTGGCTGTCCCGACTTCCAGACTCATCCTCTTTCCACTTTGCCCCAGTGGACCCCCTGCCTTTCATGGGATTAGGGATGAAGGACAGGTTTTTCAGAAATCCTTCCAGCCACTGTTGAATACATTTCCTCACTGGGAATTTTCTTCTCTCTTACAGACTGCTGAGTAGCTACCAAAAGCCGTGATTGGGCAGTCTGCATCACCATCAAATTGCTGCTTGGTTGTCTCGTTTAGAACTAAACCCAATATGCTGGGGGGTGAGGAGGGCTTTCTCCCACTGAGAGGTCATGTTTCCCCCCAAAACTGGCAGAGAAGGGTTAGGTTAGATTTTGAAGTTGGCCATGCACCCCTTCCTGCCACCCAGTCCATGGTGTGTTCAACAGGAGACTCTTTTGTTTTGAAATAATGTCTTATTTAAAACATGAATCCAGAGCCTGGTTGGACAAATGCATAAACAGGTATGGGATTTGGCGTGCCTTCCCCAAAGGGGCAGCTCTTTGCGTGCTGTCACTCAGACCCTGCAGAGTCATTTGATGCATTCACTGCATTTTATATTACTTAATGTGGCTTATGTATCTGCCAATAAATCTGCAATACAGGTCACAGAATATGTAGCTCAAGGAAATCCATAAAAGTAGTGGAGAGAGGCTTCACGAACTGCATCAGATTGCCAGAAGCTGAGGTCATTTCCTCTTGCTAAAAATGTGGAGCTTCATAAATTATTTTTATCACCTCCAGAGCCAAGCAAACAGTTTTGCACAGATGCCAAAGGGGTTTCATTGCTTTTTTTCCCTTCAAGCAGAAAACATTTTTTCTCAAGCCTTCTGCAAAATGATTGTGCTTATATACTTTTCCCCTAGCATTATTAACATCCTAGCATATTGCATGTAAATCAAAGAGCACAAACACAATTGCATCCAGTCAGGGACTTCAGTGAAAGCAACGCCAACCCCTGAGCTCCCAAGATGGCTCTGACCTTGGTTTAATTACTCCCCATGCTTGAGGGTTGACACTGTTTCCTTTAAAGACGTTTTTAAGATGTTAGGTATATAGAGACAGTAAAAGTGAGCAGCGAACATTCAGTGGAGAACTTTATAGAAAACACTACTGAATTAACTTACAGTACATTTGTTAAACATGAGCACCTCTAATAATGACATTTCATTTAACAATGCCCTTTGTCTTTTCAGTTCATCAGTTACCTATTTCAGTAATGAACTGCAGTCATACCATTCTGATTTTCTCCTAATGTAAAGGCTCAGCTCACTTCACTGCCAGTGAAGCATGATGCTATTATTCAGTTCCTGGCTTAGGAAAAAAGCTAGAGAATCTATCACAATTCTAATTGGCTAACAAATATTAAACCCTACGATTGCTAAGGGCACCCAGTGATTCTGTTTAGCTTTTGATGGGAATAAGTAAAATAAAGAAAGGGAAACGGTTCGGAATGATTAAAAAAAAAAAAAGGTTAGCATGTATACTTTATGAGCAGTAACCCAAGTATCCATCGGAAAAATATGAGCACACATTATATTTAATAGCTCAAATGTTATCTTAATTCTTTATCAACAATTCATGCAGATAGCTTAATACCAAATATTTTAGTTAGGATTAACAATCTGTGAAACGGAAGGTTTAGCAAATGAGAGATGGGATTTGTTCTACCTGCAGCTGCAAGAGGAGGCGAATGTAAGCGACTGGAAGGCTGGGTCGTGCATGAGACATTCTTTTTCTGCCAAGTAAATGCAGGCAGATTTGGAAAATATTATGTCTCTCGCTGCCCTGATTTATACTTCCCATGGAAGGTAATGAAGCCTGGGTCCAAACTTATTTTTGTCCCTCTTGCAAAGCTTTCCTGGGAATGAAAGATAGGTCTTTCTTTGCCTTATGTTCCTTTTTCTAAGCCACCCCCTCCCCTTTCGAACTCACCAAAACATCTCATTAGTAAAGGCAAGATTCAGCTCACCATGATCTTTCCCCAGCTGAAGCAAAGCTGCACAATTTACAATAGATCTTTGGAAAACTGCTTTTTACCGAGTGCTGCTGCATCTATAGATCTCTCTCAATTACCCACAGTAAATTTAGGCATTGTACAAGAGCAAATTTTACAGTCCATGAAGAGATGAAGTGAAATCTAGATGAAATTCATTGTGACAGATTCCCAGTTAGTGCTCTGATGTGTCTGTATTACAGAAGATAGACATTCTATTAGCATGGAGGCTCCCATAATGGACTGTGAATCATCTCAGGTAATAGAGATGCCAAGCGAATGACTGAAAAGCACTATTGAATTCCATTAGAGCTCTTTGTTTTTAAATCAGTCATTTCTTGTGAATAACCAACTCTCCACTTCTTGACCCCATCTCCAAGTGATAATTGTGGACTAATAGTACAATACATTAATCTGAGTTACTGTGCAATTAGCATTTCAATCGCAGGCTTATTTTGGTTTCCTAAAGGCAGAGTCCTGTGCCTTTGGAAGCAGGAGCTTATATTACAAATTTGCAGCTTCAGAAATGGGCTCTTCCATGATGCCATTTTTAGTTTCAGTGTTACCGGAATCGCTCCTCTGTCTTTCTGTACCCTGCGATTTTGGATCTTGACTTTGTGACTTCCTATCCTTTTTCCTCCCCCACCAGGCCAGACAGCCAAGGCAAAATAATTACCACAAGGATGAGTCTATAAGGAAACCATTTGAAATGAGCCAGGTCAGCAAGTCTTTTTTTTTTTTTAAAAAAAAAAAAACAAACCTTAAATGAGTAGTCAGTCATTACCCAAATAAATAAAGAACATCACATTCTATTGCATAAACAGCCCCACCTAATCTATCAATCAAATATGATTGATCAGACTTAGTAATTACTTGGATAATTAATACAGGGCTTAGTTTTATGTAGTCCTGTGAAGCTTCCGCGGAATGCCTGCATAATTACCATTTGTATGGTAGATCGAGTTATATGAATTATTCTATTCAATTATAATATATACACAGAGCACTTAGAATAGACAGCACACATTTCTTAATTCATGGCATTTGATACAAGTGCAGGAGCTTGTCATAAGGCAAAGCTTTATTGGGCCTGAAGCTCTGAAGTTAACATGTATGCATTAAAAAAAAAAAAAAAAAGGAAACGTCTTCTGGTGTCTAGTGTTTTCAACCGGGTTTCTAAGGCAGGCGGGAGGTAATTCTGAAAGGGGGCAATTGCACTGAGCAGCAACCTGGGTTGAGCCATTTCAGTAGTCTCCCATAAATCCCCGGGGACAACATTAAAAAGAGTCGACCTTACATCTTCTGTCTACGATCATCTATTTTCACATTAGGAGGAACAACATTATCCTCATCCGCTGGAGGATCCGAGACGAGCGCCTCAACGCGAGGCTCTCTCCTTAATGTTGTAATGACAGGTGTAAGATTAACTTTGTTAGGTGTCTAGCCACTCATGCAAACTAAATTAAATTAATGGAACAAATTTCTCTCATAATTAAGATAAAAATTCATGTCAGCTGTAACCTTGCTGTACACTAATTATATACAAATGATTTATCATCTGCTTCGCCCAGAATATTAATCCTTACCTCATTGATAACTGCAGCCAGTGTTAAGAGATGAGAGTTGATTAACTATGACAGATTGGGCAACCAGAGCCCTCAGTGCCGCAGTACCAGTGAAACCAACAACACTCAAGCAGCTCTCCGTGTTTAAAATGCATTCCCATGGAAACAGATGCATGCTTAATGAAGGATGCTGAGATTATTTTCAATAATGACTGATATTGGAACAGTGGGCAGAGCTGATCAATAACAATTAACCACTTAGTCTGCTAAAGACATGGTTAGAGAAAGCAGGTTATTTACACATTAGTAGAACCTTATTCGGAGACGAGGATTCCGTAATGTCTCTATGCAGGGACGGGTTTGCTTTTTCCCTGCCGGGAGGGGTTCCGTGGTGGAGCAATGGTGATGTGCCAAGCGCACTCCTGTCGGCTCGGAGCGCCTGCTGATGAAATGAGTGATTGATGTTGCCAGCGGTTCTTTGGATGCTCTCAAGATAGCTGCCAAATGTATCAAGGAAAGTCCAAAGGCGACTGTGACCATGAAACTAATATTGCTTTGTAGGGATTTGGTTTGGTGGAAAACTTTACTGCCAAGGCGTAACTCAATTGTACGGAAAGTTCTTTTGATCTTTCATTGTGTGCTCTTTTATTTAATTTTAAAGAGTCCAAGTCGAGTTGGGCGGATATTTAAGGATCCTGTCAGACTGCCTGGAAAGGGTTTTAATAACATAAATTTAATAATAGATATGACTTTGAAAGCTATTTGGAAATTTGCACTTTTATTTTGTATTAATTTGAATCACCCCAGGAGTCGAGAGCTTGTAATGCTAATTACTAATATCGATTCCCAGAATCCCTGCCCTGACAGTCAGCTTGGAGAAATCCCAACTCCCTGGGCCGAAAAGTGTTAATAAAAAGTGATTAGCTACTTAGGCCAAGTCATATTATAATAATGCATTATATTTCCCTTGAATGGGTTATGTGCATTCTCATTTCTCCGAATGAAGAAAATGGTTAAGGGAGATGAAGTTCAGGCATTTTAGCTGGCATGGCTCCTGAAAGAATCAAGGCTTAAAAAATAATAGAAGAATGCTTTTTTAAGACTCTACACTGCTTAGAGTTCAAGATTCTCGATCTGAAAATGCAAAAATGCATAGTGACCAGTTGAGGTCATCTATGTGTTCCCCTCCACAGACTTGGGTGGGAACTGACCCAGCAGCGATGCCAACTCTCACACCCTACCTGTGTGTCACAAGTTTCAAGGTAGGTAGAGAACATAGCATTTTCATCCGTTAGCCCGGTGGGGTGGACGGTCACCACTGCAGCGGTCAGTCACAGGGGGTCGCTGGCTGGGGCTCCCGCAGCTGCCGAGGACCTGGGAACAGCGTGTATGTATGACTGAACAAAACTGGATCCGCAACACCCCGAGTCAAGCGCAGCAGGCGAGAGAAAGGCTGACACATTTCTATCACTAGGGTAACCAGAACGTCAAACTCTTGAATGATATTGGGTGATCTCAGCTCTGTTTTATGATCTCAGTAAATAAATCTAGAGGTGATAAACAACCATAAATGCCAGTAAAAAATGTTCCATAAAATTCCAGTCTTAAATATATTCTCATGGATCCCTCCCGTACTACTGCCCCCAAAACAAAGCTTTGGCTAAATCTCTAGGTGGAAATAATGTTACATTTAATCCAAAGCCAGAGATTAGAATAATATTATATTTCCTAGCTGTGGGGTTGAAGTGTCAAAAGGAAATAAAATAACATTCTCCCGGGATGTGCTCATTAGCTTATTTAGATGATCTTATTAGGGTATCTGAAACACCCATGCTCTTACCCCAACGCTGTGGACTTCAAATTCTTACTACAACTCTAACAGCGCCACTCCACATCCTGGCTAGAAATGCAGTCGAGGCAATTACCCTTTCCATACTGTCTGAACAACACAATTATTGGGAAGATAATAAGATTATCCAGGCTTTTGCTTCTTAAAATTATACTGAGGAGCCACCAACCAAGTGCTGTTTTTTACACATTCATCTTTAAAACAAATAAGAGAACTAAAATGTGCCGCTAAGCTAATGAGGACCGTGAGACAGAGCCACAGATACATTTTCTCACTTGCCTAATGAGCAAAGTGACAGTCAGTGAAACAGTTCACACTTGAGTAATTCTCCAGCCATCAGCAACCGCGCGGGGGCCCCTCCTGCCAGGGCACCGGGATGGGGGCGGCTGAGACGGGAGTTGGAATGAATAGACCCTGGTCCTGCTGGCCAGAATAAGTTATCACAAAGAGAGAGGTCTTGGGGTGCACTTCCCCTAGGAAATATAAACAACAACAAGATGTGTCCATTGAAGGCATCCCCCACTGTACAATTAGCATTAAATTAAAACAATGGGAAAAAGAATCACCCGGACCTCATCTGGCCAGCTGCCCCAAGGGCCTGGGGGGGGGAGGGCTTGAAATGGGTAAGGTAATGGCCCTCCCCATCAGAATCTGTACACCCATCGCTTTTTAAGGGTGCCCCCTCCTCTGGACCTCACTGTCACAGTGGCTTCCATTTCCCGGGAAGATGAATGGTTAGTGCAGTCAGGCAATGGGGGTGAGGGTGGGGAATAATTAAAAATAATGTTTTTACAGAAGACTTTCAGGGGCCAGCACGAGGGCTCCTGGAGGGTGGGGGGGCATCTTGAAAATCCACTCCTTGTCCTGTTGGATTGTTGGGAGGAAGGGAATAAAACCCAGCTCCGACTATATGCTAGCCCGTTTTATCCTTATTTATCCTCACACTGGCGCCGGGAGTGGGCTCTGTGCGATTTTAGCCATTTCAGAAGGGAACAAGCTGAAGCCCCTGGACTGCTGAGCGATTGCCCACGCTCCCACGGCCAGTCAAGGAAGCGCTGAAATTCACATTTCCTCCACCTGGCTCCAAAGCGCAGGCTCTTTCCGCTCAAACCCCGCCGCTCCCCTTGCAGCGAGGCTGAGGAAGGAGAAGGTGAGGAGAACTCACCGCAAGGCCAGCGCAAGGCCAGTGGGAGAAACGCTGGGGAGCGCGTTGTTCTTTGAAGCCATTGAAACTTTGTGTCCAGAAAAACCATTCTTGTGGCTCTGGACTTGAGACCTATGAGGCTTTCATTTAAATTGTTTGCCTTGACGGCATGAAGGCAGTAGTGCAGTTACTATCATCCCCATTTTATGGAGGGTGGAACAGAGGACCCGAGAGTCTGGGCACTGAGCACAGGGCACGCAGGCTGGGCCTGGGGAAACCACGATGGAGCTAGGGTGCTCCAGGCTCCTCCGTGCAGAAGGTCTGCAGGGAGGAGAGTTTGGAGGGTGCTAGACGATGGTTTGCTGATATTCTAGGAGTGCCTGAACATGCTCCAGCAAGTTAGCAAGCAAGTTAGAGGAAATAAACAGTGCTGTTTATTTGCTGATATTCTAGGAGTGCCTGAAGATGCTACAGCAAGTTAGCAAGCAAGTTAGAGGAAATAAACAGTGCTGTTTATTTGCTGATATTCTAGGAGTGCCTAAAGATGCTACTGCATGATAGAAACAAGCAAGTTAGAGGAAATAAACAACGCTGTTTATTTCTCTCCAGAGCCCTGTGCTGAAGACTTTCTGTGGCTTTTCTTTTTGTTTGTTGTTGAACATTATTGATAAGGAAGCAGTTTACTCTTTCAACTGGGTTAGGGTTAGGGAAAACTGTATAGAAAGAGCTACACCACATTTGCAGCCACAGACCTAATCAGTCTCGATTGGTTAAAAGGAATGAAGACAAGAAAAAGAGTAAAACGAAGGAGGGGATGGTTTGGATCCTACAACAATAACAGTCACCAGGAATTGGTGCCTGCTATGGGCCAGATGAAATATTTGCATTATCTCTAAGTGTCACCACAACGCGATCATGCCGGGGTGGGCACTGTTCTTATTCCCATTTTATTAACACAGTGGGGCTGTCTCTTGCCCACCACCATCCCCCCTGTTTTATTCCTGGCCTGGGCAAGTTGGTGTGACACAAGGCCAAAGGTCAACCAGTGGCTCTCAGCATACCCAGACTCCAGTAGGTTCAGTCTTCAGCCCTTGGTTTTGACGTCACTTCTACCCCATGTGCTATGACTTAACGCCTGTTTAAAATATTTAGGCCTTTCTTTACCTTTTAATTTTTATGTTAGGGCTTTAATGGCCGCAGTATCACAAAGAGCCCGTCCAACACGTGCCAGCACTCCATCTTTTAGAGGTTCTTTACTTTATTCAAATTACTAATCATTTAAAGCATCACTAAAAGCCTTTCTCCCTCGCTCCCCATGCATGCTTAACCTAATTAACTATAAATGAGGAAAATGCTACCCACATTAAAAGAAAATGTTAACCTATAAATTATCCCACTCTTACTGGTGAGGCTAAGAGCTCCTTTAGAAAGCACAGCCGTGGGGTTGGAGTCTCAGCGTCTGCGCACCCACCCCTCTCCCCCACCAGAATGGGCCATATAATCTTCAGTAGATGGTGGATCCCTTTTTCTGCTTTTATTATGGTAATTTATATTCTTTCTCAAATTGCCCTTTTGTCTGTTGGCTTAAATACTCTCAAAATAAAACAGGAAGCCTCTAAAGTGCCCTAGGAGCCCATGGAGTAGAAAACTAACAAGTGGCCTCTTGAACCTGTCCTTCAGTGTGGGAAACCCCAATCCTCACCCCCCCCCTCACAGACCCCGCCTTATGAAGCCACTTGGAATCTCCGAGATCCTCAATCTACAGAACCCCAAATATTCTCTCTCCCCCTGACCCCACTCCCTACCCCATCTCTTGCCCCCATCCACCAATGGATAAAGTCTCCTGAAAACTCTTGTTAGAAAGAGTACCCATTGGCACATTAATCTGAAAACCCAGGATTAATTTATCGAATTACCCCAGATTTGGCCTCTGGGAGCTTTAGGGTGAGGTCTCTGGCAGAGCCAGGTAGTGAACAGGAAATGTGTTGCTATGGGGCCAGAGGAGAAGCTGAGAAGGTAGAGCATGCCCAGGGGAAGCTATGGGGGAACACCCAGACCCCAGCCTGGAGGTCAAGGGCCACTGCTTAAGGGACGAGGACAAGGGGCAGCAGTGCCCCAAACAGATTCCCCTGCCCTTCAGCTTTGCTCATGGTGGTCTCTGCTTCCAATACATGTGATGCACTAGGGCAGATGATTCTGAGGTTGTAACAACTAGGCAAACGCAACCGACAATACCTGACTCTTTCCTCCTCTCTGATGCCCTCACTCCTGTTAACCTTTGTGGTTTCGTGAGAAACGCCAGTTCATTCCTGTAGCCCTGGAGGCGCCTCTGGTCGTTGGCAGTATTAGTAGGAGGCTCCTGCCCGCTCCAGCCTTGCTCTGGATGCGACTCTTCATTCCTACCCTGGGCTCTGGGGGGGGGGGGGCGGGGAGTGGCGGCTGTGACCAGGCCCCTGGGGGCTGCTCAGTGCAGGCAGGCTGAGCACCCACATGTGCCGTCAATTCTTGATTATCCACATCAATGGTCTGTGACCCAGGCTGGGCAATTCCAAATAACTGACAATCCGAAAGGCATTTCTCTTTGGCTTTGGGCTATGCTCTGGATTTTTCCAGCTACAGATTCCCTTCTCCCTCTTAGGCATTTCTCGGTAGGATATTAAGGATCATTTATGTTCCTTTAGCTGGGCACTTGGTCTGAAAAATGGCTTGAAGTCAGCTTCAGATGGAAAATTTGCCTACTCCATAGACAAATGATTCCCTTGCAGGCAGTTGAATTTGACAGTATCATATATTGCATAAAGAATCATCTGTCCAGGCTAGTGTTGTTAATTTGTTCGTTCATTCACCCGTCCGACACTCATTTATTGAGCTCCTACTGTGTTTCAGGCACTGTTCTGTGAATTAGGGCTGAAGAGATGAACGATTGAGTCCCAGGTCGTGAGGGGCTTACCTTCTAGTGGGGCTTTAGTGGAATAGATTTTAGTATCTCTCTCTTGACCTGTGTGTACTTACTGGGCCCATTCATTTTCAGCTTAGCTCCTCTCTAGCTCCTTTCATTTGAGGTGTTTCAATATTTCGGGAGAAGAGCTCTAGGTAATTGCTGGGGCCTTCCAGAGTTGGAAAGAACCTACTTACCATTTTGTTTTTCTTTTTATCAGATCTTTTTTTTTTGAATAATAAACTTTAGTTTTAGAGCAGTTTAGGTTTTCAGAAAAATTGTGCAGAAAGTACAGAGAGTTCTCATATTACCCCCCACACACACACTCCATCCCCCCCCCCGCCACATGCACACTCATAGTTTCCCTATTATTAATAACTTGTGTGGTACATGTGTTATAATTGATGAGCTCATGTTATTATGTTATTATTAAGGCAAGTGCTTGGTTTACATTAGGGTTCACCCTTTGGGTATATAGTTCTATGGGTTTTGGCAAATGGGTAATGTCATGTATCCACCATTGCAGTATCGTACAGAATAGTTACCCAGTTCTACAAATGCCCTGTGCATCACCTACTCATCTCTTCCTCCCCCTACTCCACCTCCAGCCTGTGGTAACCACTGATCTTTTTATTGTCATAGCTTGGACTTTTCCAGAATGTCATACAGTTGGAATCATATAGTATGTAGCCTTTTCAGACTGGCTTCTTTCACTTTGCAATATATATTGAGGGTTCTCCCATGTTTTTTCAAGCTTGACAGCTCATTTCTTTTTACTGCTGAATAAATTCCATTGCACGGATGTACCCCAGTTTGGTTTTGCATTCACCTATGGAAGGCACCTTGGTCTGCTTCCAGTTTTGAGGATGCAGATGTACTAAACACCGGAGAGAGGCCAAAACATGGGGGCTGGAATGTGGTAGATTACATTTTACGTTACAGTTACATCGCATTTTAATGAATTCATACTTCGGCATTCTAAAAGTAGAGTGATTTCATATCTTTTGGAGAAAAGTTCAAAGTTCTAAACTTCAGGGCCTTTATGAACATGTGACTTGGTTCCTCCCCCTTCCATCCCGCGCTTGCTGCCAGGAGAGGGCCCTGTTGTGGGGAGGGAGGTCTAAATGGTGGCTGAGTGGGAAGTCATTTTAGTGCTCAGAGGAACCTCTGCAAACATGAAGCACAGCGGCCCATGGCTCTGTGCCCTGGGATCATAAGGAATAGTTCTTGGCAAGGCAGACACCTTGTGAGCACCTCCACTCAAAGGCGTCCTATCAAGGTTTCCAGAGTCGACCTGTTCTCCTGGCATCAGAAGGACCCCAAAGGAGTGCCCAGCCTGAGAGCTACCACCCTGTCGAGCTGTTCTTTCCCAGGTCACCCCCCCACACACTAATACTGATCCTCAGCGCTCCTCCTGAAATGCCTTGGAGGACAAGGAACCTCAACAATGTGAAAATGGGGGCTCAGGGTCAGACGTTGCCACTCACCGCATGTTTTCATGTTTGTGAATGTAAAACCGTAGAGAGCTCTAAAACTATTTTGATGACATCTCAGCCTATTTAAATTAGCTGTGACGGGTGCTGTATAAGTGATTTTTATCTTAACCCCCATTGCTTATTAACAACTTTGCAGGGTTTCCCTACTGGAAAGGTTTAGTAAGATGTTTGTAAATAGGTTTTGCAGACAATATGCACACTAGGAGCATTTCCTCCCTAAGCCATGCCCTCCACCTGAATGTTCAACGTTGAGTAGTGTTGTAACTCAGAATTACTGACCTCCAAGCCTGGGTTCCCTGAGATGGGGCACCCTTGGACTACTTGCATGGCTCATCTGGGTATCTAAAATATCTGTCTGGTGACCAGGTTGATAGTCTGACCATCAGGAGTGTGGAAATGATTGGCAAGGCCCTACCCTTGTCCTTGTTTCTGCTCAGCTCGGTCCTGGGCTTCCTGGCAGACGCAGGGACCCCTTTCTATCCTGGGCATGTTTTCACTTTCCATCAGAGTTCCCAAAGTTTCATAGCAAAAACCTCTTCTCCTCCTTGGCCTTCTATTTTATTCTTTTTTTTCCCCCTATTCCTAATACCTAGTTCTTTCTCTCCTTCCCACCCCCTCCCCCCAGTTATTTCCAGCAAGAGTGACTTGCAAGTCGCACCAACTGAAACCGAAATTTTTGTGGTTGCTAAACAGGCATTCAGAAGCCAGACCTTTAATCTATTTCCCACAGGAGAACTTGTGGTTCTTGCACAATGGTGTGTGTGTGTGGGTGAGTGAGTGCAGGTTTGTAGGTCAAACAGTGAGGACTGGAGGTTGGAAGTCACAGGAAGCCCAAGAGCAATGGACTTCCGGCTGTGGTTGTGGAGAAGCAACAGGTGCGAGAAGGTCCCATTGTTCAGCAAGTGGGGAGGGATAAAGTTAGCGCAACCTTTTGTAGAGGTAAAGCCAGGGTCATTTTATAAAAATGGGATGATTTGCTGTGCTTTGATGTCACAACTCATGATTTCAATGAGATAACACTCAGCAAGCATTTATTATGTGCCAGGCACTGGGTAAGTACTTTACGTAAATGGATCTCCCTCAATGCCAACCATGCTTCTTTCAACAGGACCTTTAATAACTTCTCTTTTACACAGAGAGGAAGCAGAGAAGCTAAGAATTGAACTTTGGTCTGTAAGACTCAGGAGTATGAGTGCTTGAGCAATATACTCTAATGGCACAAAACTCGGGCTTAGCAGTTGTTCTCAGAGCAGTGAGGGATGGCTGTTGTCAATCCCTGCTCCTTAAGTCTCACCATGGGGAAAAGGCAACCAGGATTCACATGACAGTCTGTTCCAAGCATATATTGTTGGGTAACAAACTGTCCTAAAACTTACCATTTTATAGCAGGTCTTGATTGTGTGACTCAGGAATTTAGGCAGGGTTCAGCAGGGCAATACTGCCCCAAGAGTGTTCCAAGATTTACTAAGTAGAAGTTTCCAGTTTCTTGAGTCCTGGGCCAAGAATTGAAGCAGTAGTTCTTGCATGGTATTCTCAAGCTTATTGGAAGGGGAGTTTACTCCCACTGTGTCTACTCCTGTGCGTTCCATTTATCCCCTACCACCAGGATCCTGCCTCACCAGTCCTCCGAAAGTCCCCTCCATGGGGCCACCAAGGACATCCTCATTATCAAATTCAAAGAGCCTTTTTTTTCCTATCCATATTTTATGTACCCTCTCTGGAATAGCTGACTTTGCCAACTACTTCTTTCTTGAAACTCTCCTCTCCTGGTTGTATGCATTAACTCCTTCCTTTTCAATGTTGGCATACCTCAGGATACAGTATTTTGCCCTCATGCCTTTCTTATAATTTAAAATTTTGAAATTTTTATTTTTAAAGAAGCTTTAGATTGCATAAACATTACACAAAAAATATAAGGGATTCCCATATGCCCCCCTCCCTCCCCATCTCACCCTTTCCCATGTTAAGAACAGCCTTCGTTAGTGTGGTAGATTTGTTACAATTGATGAACACATATTGAAGCATTGCTAGTAGCTATGGACTACAGGAATTTACACTGTGTCCCTCACAATTTTGTAAGTCATGACAAAATATACAATGTCGTCCCTTTCTTATATACCAGTGGTTCTCAACGGAGGATGACTGTGCTCCCCTGGAGGCATTGTTGGTTGTCACAGCTGGTGCTGGAGATGGTACTGGCACCAAATGGGTGGAAGCTAAGGGTGCTGCTAAAGATCCTACTATGCACAGGACAGCCCCCTCCCCTCATGACCAAGAATTAGCAGGTCCAAAATGCCAGTAGGGCTGAGGCTGAGAAACCCTGTTGTAGTTTAGAAAGAGAGCACTGGAGAGAGGGCACATCTTAGCAAAGAGGAATGACTAACTAATGACAGACTTCAGGTCTTCCTTGGGGAGTCGTCTCTGAAAAGGGATTCCTTCTTGGGAAATAACATGGTATAATGCAAAGTCAAGGGCGCTGTGGTCATCGGATCTGGGCTCAAATCCTAGCTCTCCTAAAGCAGAGATCATAATTTCTACTTCATGGATTGTCTTGATGACTAACTCAGGTAATGTATATAAAGTACCCAATGTACTGTAGGTTTATAAATGCTAGCCCTTCCCTCCAAGTCACACGGCATAACAGATATTCATCTCTGGGCTTAGTACACTATTTCACAATCACGAGAGTGCCTGGTACATAGTAAGAGCTGAATAAATATTTGCAGGATGAAGTATGAATACGTCTCTCTCTATTTCAGGGGCTGGCTGATATGAGTGCTCTCTAGTTAGAGGTGGTTTTCGTTCTTTTGTCCTTGTTAGAGGCTAGTTTCATAACTCTTACTGTATTGTTGCTTAGGCTCATCAGTGTAATAACCAGCAAGGTTTACGAAACTGGGGTATTGGCTTGGCACTCAGCCTTCTAATTACAGGGCACAAGACTCCCTATACTATAACGCAGAATACACCGGCAGCCTTGTTTTCCCGTGGTGGCAGCATAACATAGCAGAGGGTAATGGATAAATTCAGAGGCCAATACCAACCATAAAAGAAGAGGTTTACATATTTTGGGGGGCCCTCACCCTGTACATTTTGGTGCTGGTGAAGAGGTGCTCAGCCTAACTTATTTTTAAGGATTTATTTTATTTATTTCTCCCCACCCCCTTGCTGTTTTTCACGTGCTGTGTCTGTTCGTCTTCCTTGTTTCTTTAGGAGGCATCGGGAACCTCTGCTTCCTGCTTTGACATTATGTTTGTTCTTCTTGTGTCTCTTGTTGCATCACCTTGTTGTGTCAACTTGCCACACCTGCCCATCATGCCAGCTCGCTGTCTTCTAGGAGGCACTGGGATCCAAACCAGTGACCTCCCATGTGGTAGTCAGGAGCCCAGTCACCTGAGCCATATCTGCTTCCCTCAGCCTAAGTTTTTTTTGAGATTCAAATAAAGAATCACTATCAAGACTTGGGATTTTATACCGTGTAATGCACTAATATTTAACATCTGTATCTCCCTGCCTCCCCGTCTCATTCTGATTCGCCAGGCACATGGTTGTCAAGGTGAACTTTTGGAGACACAAATCTCATCATGACACTTTCCTCTACTTTCCAGTAAATAAAGCATAAAAACGAAATTTCATAACATGACATGGGAACCCCCATGAAATCTGGCCTCCCCATCCCCTTCCATTCCTCCTTGAGACATCAGCTCAGCTTGCTGACTATGTCAAAGCCCCTGGCAGAGCTGAGTCTCCCTCCTCCACAGCTCTTGGCCCAGTTTTACAATTATTCACTTGTTAGTGTCATTATTTGATCAACACTGGTCTTTCTCTCATAAACCCTTTGCTCCATGAGAGTGGGAATGGTGTGCCTCCTAGTTTTCCATTGTATCCCCAGAGCCTGATACATAACAGCTGGTCAGTAAATACTTCTTAAATAAATGAATATTTCAGCAGAAGAGATGATATCATTGGTAGACATTGCTCCCTACCTTTTCATTTTAACTCCCTCCTTCAGCCTAGCACCCAACCAAAATGCTCTGTTGTCAAAATATATAGTCCCACTTCTAAACCAAGAAAGATGAGAGACAGAAATAGAACAAGATTACTGATGATGATGATGAGAGTAATGAACTAGATATTATGAATCTGTAATCAAATAATAGATTGATTACATATAGTTAAATCTTAGTTGATATTATTCACTGTGTGCCAAGTACCATGCTAGGAACTAGGATTGAAAGGCTGAACAAAACTAGACATCATTTCTTACATGCATTATCTTCAATAGGCTCACTGATTGGGTAAACTATTTTTCCCATTTCATAGATAAGAAAATTGTGGCACTGAAAGCTTACATAAAGGGCTCGAGATCATTAAGCCAATGAATTAGTAATAGAACAGGTATTTGAAGCTGGGAGTGACTCCAAAGCTATTGATCATTACGTGGTGTAATTTCAGAAGAAAAGAGACTAGCTTAGGCTAGTGCACCGGCTAAAGAAGGGATGTTAATTGACACATGCTGCAGATACCCATAGGACTGCAGGCACCCCCTATGAACGGAGCCTCACTGCTTCCCAGACACTATTCCTGTGCCTGCTGTACATCACCTTTAATCTTCAAAGCCGTCCAACAGTAGGTATCGTGAGCATCGTTTTTACAGGGGAATCAACAAAGGCTCAGGCTGAAGAGAAAGAGAAGAGGGCCAAGGCTGGTATGACACTTTCAGGGTAACTTTTAAATTGTATTTTAAAGGCAGGAAAACTTTTGAATTCAGACTTAATAAACCAAGAATTTGTAATATTGAGACACTGAATCATAAGCTTTACAACTGAAAAAGACCTGAGAGATCATCTCGCCTAAATCCTGTATGGGGCTTCTGAGTGAGTATAAAAATGGATAAATCTTCGATAGCATAAAGCTTTTATTTTATTCATGCATTGTTATGATTTATAGGCCAATCACTACTTGCCATTTTAAACGATCTGCTCAATCTAAATGAACTAGTCACCACTTCAATCCTAATTTATAACTACACCTGAAGGTAAGAACACTGCATCTTTTAATAAATATTTTGCCCTTGCAATATTTACTAATTCAGATAGGGGTTCATCCTCAGGGCTCCTCTTAATCAGGTGAATGGTGTTTTATTACCTGAAGAACTTTCAGGACCATAGGCACACACATTCCAGATACAAAAGCATATCCCCAATGTCAGACAACATCTTTCCTCCCTCCCTCCTTTCTTCCCTCTCTCTCTGCTTTTTCTCTCTTTTCTCCCTCTCCCTCCTCCTTCCTCTCTTTCTCCCTTTTGCGCTGTCTCTCTCTCTCTTAGCAAGTCCACCCCACTGTTGCACTCTATTGCCTTGAACAAGTGAGGATTGCTCATATTTTAAAACTTTTTGTCCTCTGGTCATCTGCAGGATCTAGGATGCTTCTAAATCCCCAGGTCATTCAAAAGGAACAACTTTGGGGGAGAAAAGATGACATTATTGGTGAAATTGAAGGCTCACCTGAATCTTCTTTCATGGGGGACCCCAACTCCCTAGGGGGAAATGCTTGCAAAGATCTCACTGGGAGCTCAGAGAAAAATATTATGTTCTAACCTTTTAAAAATTAATCCAGCTATTAGCAGGGATCCCCACTGTATTTCACTCAAGCCATAATCTGAAAGGTATGATGATTAAACCAAGACGAATGTGGTGTCATAAGCAAATGTCATGCCATAGATTTACCTACCAACAAGACACTGGCATGGTTCAGGTCAGGGGTTAATTAAAGACATTGAAAGGTCATTGTGTGATTAGGTGAAAGCAGAGTTTTAATAGGGCGTCAGTCCGACCCCCACTGACAGAAGATTTATGCCAGCGGCGATGACACCGCCACGAATCCTGCTGATAACAAGAGCCTCAATATTGGAGTGAACAGAATGATGAATGGAGCACATATCTGCTCACACTTCTCATTACAAGCTCTTTCACTCCTGGTGGCACTTAGCAGCATTTATTTACTGGGGTTTGAAGGTGCTGGACAGCAGGCCAGTATATCTCACACTTTTAAATGTAGACTTGCGATATAAAAATGAAACAAGAGATAAGATTAGGTCTTTGAATAATTGCACAGCTTTTCTTCCAAGATTCTATTCACTAGTACTAACATTATTTTTGCCCCCTAATGTTCTTCCAGGGTGTGAGCGGTTCAGGAAAATTAATTGTCTGAGGCAGAAGGTCAGAGGGAAAAAATTACTGATAAGAATTAAACATGCTATAAAAGAACACTTCAAACACCTTTTGTGCTCTGTACCCCTCAGAAGGTGAGCAGAAGATAATGGAAAGAAAAGGATATACACATTTGCCCCTATGCCATATTGAGACTTGCTTAAGTGCTGTTCTTATTTGGATTAGATTAGGGAAGGGATCTAGAGAGCCAGCCAAATAAAGGAATAAGTAAATAAGTAATTGAACAAACGAAAAATCTCGATGTATAGCTCAGCCGAAAGCAAATGCAAGAGAAACTAAAACCCTGATGAATAACGTTTACATTTCCAGAAAACTCCTTTTCAACATGTTATATATTTATCAAACCACTAGAGTGTAAATTCTGTGAATAAGTCCCATCATCTCTCAACCACTAGACACCATAAAAATTATAACTGCAGAAAATTGTTAGTATCATAAAAGGTTACTTTCTACAGATTCCAACATAGTTGCTGCTGCAATTTCACAATAGAGAAAAGAAAATCAGAATCCTTCTGCTTGGGCCACCAACCAGGGCCAGGCCAGGGGAAGAGCACATGGCACCTAAGCCCAAGGCAGTGCCAGCTTCGATACAGAAACAAAGCTGAGTCGGGGGCATGAAAGTGGTGGCGCTGGGGGAGAGTTCCGAGGACGTCTCCTTGCCCTTTTGCAGGTGTTTGCATTTGTGGGCAGAACAAATTGTGGCTTTGGGCTGGCTTTATGCAAATTAAGAATTCAGCCGGGCACACACAACCGCTTGGGTAATGAGAACGGAGATGAACTCGTGTCAACCACGTACACAACATTAGGCTCCAGGCTTTGGCACTGGGCAAACGGACGCTGCATTTTGAGGGGCTGATTTAACCCCACCTGAGTGCAGGGGAGTCGCTCACGATGAGGACTATTTCCTTGTTGGCTGTGGGAAAGAGGCTGCTTTCATCCCTTTTAGCTTAGGATTTTAACTTGCTCGGGCAGATAGTAGCCGGGAAGGTCTCCAGAACGGATGATAAGTTCTGGCAAGGAGCTTCTGGTCCTCTCCAGGCTGCTCGGCGGGAGGTTATATTTGTATAGGCTATCTCCAAGGTTAAACATCACTGAGCCCCCTGCCTGGGATGCTGGGTCTCAGGCCTCCCGGTCCGTCCAGATGCTCGAGGCTGGACTCGATTCTGAGTGGCCGTTAGGAGGGTCGGCCCGGCAGCTCTCAGAAACCTGTATTGATCAATTTTGGCCAGTTCACTCTGGCAGCCCTGCACGGAGCTGTAGGGCAGTGTGTTTTCTGTGCAACTACTTTGTGGGCAGTTGGAATGAGTGTATACTAGATGAGGAAAGCACTTAAGGTTACGCGATTTGTGTGTAGATGGGACAGTATTTCTTAGGCTACCAGGAAGAAATACATGGCTCTCCCTTCCGAGGTTTATTTTATTTTCAGAAAAAAATGGAAACAGACAGATGTAAATAGGCTGTGCCCACGTCCCATTTTCAATCAGAGACTGAAATGGTATGAGAATGAGACCAGAGGTGGGCACATTTTGCTGTGAGGGACAGGTAGGCTTGAGGGCTATATAGCCTCTTGCAGTTGCTGAACTCTACCATCATAGTATACAGCCTGCAAATGAATGGGTTATATTGCCAAGTGCCCATAAAATTATACTTATAAAAACAGACAGGGAGGGGATGTGGCTCAAGCAGTTGAGCTTCCACCGCCCAGCCCATGTGGGAGGTCCTTGGTTCCCGGTGCCTCCTAAAGAAAAAACAAACAGACAATGAGCAGACAATGACCAGAAACAAAGAGCAGACAAGGAGCGTAAACAACGAGTCTAAACTACCAGCAAACAGATGCAGGGGAACAAAACAACAACAAAAACCAGACAGCAGGCCAGATTTGGCTGGAGGACCATAACCCGCTGACCCTGAGGCTTTCCGAAAAATGAGGGAGTATTCTGGTGGGCAGAAAGGGAAGTCTTCATGCAGAACAGGGGCTTGAAGACTGCAGGAATGGGGTGGAAAGAAGATGTTCCAGGTGGGAGCACAGTGTGATATAAAAAGCTTACAACAGGGAGATGCTGAGTAGGGCTGAGTGAGAAAGGGGCGCTTCCACTTCTGATAGGCAACCACCAAGAGATTAAATGCTCAAGTAACATCCTGAGCTGTATATGCCTAAGACCACATTGCCACTTTCGGTCCTTTGCCCTTCCCTTGGTCTATTTTTCTAGCCTATCTCTTCCTGCAGGGTTGCACTACAGGCTACTGGGTACAGAGACTCCAGTCCACAGGAAGAAAAATGCAATTAGAGTCCTGTGAGTAGTTGATTCCATTGCAATGTTTCCCCCCATAGCGGTTTGATATTCATGGTGAATTCCAAAATGAAATATTGGATTATGTTTGTAAACTGGTCTTTTCCTGTGGGCATCTTAGAGTGTATTGGATTCAGAGGTTTTACTTTTACTTGATTAAATAATGATTAAGGCTTTGATTGGACCATGTCTGTAGGACGGGGACTCACAGAGAAACTTCACTACAGAGAAGGGAGGTTGGAGTTTTGAGCTGGAGCCCCAGGAAGTGAGCACACAGAGAAGCAGAGCAGCTGAGCCCAGAAAGAATCAAGCCCTGGGAGGAGAGGAACCCAGGAAGCCTGAACCCTCGCAGGCATCAGCAGCAATCTTGCTCCACCATGTGGCAACAGACTTTGGTGAGGGAAGTAACTTACGCTTTATGGCCTGGTAAACATCCTTTAGGAAAGCCAACAGATTTCTAGTATTTTGCATCAGCACCACTTTGACTGACTTATACACCCCCTATTCTTAAGAGGGAAGAGGGGCATGATAATCAGCGATGGAGATAGCTCTGAATGTCTGTGTTTCTGATGACAGCTTAAGCCAAAAGGGTCGTACTTCCTAAAATGCATGAATCAGAATGCTAGTCTTGCTAGAAGCTTCTGGAAAAAGACGGTTCTGTGGTGTAAGAATGTCTCCTCCTGGAGATTGATTGATGAGGTAATTAATTGGTAAATTAAAGGATGTAAGAAGGCCTGCTACAAAGAAATCCATTTAACTTGTTTAACCATGAATTTCCCAAACATTTGACCACAGAGCAGAACTTTTTTCCATGGAGCATCTATTAACTTCTCATGGAACCCATTTTGGAAAACTGTACTTTAGGGAGACAGATGTGGAAATGAAAATTCCTAACAATTACTAGTTGTGGGTTTAAGCTAACATGAGAGAAAACGAGGAGGGGATTTAAAAATTCGAATGGCTATTGAGGGATATAAGCAAAGAGTGGAATTTAGCCTTCTTGTTTACTGTAGCTTTAAAGCCCACCCCCATTCTCCCATGTGCCAAGAAATTGCAGGGCACCGGGACCCCTACAGTGCTGAGATAGGATGGCAAAAAATGGGGAGCAGAATAATATAACTTATATTCTTCTTTGTTGTTGTTGTTGATGATGGTGTTAGACATCTAGCTTTGTTTCCTTCTTCCATGTCCTTCTGGAATCTTTGTGTGACTGAATGCATGAAAATGATTGTCATCTTGAGTTGTTCTTGGCAGGCAGAACTGAGCTTAGAGGGAAAACAAATGTATGATTAGCAAGTACATAAACATCCCAGTCCAGGCCTAACTCCCCTCCTCTGTTGAGTGGAGGAAGAACTGTGCAGAAAAGTGAAGCAACCATGAATTCCTCTGAAATATCTGGGGGAATTCATGGGGAAATTTGCTGCAAACAAGTTAGGCATTGCAATCTAATTAAAATCCAGTCTCAAAGAGGCACAAGTTAAAATTTTACAGCATTTTCTTTTTATTCTTCTCTGTGCTACTGGGACATTCCAATTTTTTTCTTTTTTAAGATTTATTTATTTCTCCTTCCTGCCCCCCCCCCCGCCCCGACATCCTAATTTTTAAGTACTGTATTGCTATCTAGTATGATCAACTCATTGACTTGGGAAGTATTTATTAAGGAACTATTATATAACAGTTTCTAGCAAGTCAATGAAGAATACAACCGTCTTCATTGTCTTTGAGGGGTTAATAATTGAGATGGGGACAGAGACACAGAAGTCAAAATATGCAATCAAATGTTATATTTTGTGCCAACCAATTACAAATTGTCTTTTCAAAGTTAATGAAAATAAACAATTAATGTGCTTTCTTTGTTTTATTGGAGATATTAGAAATTAAGTATTCATAGCCCCTGACACCTATAATTTTTCTATGAAAATATGTATGACTGTGAGCAAAGGTGAACTCTGATGCTTATTAGATGTATCCCAAAGCCTTTTTAAATTGTTTGAATTTTTTAAAATGTGTCTACTCTGTGACCAAGAGACACTATCTCTGATAATGTACCAAAAACAGCAAACATTTATTCAGAACTTACTGCATGCCTGTTCAAACAACAAGAACAATTTTCCACTTAACAGCAAGTCTCCAGGTAAAAATAACTTAGTCAGGGTAATAGTAAGTAAGTGACAGAACCAAAATTCTAACTCAGGTATCTCACTTCGCTTTGGGACCTTTGCTGTGCTGTTAATCATTAGGCCATATTCTACCCCCATAAAAGTGTAAAAGGTTGCTCGAACCAAGATGCAATATTCATTGCAGTGTTGTTGGCAATGGTGAAAAACTGGAAGCAACCTAATGACCATCAAAGATATCTATCATTGTATTCCATTCCATATGTTCCTTCCACGTGTCGAGCCAATGGAATGGAATACGATGAATACTACGCAATTAAAATGGTGATACAGATTTATATTTATTGATACGCAAAATCCCTTAGATAGCAGTATGCCTAGTGTGACTACATTTTTATTAAAAATTATACACAAGTGTATGCCACACAGAAAAACGTTTGGAAGGGTATACAGCAAAACACTGAGTGGTAGAATTATGGGTGACTTTTGTTTTTCTCTGTATTCTTTGTGTGAATGTTTTGCTATGAAGAGAAAATAATCAGAAAAACAATTTCTATTTATTCTCTTTTCTTAATCCATATTTGGCTTAGAATTCCCCAAATACTTTAATGTCAGAGTATAAAGCCCTGTTGGCTTAATACTTTTGATGCTTATAGGAAATGGCTTGGGCAAATGGTTAGGAAGGAGTTTACTTTTTGTTTGCACAGAAAAGCACTTCATCAGCTCTTCCTAGATTCTTTAATCTGAAGTCCTTTGTCACTGCCACCCCTCCCCCAACCCCCTAATAACTACTAAAGCCTCCAAACCCAATTTTTTACTACTTGGTTGTGGTCATACATCTTTTTCCTCCATAGACTCTTCAGAAATCAGGCAAAGGGTTTTAAAAGGAAGCATTTTACAATGTGAATCAATATCCTTTTAATTTTTCCATGTGCAAAACCTCATCTTCCCACCAAAACTGTGACTCAAGGAAAAGACTGTGTCACACTTGTTTGTCTTCCCTTATTGTAGCAAACTAGTTTTGAATGCATAGAAATGAGCTCAGAAACCATGTGGGGGGAAGCGGATGTGTCTTAGGCGCCTGGGCTCCTGCCTACCACACGGGAGGTCGCTGGTTCAGATCCAGGTGCCTCCTAAAGAAGAAGTGAGCTGGTGCAACAGGCAGGCATGGCAAGCTGACACAAGAGACACAAGAAGATAAAAGCATGGTGAGAGACGAAACAAAGCCAGGAGCAGAGGTTCCCAGTGCCTCCTAAAGGAGATAGTGAGCTGACGTGATGGGCAGGCACGGCGAGTTGATGCAACAAGATGATGCAACAAGAGAAGTGGGGAGGAAAAACAGGATGAGAGATACAACAAAGCAGGGAGCAGAGGTGGCTCAAATGATTAGGTGCCTCCCTCCCACATCAGAGGTCTTGGGTTTGGCTCCTGGTACCTCCTGAAGAAGCAAGAAAGATAAACAGACTCAGCAAGTGAAAAACAGCAAGGTGGTGGGGAGACATAGATAAATAAAATAACTCTTTTTAAAACAAACAAACAAACCATGTGGTTACATGAAAGACAAAATTTCTCTATATAAAGTTGCCTTTTTGAAATAAATGTTTGGCTTCCGTAATTGCCTAATGAGTTATGAGTAATTGAAAGGTTTATTTCTCAGTACGTATTTTTTATTTGTGGCATATCTGCTGGGTTTTTCCTCCAAGGACTACCTGATGTCTTAGAGCTTGTGGGATGCATGCACGTGTCTGATCTGGAATGACTTGCTCATCTGACTGGGCGATCCTTCTAGAGTCAGAGGTCCAACCCCTTGAGATGATCAGCCTATTTTTCTCATCACCTTTGCAATTTAGTTTCACGTTTTATAACATGAATAAAAACCAAAACATTGAAGAAGCTCTTAAAATAAAGAGTAATGGTGAGAATATTAACAGATCCATATAGTTAAATCTACACTGAAATCACAAAAGAGGTTCTTTCCGGGAAACAGACTTTGGCCCACGGTTAGGGCGTCTGTCTACCACATGGCAGGTCCGCGGTTCAAGCCCCGGGCCTCCTTGACCCGTGTGGAGCTGGCCCATGCGCAGTGCTGATGTGCGCAAGGAGTGCCGTGCTACACAGGGGTGTCCCCCGTGTCGGGGAGCCCCACGCGCAAGGAGTGCGCCCCGTAAGGAGAGCCGCCTAGCGCGAAGGAGGGAGCAGCCTGCCGAGGAATGGCGCCGCCCACACTTCCCGTGCCGCTGACGACGACAGAAGCGGACAAAGAAACAAGGTGCAGCAAAAAGACACAGAAAACAGACAACCGGGGGAGGGGAGGGGAATTAAATAAATAAAAATAAATCTTTAAAAAAAAAAAAAAGAGATTCTTTCCTTTCTGTGTCCATGTGTAGTGCCGTATCTAGCCCTCCCACCAGTCTCCTTATGCTGACCCTCAGAATAGTCCTTTCTTACCAGGGATAGGGAGTGACGGTACCTGGCAGAGCCCATGGAGAGGGAGGCCAACTGATTCTTTTTTACCCTCCCCCTGAGTATGGAGACTTGGAAACCAACATGAGGCCTCAGCTCTGGGGCCCACTTGCTTTTAGGCTATGGTTTAGGGATGCAAGAATAGGAGCAATGGGAGAAGGTGCTTCTCCAATGAGTAAGGGAAGGATTAAAGATCAAGGGTATAGAGCCAGCTCCCTTTCTATCCCACCACCAGCCATTGGCCCAGCCATCAGCCAGGCCAAGCACCTTTGCCTGCCACTCCTGCTGTGCAGGTCCCTAGATGAACGTTAGGTTGCTGGGCCCAGCAAACCCACCCCACATCTGCCCAGAGAGACAAAGTCCGTGAACCCACCACCCTCTGGGCCGGGCTGTAATTGACTATATTTATGTGTTTGGTATGTGCTGTGGTGGGGAGGAGGGGAATGGAGAGAGCCAGGGTCAAACAGACTCAGTGTTTCAGGAAGGTGGGCACCGACACTGGATCCCGTTCATTCCTGCAGAGACCATGAGCAGCCCCGGGGGTCTGTGGTTTACGCAGTAGGGGCCACTGCTGCCTCCACACTAGGAGTAAGGCAGAATCATATGTCAAGGAAATGCTCTATCTTTTTCCCAGCCTACACAAAAGATTGAGAGTGCCCGTGCTTGCAGAATGTTATCGTTTTGTGATTACTAGCATGACTGGACTTGGTTTTGTTTTAGCAATTGTTTCTCAGAGAAAGGAGTTCATGTTGGGTGGTTTAGCCCAGAATATTCTTCAGGATAAGATCAGGAGTAGGACGCACCTTTCTGCCAGAAGGATAACAAAGGAAAGAAAGTAGCTGTATCAACTGGGCTGCTGAATAACAGCAACATGCCTCGTAATTATTGGAGCAGGAAATAAAAGCCCATGTTGTTTACATCATTTGTTGCCTCAAAAGAAGAGAAGGTGAAAAAACAGTAGAGACAGATGCAACTTTCTGTTTCAAGACTCCCAGTCGACACTGTTGAAAAGGAAAAGGATGTTTTCGAAAAAGTGAAATAAAATCACACCGCAAAAATAGCAAAATTGCAAGGGAGGGTAGTAAAAGATCCTTAGATTTGTGAGAAATATCAGTCTGCAGAGTCCATTATCCAAAGACCTTGTACATCAATACTTGCTTTGAATTATGGAGCTGGGTTGTGCCTGCCTTTACATGGTATTTCCCTAAGTAGCCAGATAATATCAATATCTTGCATTTATACGATGATCATCTTCCCAGATGGCTTCATTAAATTGTATGTTTTATGAGACCCACTTTCTGAAATGTGGTCATCTCTGAATGAGAATGATGCTCCTGGGTAACTCAGGGCAAGGGGAAAATCATGTTTTGCATTTATGCTGTCCTTCTACCAGTGATCATAAAATTCTTCAGTTAGCGAGCATTTCCTGAGCATCTGCGTGGGCAGAGCCCGAGACAAGACAGGGATCTGTACAGTAACATATGGAAGATTAAAAGGCATGGTCCCAACCCTCCAATACCTCCGTCTCTATTAAGAATACTTTTTCCATTTCAAAAATGTGAAAACTTGGGGCTGGAGAAGTTTAGAGACTTGGCAAAGGTCATATAGCATTTTTTTCTTTTCTTTTCTTTTCTTTTGCAGAAATGGGGCTCCTCATTTCCAGGTTTGGATATGTATGGATTGAAATAGCATGTAAAAATGTTTAAAATCTTGCATCAAAGATGTATTTAAGTGTAAAAGGTAAGACTTTGAACTCTGTTAAAGAAGAAAAGACCAGCTCCCCAGAAGGAAAATGAACCAGGGCCCATTGCCCTCCCAATATAGATATTTGTTAATATTCAAGGTCTAGCACCGTGGTGATTGCTATGGGAAAGTGAAGGAAAGGCAGAACTCCAGCTCTGAAGAATTTGGCTGGCTTTGGAAGTAAACTACCACCCACTTGGGTGATATCAAGGAAACAGAAGCCTCCATTGTCCCTGAACAAGATTCAGTTTTTGTCTTTTCTCTTTCTACCTTGTTAAATTGCAAATGCCCCTGAGAGTAGTAACAAGTTGCATTAAGCTACCTGGTACAATGTTTGCCACAAAAAGGTCACTCCATGGAGCCCTATGAGAAATTTATTTTGCATAATTGAGCTTTACCATAGCCTTTACTGGGACCTAGGCTTTAAGGAGTTCAGGGTGGAGGTGGGAAGAGGAGAGGGGAGGGGTAATGGGTGCCAAAGAAGGGAAGAAAAAGGAGCATAGCAGGGAAAGAAAGCCAAAAGGAGAACCTTGGGACTGGGGACAACTTGTCTTCTTTCTCATCTTACTTAGGGACTGCACCAATGTGGAGTTTACTGGATATCTTGGAATCTCTGGGGCATGATTATTATATTTAAAATCCTGACAAGCTCATAGCATGGTAGAAATTCTAATGCTATTGCTAACATGCTTAGGATATCTGGACCTTAGATATCCCATCTGTAAAACAAGGTAACAGACTAGATGAACTCTAGATTACATTATATAAAACTGTGCTATTCTATTTAAATGAGAATATAGGGCAATTTGGAACAAGTCGGGAAGGAGTTGTTCTGATGCTTAATTATCTTGGAAGAAAAGGGACAATATTAAAATCAAAGATCCAGTACTCTTTCTTAATGTACTCCTAGAACATTTTCAACACATCAGTGTGTTTATCAAAATAGATCAGGTTCTACACTGTCAACCCCAAAAGACTTCAGCTAACTTCAGATGCATTTTGAATAATGGATGATTCACCTCTGTTCTAGATTTTCTCTTCATATTTTTCTTTCCTAAGGTAGTATCTTCTTCAGAGATATCTAACTTGTAGCTCTCTCAGTTGGTAATTGTTTTAGCTTCCTAGGCTGCTTAAAGCAAATACTATGAAATGGGTCAGCTTAAACAGTGGGAATTCATTCACTCACAGTTAGGGTCAGGGAAAATGTTCAAATCAAAGTATCATCAAGGCAATGTTTTCTTCCCGAAGACTGGCTGACGGAGATCCTTGGCTCCTTTGTCACATGGCTAGGCACATGGTGGCGTCCACTCCCCTCCCTTCTCATCCAGGTTTTGTTGCTTTCAGCTTCTTGCTTATGTGACTTTCTCTCCCTCTGTATTCATTCTGTTCAAAAAGTAACCCATAGGAATGGATTAGATTTAAGAACATGTTTTTTGGTGCATACATACAGCTTCAAAGAAATTAAACCTTGAACGTTTTTACTTAAAAATGTAACTGTTATCTCCCAAACATTCTAAATTTCAAAAACATGTTCCACCAAGTAAAAATGCTTCAGAGTAGAAATTGGGCTTAATATTTGACCTTGTGGAAGTTTAAGACTGGAATTGTTAGAGTACGAAGCATTCCAAATCTAAGAGTAACTTCCAAAGAACAGCCTCCCTGATGCAGTTCTAAGGATTACTCTGTCCTAGGATGGTAATTTTCACCAATCATGACGACTAAGAAAAATAAAAGACATCGAGTGAGTAATGTCTGAACACAAACTGTAAGCAATTTAAAGAACTGTCCTTTATTCTGAGACTGTGTGATTCCTTTGTTTTGGTGTTAAAATATCTTTTTATTAAATGACTTTATATTTAAAATATCAATAAGGTCATACATTGTGGTAGAAATACTAATACTAATGCTAATCTTCTTGGCATTTGGGGCAGGTCACCTGGGCCTTAGATACCACTTCTGTCAAACAAGGTAATACTAGGGGCTGGATACTGGTTATTTTTATTTTCTGAAGTAATGAAATAAAAATTGACCTCCATATCATTCTCTGTCTCTAAAAATTGACTAGCCGGAAGCGGACTTGGCCCAGTGGTTAGGGCGTCCATCTACCACATGCGAGGTTCGCAGTTCAAACCCCGGGCCTCCTTGACCCGTGTGCAGCTGGCCCATGCGCAGTGCTGATGCGCGCAGGGAGTGCCCTGCCACGCAGGGGTGTCCCCCGCATAGGGGAGCCCCACGCGCAAGGAGTGCGCCCCTTAAGGAGAGCTGCCCAGCATGAAAAAAGTGCAGCCTGTCCAGGAATGGTGCCGCACACACGGAGAGCTGACACAACACGATGACGCAACAAAAGGAAACACAGATCCCATGCCGCTGACAACAACAGAAGTGGACAAAGAAGACGATGCAGCAAATAGACAGAGAACAGACAACCGGGGTGGCGGGGGGTGGGGGGGGGGAAGGGAAGAGAAATAAATAAATAAATAAATCTTCAAAAAAAAAAGTTGACTAGCCCATGAAATTCAGAGATTGGGGCACCATCAATTAGGTGAATCTTGCTGATTCATGGCTCTGAGAGCAGCCTCGCCCATGTCTGCCAAGAGGTAGAGTCCAGCTATCTGGTGAGAACAAGGACCACTTTATTTTAGACTCCATTTCCCTGTTCCTGTGCCACTGTCAGGCAGCAAATACTGACCAGGATTAGATGTGCTGCTGATAGAGTTAAGCTGAATATGCTGGACTTAGGACAAGTCCCGTGTCTTTCAACAATCAAGTGCCCTAGAAACAGCACCTGCTTTGTAGACTTTTGCTGTGATTTGGTGCTCCACGCCACATTGGCAGCAAAACTGCTGCCAACCTGTTTGCCAAAGTCCCTGCTTTGTATTGATTAAACAAAGGAACCGTTTCACAATCCTTGCTCATTCCATTGGTGTAGAATGAAGAGATTGTGGCATTTTCACTTTAGTTCAGGCAGATTGAGTTCCTTTCTCAGAAGCCAACCTTAGGGAAATAAAGGGCTCTTTGCCTTCCATATACAGGGTGGTGCCACCACTCTAAGCCTCCATGTAAACGTTCATTGCCCTTTGGAGGAAACAAGTAGTAAATGAAAAGGAGGAGGCACAGTGTTTTAGTCCAAAACTTGATGGCTTCATGTTTCCAAAGTGCTCCTGTGTCTCCTGGCCCCTTAGCAAGGAATATGAAAACAATTTTAATAGTGGTCTTGGGGTTGATCCTGTGAAGAAGGACAATGAACTTTGTCTATTTTAGTGGGCATAGCTCATGAAGATCTTTGAATTGATCTAAAAGAAAAGATTTGAGAAACACAACTGTGATTTCATCTATTTCAATCCAGAGGTGAGGGAAATTCAGATCCAGATTGAGTAGCCAGGAGCTCAAGGTCACCCAGCTAGTTAGCTCAAGTGCAAGGACTTGAACATGATCTAGTGTTCTTTCCCCTACCTCCCTCCAATACCCCATTGGAATGGAAATCATTGCAATAGCCACTGCCAAGTACTTAACAATGGATATTTGATGGTGGTCCTTTAAGTCTGTACCAGGGTGGTTTTCAGTTTTTCCCTTCATCAGCACAGATAGGCAAGGACATTGCACTGACGCTAATATTTCATGCTTAGCTCTGGATTCCCTTGGTTTTATATTTCTGACTCTTCCCTCCGTTTCTTGTAGGGCTTTATGATTTAATTTAATTTCAGCTTATGGCTGGCTTTGGTACCCAGAAGAGTGATAATTTGTCCTTTAAATTATTCACCCAGGGGAGTCGGTGTTCTTAGAAAATGAGTCGGGGGTGGGGGGTGGGGAGGAGAACCTCTAAGCTTCATTCTAGCAGAGGGACACGCCACACGCTGATGCCTCACTCACTTGTTCTTTTTCTACAATACCTTATCTCCCATGTTCAGCCCTGGTACCTATGATACCTTGTAGTTCGGCAGAGCTTTTCACATTAACAAATAAAGCAATTTACAGAGTATTTACACATTGCCTAGTGACTAATTATATACCTGCAAGCGCAGCAATCATTTTGGACAAGCAACATTCCTCTCCATTAGGTTCTCTCTAGGATGGTGTGTTCTACTTGTTTACAGAGAGAAATTTTGAAATTTCTGACATTCAATTGCTCATGGTGGCAGCAGATTATATAATCTAATGATGCACCTCTGGAACTTCTAGCCCAGGCCTGAGTTAAAGGCTGGAAGGTTACAAAAGAGGAGGAAGAATGGATGATCCTAGCAGATCTCACTAAAATGTTGCCAATAAAACCAGGCAAACACAAATGCAGCAACTCACAAGAGACAGTAAGCATTATAAAGTCACCTGCCAGGGTTCTTGGCCCAGAGATGCAGGTGCTGTTTTATGCAGAACTGGGACATAGAAGAGAGATTGTTGCAGTGGTCAATTAAAAGGATAAGAGAGGAATGATATTAAGAGCTACTGTTTAATGAATGCTTATTAAGTGCTGTATTCTTTCATTTAATCCCACTGTCTCCCCATTTATCAGATAAAATTCATTGAGGTTGAAAGAGATTATATAATGTTCTCAAGATTACACAGATTACTAGTAACGCAAAACACATATTAAACCCAGGGAAGTGGATGTGGCTCAAGAGATTGGATTCCTGCCTACCACATGGAAGGTCTGTGGCTCAGTTTCCACTACTTCCTAAAGAGGACAGTGAGCTGACACAACAAGAGACACAAGAAGAAAAACATAATGAGAGACACAACAAAGCAGGGAGCAGAGGTTCCCAGCACCTCTTCAAGAGGATGAGCAAGCCGGTGCAACAGGGAGATGCAGCGAGCTGACTCAATAAGATGATGCGATAAGATGCACAGAGGAAAGGCATAATGAGAGACACAACAAAGCAGAGAACAGAGGTGGCTTAAACGATTAGGCATCTCCCTCCCACATCGAAGTTCCTGGGTTTGGTTCCTGGTGCCTCCTAAAGAAACAAAGAAGATGAAAAGACAGAGCAAGTGCAAACAATGAGGGACTGAGGAGAGATAAGGAAATAAATCTTTTTAAAAAAAGAACAGACAAAACTTAAAAGAACAAAACCAACCCAAGTCTGTTTGACTATTAATCACTCCACTATACCTTTCTCCCACCTTAGCAAAAGGGTGGCAGCATTCACAAGATACATAGAGTGTGCATATGCATGTATGTTAGAGTGCGTAAAGCAGACAGGAGAGAGGACTGAAAACATACCATTTACAGAGACACTAGAAAAGAAATAAAATATTTTCACGTTTTGATTTTTGGCAATACAATAGGGTGGATGCAATGAAGGAGCAACCTGACAAACTGATGTGGATTCAGAGGGAGCTCTCCAAAGAACGTAAATGAAATCTACAAGCTGTCAAGTTAAAGATAAAACAGCAATATAAGCCTGTAAGAATATTAGACACTAATGTCCAGAATGAAACGAGTTTTATGCAAAATGACAAGTAAGCCAAAAGATGTCTGAACTTAGGTGGAGAAGGAAGATGAACAACAAATGGCTTCACTGCATGGTGCCTGGGTGTTGTTGGCTCAGTGTTGCTAAACCTGGCATGGAGCTTTTAAAACTTGTCATCAAATTTTCTGACCCTCTTCTCATTGAGAGGTGGCATCTCAGTCTGCTCTCTTTGAGTCTGGGTCCACCTCAGTTATTGGTTGACCAACAGAGTATGGAAGAAGTGATGCTATGTGACGTAAAAAGCAAAACAGCTGCTACCTGGTTCTCTTGAGACACTGGCTTTTGGGACTCTGAGCCACAATATAAGAAAGTCGAGGCCACCATAATGTGAGGAAGCCCAGGCCACATGAAGAGGCCATGGGTAGGTGCTCCAGCAGACGACTCCAGCTGAGGTCTCAGACAGCTGCCAGAGTCAACAGCCAGGCATCTGAACCAAACACTTCCAGATGACTGCTGTCCCAGCCAACTAGTCAACCCCGTCTTCAAGTGCTGCAGGCTGAGGGCCCAGACACGACAAGTGAACCCACTCTGTCCTTTCTGAATTCCTTACACATGGAGTTAAATTAAAATGAGTGTTTTAAGCTGATAAGCTTAAGGTAGTTTGTTACACAGCACTGGATAACTGGAATGCCTGTTGAGAATGTCAGAATCCAGAGTATGCATACAAAGGACCGGACCGATTTGCTGAGGTGGGGACATTTATCCTTTGAGACCGAAGTAGCATAGCCAGAGGGTTAGGAGCAAAGAGAAGACTCAAAGTTAGACAAGGTCTAAGGAGATTGCTAAAAACGAGTCCTAAAGTCAGAAGGAAACAGGCCAGGCTGGTAAAGGACAAGCATTCAGGACTGAGGTAGTGAATCAAGGAACATTTTCAAATATGGCCGAGAAACAGTCCCAAGGTTTACAAATCTAATAGACCCAGACACTTATAATGTGAAAAGATAAGACAACGAAAGTAGAACTGCTTAATTACTTTAATTCCTGTGTCCTTTCAAGGTGAAAGACTGTGAGGCTGCAAAAGGACACTGACATTACTTATTTAAAAATAAAGTAGATGAAGAAACTGTAAGAAAGCACTGGCTATTCAAAATGCATTTAAGTCTCATGACCTAGATGAGGTGCCTTTATTGGACACTGAAAGAACTTTGGGATAAAATAGAAGAACTGCTGTCAATAATTTTTGAAGAATCTGGACAATTAGGGAAGATTGAAGATGGGCAAATGTTTTATTCTCAAAACAGAGGTGAATCCTGTGAACTCTAGGCAGGTGGGCTTGATACCTGGGAAACCTTCTAGAACATATTATTAAAGCGATGATTTATAAGCCCTCTGCAGAGGACTCAGCACGATTTAATGAAGATGAAGTGGTTAGTCTGAATTTCTGTATGGATTTGCCGATCACTAATGATACCACTTTCAATATGAGCTAGGCATATAGTTAGATGAGCTGTGAGCAATGAATTCTTTCTGATGAATGGATTTATGTTGCTAAAAATTAGACAATAAATTAATTATGGAAGTTTATTTGAGCAGTTTGCAATCCATGAATCAAGCAGCATCCAAACCACACTTGGAAAGGCTCTCCACTGAGGGGGCAGAAAGGGGAACATTATATAGGGCAAATGTGGAAGCAAGTGAGGAAGCATTAAGTTTCCATTTTACATAGGGTGGGAATCTTACAAATGGAAAGAAGATATACATTGATGAGTATGGCATTCTTGTTGATTCTAATAAGCTATCTCTACTGGACTAGTGGTTTATCACCAAGTGGTGCTTATATGCAATTCTATAGGGTACATTCCATCATTCCATTTCTTGGAAAGCCCCTGCAGGTCAATTGCTTGTGTCTTCCGGAAAATCCTTTCTCAGAAAGGGGTTCCTCCTGGCAATGGCCAAAGCAGGTGGTCATTTTATTTTACCTAACAGTGTCAACCAAAAGGCATGTGTCTGGAGCTTGCCACGGGTCCCTGTGCTTGGTCACACACTACTGAAAATGTGTATTAAGGATTTGGAATAAGACTGATTGTCTGACATGTCAATGCAGTCTGCAGGAAATACCATTATGCTGGATGTTGGAATTCATACCAAAAATGTCCTTGATAAGTGGTAACTATAGACATATTTTTCAAAGAGGAAATTCAATAGAGAAATCATAAATCCTTTTAGTTAGGTACCAGCCACTCAGCTCCAATGGGAATAAATCCAAACGAACAAAAAAATAGATAAAGACTCCCAAATTTCACGGCTGTTAAAGTGCAGGATAGAGAAATTGTAGTTTGTATACATGGAAAGGATTTAAGAGTTGTCTAAATTTAACAGCTCAATATGACAAGAGTGGGACGTGGCTGCCAACAATGCTGCTATGATAGGGTTTATGTTAAATGAAGTGCCCGGAACAAGGGGCACGGTCTTGCAACTCTGATGCTTGTTCTGGAAGTCACCTCATGGAGGGGATGCTGAAAGACCGACTCATGTCTGGAGGTCAGCAACCACTATGGTAAGGGAACAGAGAACCTGTCGCATAGAAAATGACTAAAGAAACCGGGCATATTTAGCCAGGACAAGAAAACAGGGAGCATGGAGTGGGAGGAAGATAATTACACAATTTTAAAGATTATCATATGGAAACGAATGGAGTCAAACTGTGGGAACCGCAGAGAAGGTAATTATAGCTGAACCCTCTGAAAAACTCTCCTGTACCTGGAACTATGCAAAGACGAAAGCAGTTTCCTGAAGAGGTGAGGAAATCTCAATCCTAGAGGCACTCAACAGAAAAAGGATAATATCAAATTAATAATAATACCCATAAAGCCATGACCTTTTATAACTGCTTTATCAATTTATTCCTTATAACAGGAAGCACTTTAATGATGAGGAAATGGAGAATCAGAGAATTAAAGTAACTTGCTCGAGAATACCCAGCTAGAGTATTCTTGAGACTGGAACCAGATCTGCCTAATTTTAAACAGGGCAAATGCTCTTCCACTAAGGCTTCCTTAAATGAATTCGATTTCTTTTTTTCAGGAGCTAACACTGCATCTGCCTTTTTGATAAAAGAGGAGCAATGGGATCTACCAAAGTTAGAATGTCTAATAAACCCCATGAGAATATTATGTTTTTGATCCTTCCTTCCTCCCTCCCTCCCTTCCTTTTTTTTTGGCAATCCCGATTCCCAGAACAAATCTAAATTCAACCTCTTGAGTTTCTAACATGTTATTTATGCTTTTTATATCCATCTGGCCTTTCATACATATATTTCTTTTGGGAAATGTTTATTTGTTTGTGTCATTTGTTATCAAATGAAATTCCCCACTTTTGTGAATCAATACATCTAGACATATAATTGGCAAATCAGAGGACCTTCTCTGCTACTTCCACCACTCTTGTATAAAAACATAAAGTCTTAGACAACTGTGAGAATAGCTTAAATTCAATTAGACATGAGATTAGAAAATACAGATAGCCTTTTGGAGAGACTGAGAAGCTAGATAAATCCCATCGTGTGAATTTAGTTTCAATGAATGAGTGTCACAGAGTCGCAACAAAAGCAAGGCGAATTAGCAAGAGAACACTTGGTTTTGTTTTTTTATCTCAAATTGTATGGGCCTTTGTAATAATAGCTAGTATAGCCTCTATGCTGGGTTTCTATCATCGCCTCTCTAATGAACAGTTTATAGTCTATAATCTTTCCAGGTGTCTTCTCACCAGTGTTTTATAGCTCAGCGACTCTCTTAAAGTTGTATTTTGCATTTGCTTGCTCATCCACGGTGACCTTGCTGGGACTTTGTTTAGTTTATTTGTTGCCTGATGATACATGCCAAGCCTTACAGGGATGATTTGACTTTATATACATTCCATTTATTGACTTTAGTCACCACTGCTTCCTAATAGGCACAACCGGAAAGCACCCCTAAAGGGTTACACCAAGGCTGCTACTTCTAAAAGGTGACTGCTTTTCTTTCAGTGGTTTAACTTTCAGCCTTGCCCTTCCTCTCCCCCTCCCCTAATTTTGACCCCATGGTATTTTTTTCTGTGACCAGCATTGATCTTATTAATAATCACAGCTTAAGGCAATGCAACCATGAGAATTCAGGTTAATTTGCCTGCTTGTGACTAGATCAATTTATAAGCATCTTCCTCATTTTCTTCCTTTTTTATTTTTTCATTTTGTTTGATGTGGTATGGAGGTCAGCACCAATTTAAATCAAGCTTAGGTCAATAATTGCAGAAAATATTCACTGATCTTGTGGGCTTGTCTAAGAAGATAAATATCCTCATTCTGAAATCACCTCACAATGGGTCACTACTACAGAATAGTGACTGATGTTGGGGGTATTTACAGACTTATGAAATAAATAAATAACATATTGAATATTCTGAGCATAGTAAGAAAATGTGTGAAAGCTTTACCCTATAAATATACCAAGAATCAGGAAGAGGACATGGCTCAACTGATAGAGCATCTGCCTACCACATGAAGGGTCCAGGGTTCGATCCCCAGGGCCTCCTGACCAGCGTGATGAGCTGGCCCACACGCAGTGCTGCCGTGCACAAGGAGTGCCGTGCCATGCAGGGGCGCCCCCACTTAGGGGTGCCCCATGTGCAAGGAGTGTGTCCCGCAAGGAGAGCCACCCTGGGTGAAAAAAGCGCAGCCCACCCAGGCGTGGCGCTGCACACAGGGAGAGCTGACATAGCAAGATGATGCAGCAAAAAAAAGTTGCCGTTTCCCAGTTCTGCTGGATAGCAAATGGTTGCAGAAGAACACACAGCAAATGGACACAGAAAACAGACAATGGGGGGGGAGGAGAGATAAATAAAATAAACCTTACATATATATATATATATATACACACACACACACCAAGAAGTATCTTCTTAAGGTCTTTTAAAATAACACAGTAGAAAGATATTTCTTTTACATGATCTAAAAGACTTTAAGCATGGGCCTTTGATCAAGGTGGATTCTCTCTCTCTCTATATATATATATGTATATATATACAAACAACCCTGGGTTAGGAAGCAGAAGATCTGCTTTCTACCATAAGAAACCTTGGTCAAGTCCTTCTCTGGGCCTCATTAGATTAGAATGTACACATTGCCTTTTGCAGAGGACCTAATAAGATGTTGTACTGCATGAAAGTAAAACAAAAGCCACTCTTCCCTGGTAAAGCACCTGGAGGTCTGCAGTGTACCCAGCACTGTGGCATGTTACCTGCTGCATACCCACTCCCACCCATCCGGTTGTGTGCCCACCAAGAGTCTGTGGTGTTTGTTGCCAGTTGTGTTCCATTACATAATGTAATAAAAACTTTGTAAATTGATTAAACATAAATATGCAAAGGACAGTTTTTGTTTCTAAGAAAAATAAGTTAAAAAGTCATAGAAACTTGACGAAGGTGAGTGTTAATAAAGAAACTTGCAGACAGATTACAAGTAGGTGAGATATTTGAAAAATACCAGGGAAAAAAGAACTTAGAAGGGTTCAGGTCACAGGCATTTTGGACCCTAATAGTCTGGCATCACTTTAAAAGTAAAGAGAAGGCAGAGCCAATGTGACTCAGTAGTTGAGTGCCAGCTTCCCACATCCGAGGTCCCGGGTTCAATTCCCAGCCCCAGTACTACCTTACCCACCAAAAAAAAAAGGAAAGAGATGAATGAATTTGGAATGCAAATTTGTGTGAGAGCCTTTGTGGCTACATTTTCGTAGGATTTTTTTTTCCAGTTCCCACTGCGCAGCTCATTTCCCCCTGTGGGTGGGGAGTGATTTTATTTCAGATTCACCCTTACCCCAAGGGTGCTGTCCTTTGAGGCCCTACCTTTTAAATCTGAGATCTCTAATTCTAATTAATTGGGATTTTACATTTCTTTCAAAAAGGTAGTCAAATAGGATTTAATCAGCAGATAATTTTGAGGCAAAAGTAGCTTTCTTACTGTGCTTATTTCTCTGGGTTCCCACTTCCTCTTAGATTTTGGCCTAGTGATTTCTGATTTTCTTCTCAGCTCTTTGATGCTTTTAAGATGATATATAAAATATATTTCAGTCAACATTTTTGGTTTTAGCAGGAAGGTTTATCTTTATAACTGGCCCACATTACATTCTATAGAGTTTCTATAAGCCACCTACTCTATAATTCTTACAGAGAAACCAAACTGTCTTTTGAAATTGACATAGTCCTTTGGAAGTAGCTGGTGTGACGTCTGAATGATTAGAATGCCATAGCTCAAACTTTTTCAAGTAAACCTGAAGCCATTAGGCCCCTTTGCCTTACATAATTCTGTCTTAAACATGTTAAAAGAGTTTATAAATCTTACGTATAAAATTAGCTGATAGGTAATGATTTCACATTGTCTCTATTGCTTGGTTTTTAAGCCTACTTTGTCAGTATTTTAAGAAAGCTAAATTTCTAGAAATTATCAAATGTCTTTATGATGCATCGGGATATTTCAGGAGAACTATTGATTATATAGCATAAGACTCAGGTTACACAAAAATGTTTTCATGACCATGTTCTTCTTTCCACATGCTTTGGTTCCTTCCAGATTCTGTGTATTTCCTGAAACTGAAATGACAGCAACTATACTGCCATAATAAAGCAAAGCAAAGCAAAGCAAAACCCAAATAGTAATTAATTCCACAAACATTTATTGAACCAAGATTTGTACTGGGCATTGAAAATAGTGCTTTATGCCTGACGAAGTTTCTAAGGTTTTCATGATAGATGATTTTAGAAGTAACTCTCTCCATGGAAATACTTCATTACTTCAGTTTCTCTGGGGTATGTTAGAGAGGTGTATTTATTCAACAGTTTATAAACCTAGTAAAAACTACTGGCCTCATGAAACAACACAAAAGAAAACAAAGTTCCATGGCTCAAATTGTATGCTGGCATATTAAAGGACCTTACATTTCTGTATTAAACAAAAATCTCTTTAACTCTGTCTTACCCATTGTTCACCAAATATGAGTAGAGAGCTCCATTTCCCCCTACAGAACACCTATTAACACTAATTCTATGGAACACATTTTGGGAGTTGGATATTTATGTCACAGAAATTTATAATGGCACAAGTAATTCAAAACAGTAATCTGAAATATTGGAAAGTCTAGGATAGTATTTATCAAAGTGGGGTTTGTGGATCTTAAGGGGGCATGAATCTAATGAATCTATATATATATTTTTTCATTTTAAAAACAGTTTATTGAAGTATACAATTCATACATGAACATAAAGAAACAAGAAGTGTATAGTAAAAATTGTGAACTTAGAAAACAAACATGCATAACACCCTACAGGGCTCCCATATTTCACCCTACCACAAATACCTTGCATTTTAGTGAAGCGTTTGTAACAAATTATGAAAGAGTATTGTTAAAGTATTACTAATAAAAATGTTCCATATCTTATATTTGGTGTATCCTCTCCAACCCAGCCTATTATTTTTTTGTTCATAAACCATACAATTTATCTAAAGTGTACAATCAGTGGCATTTGGTATAGTCACCGAGTTGTGCATTCATCACTTCAATCAATATTAGAGCATTTTCATTACTCAAAAACAAAAACAAAAACAAAAAAACCACTGTCATACCATATGTTAGCACTACTAATTACAAATTCTATGATACGTTTTCACCGTTTCCATTCGCTTCCAAACATTTACAACTTTTTACCAATTCTGCATTGATTAAACCTCAGCTTTCCATTCTCTAACCACATTGTTTTCTCTGGTGACTTATATTCTAGCTAATAACTTCACAAGTTTGCTCATTATATTCAGTTCACAATAGTGAAGTCATACAATATTTGTCCTTTTGTACTTGGCTTGCTTCACTCAACATAATGTCCTCCAGGTTCATCCACATTGTTGTATGCTTCACAACTTCATTTCTTTTTACAGCTGTATAATATTCTATCATGTGTATATACCACAGTTTGTTTATTCATTTGTCAGTTGATGGATACCTATGTTGTTTCCATCTTTTGGCAATTATGAACACTGTCACTATGAACATTGGTATGCAGATATCTGTTCGTGTCATTGGCTCAGTTCTTTTGGATATATACCCAGTAGCAGCATTGCCAGGTCACATGATAGATCTTTATCTAACTTTCTTAGGAACCATCAAACAGACTTTCACATTGACTATACCATTCTACATTCCCACCAGCAGTGAATAAGCATTCCTGTCTCTCCACAACCTCTCCAGAACTTGTTTTCTGTTTGTTAATAGAGGCCATTCTAGCAGGTGTGAAATGGTATCTCATTGTAGCTTTGATTTCCATTTCCTTAAATGCCAGTGATGCTGAGCATTTTTCATGTGTTTTTCCACCATTTGTATTTCTTCTTTAGAAAAATATCTATTCAGGTTTTTTGCCCATTTTTTAATTGGGTCATTTGTAATTTTTTAATATTGAGTTGTAGGATCTCTTCATAAATCATGGATATTAGACCCTTGTTGGATGTGTGATTCACAAATATTTTCTCCCATTAATTAGGCTGCCTTTTTATCCTCTTCACAAAGTCCTTTGAACTGCAGAAGTGTTTAACATTGAAGAGGTCCTATTTATCTAGTTTTTCTTCTGTTGCTGTGCTTTGGGTATAAGATTTTAGAGACCTCTACCTACTACAAGGTCTTGTAGATGTTTCCCTACATAATCTTCTAAGAGTTTTATAGTCCTGGCTTTTATGTTTAGGTCTTTGATCTATTTTGAGTTGATTCTTGTATAGGGAGGGAGATAGGGGTCTTCTTTCACTCTTTTTGTTATGGATATCCAGTTCTCCCAGCACCATTTATTGAAGAGATAGTTCTGTCCCAGAAAAGTGGACTTGGGAGGCTTATTGAAAATCAGTTGACCTTAGAGGTTAGGGTCTATTTCTTTCTTTTTTTTTTTTTAATATTTATTTATTATTATTATTATTATTATTTTTTTAAGTACATTAAAAAATATATATGAGGTCCCATTCAACCCCACCGCCCCCACCCCCCACTCCCCCCACAGCAACACTCTCTCCCATCATCGTGATACATCCATTGCACTTGGTAAGTTCATCTCTGAGCATCACTGCACCCCATAGTCAATGGTTCACATCATAGCCCAGACTCTCTCACGTTCCATCCAGTGGGCCCTGGGGGGATCTACAGTGTCCCGTAATTGTCCGTGAAGCACTATCCAGGACAACTCCACGTCCCGAAAATGCCTCCACATCTCATCTCTTCCTCCCGTTCCCCACACCCAGCAGCCCCCATGGCTACCGTTCCCACACCCATTCCACATTTTCTCTGTGGACATTGGATTGGTTGTGTCCATTGCACACCTATGTCAAGTGAGGGCTTAGATTCCACATGGGTACTGGATGCACTCTTCCCGCTTCTAGTTGTAGACACTCTAGGCTCCATGTTGTGGTGGTTGACCTTCTTCAACTCCATGTTAGCTGAGTGGAGTAAGTCCAATAAGTCAAAGTGTAGGAGCTGAAGTCTGTTGAGGCTCTGGGCCTGGGTGTCATATTATCAGTCCAGAGATTCAAATCCCCTACATATATCTTAAACCCAGCACCAACTACAATTCCAATAAAGTAGCATGCAAGTCTTGTGAAAAGAGATCCCCTCTGAGTCCATTTCCAACACGCAGAAACACCAGCTCCAAAGAAGGGCCATCTGTCATGGCAGTGAACCCCTTCTGCCATGACCATAGAACCCGTGGGTCTCTTTATCCCTCAAAAGAACCAATACCTGGGGTTGTATCTACCTTATCTGTCTCTTAGACTCTGTTCAGTTGTACATAGGGGTATTCCTTCTGACAACCTCCAGACTCTTTTTTAGAGACTAACAGCCTTATAATCTCATTTCTCCTTTCCATTTCCCCCTTACATTAGGTCAAACCACTTCCCGAAGTCATGTTATTATATGTAGATAGGTATATTCTGCTGTTCCGCATTGAATCTTTAATTCAAGGTCATTTTCTAGTTGCTTCTTCAGCTGGTATGAAGAAGTGATCCCTCGGTGCCAGGGAGGCTCATCCCCGGGTGTCGTGTCCCACGCTGGGGGGAATGCATCACATCTACACGCTGAGTTTGGCTGTGAGAGTGGCCACATTTGAGTAACATGAAGGCTGTCAGGAGGAAACCCCCAGGCACAATGCTACTCTAGGCCTTGTTCTTATTGCAGGTGCATAGGCTCAAAAGTGTAGCCATTAGTATCAAGAGCCCACTGTTGGGCCCTCCTTCCTTCCTGGTTTTTGCCGTTGCACCTGGAGGATTGCCGCTGCTCCCCCAGGGCCCACAACAGTGACCCCCCGGCCAGGAGCCCAGTACCCCCCCAGCTGTTGTTTTTAATTGTTTCCACTATGAGTATATATAGACATTACCATATACCCTGGGCATATGCCCTGTATAACTCCCTGTCAACCATATATATCCTGTCAATAACATCCCATATCAGTATTCCTCTGCTGCCATTGTTGAACCACTCTGTGATCCAAAACTTCCCGTAAAGTGAATCCCAACATAATGTCAGCTTCAGAAGATTCTTAGATCACCAAAATTCATATATACAATATACAGTATTTCCCCAGATCCACCATAAAACCTTTTCCCTTCCACAGCAATAATCTTTTAACTTATTCATATCATATTTCCTGAAACTGATGTACAGATTCCGAAACTATAGTTTTCAAACAAAGTAACATTTGTGCTTACTATGTGGTCCATACTTTAGGTTGTACAGTTTTCTAAATTTTTTAGTTATCCTATGTTTTGTCTTATGGTTTTCATTATTAGTCTGTCGTCCCCTATATGTTTTTGGTGTAATATTAGCTGTTTTATATTCATCCTCGTGTACTCTCATATAACTCCTCTTTTGCCCCCTTATTTACCTTTGTTCCATCCATTGCACGTCCATTTTCCCCTCCCCTTAGGGCCCACAACGCCTGCCAATCTAATGCCCTGGGAGCCGTCCTTTCTCACGACAGATACAGTTCTCTCTATTCGTCGGCATTAGGCTTCCCCAGGATATGGGTCCACCCCACCCAATGGTAGAACCCACCTTGGCAAAATGAGCCTTCAGCTATTCCCTCCGGAGCCCTCCCGCATCAGACCATACCCCCTGAGCGTCCTAACCAGGTAACCCTCCTACTTATACTTTGATACGTTTTACTCAACATTTAGTTCTCAATGAACTTCTGGCACTCTCCCATGTTTGTATGTTGCCCCTCCCTCCCACCTATTTCTTGGACCATATTACCCCTCTTCCCATCCCCAGCCCCCCTCAAACCCAGAAAACCCCACCCGAAGGTAACCCTTTGCCCCCATTTTGTCCCTTCTTTGTGCTCATACTTACCCCCAGCTCATCACAGATTCCACCCCTACAGACATTAACTCACATCCTTCCTCCACCCCCCGATTTCCAGTAAGCCACTTTTCCAGACTCTAGCTCTCTGAGGCAGTTAACTTATTTCATATCATTGAGGTCATATAGTATTTGTCCTTCAATGCCTGGGTTGCTTCACTCAACATAAGATTCTCAAGGTTCATCCATGTTATCACGTGTGATTGTAGTGTATTGGTTCTTACAGCTGAGTAGTATTCCATTGTGTGTATATACCACATTTTATTGATCCACTCATCTGTTGATGGACTTTTGGATTGATTCCAACTTTTGGCGATGGTGAACAATGCTGCTATGAACATTGGTGTACATATATCGGTTTGTGTCCTTGTTTTCAGATCTGATGGGTATATACCCAGCAGTGGTATTGCTGGGTCATATGGCAAATCTATGGATAATTTTTTGAGAAACTGCCAAACTGTCCTCCAGAATGGTTGGATCCTTCTGCATTCCCACCAGCAATGGATGAGTGTTCCCCTTTCTTCACATCCTCTCCAGCATTTGTATTCTACTGTTTTTTTCATGGCTGCCAATCTTATGGGAGTAAGATGGTATCTCATTGTAGTTTTGATTTGCATTTCCCTGATAGCTAGGGATTTGGAGCATTTTTTCATGTGCTTTTTAGCCATTTGTATTTCTTCTTTGGAGAAGTGTCTGTTTAAATCTTTTTCCCATTTTTTAAATGGGTTGTTTATCTTTTTGTTTTCGAGATCTATGAGTTCTTTATATATGCAAGTTATAAGTCTCTTATCAGATATATGGTTGCCAAATATTTTCTCCCATTGTGTGGGTTCCCTTTTTACTTTCTTGACAAACTCCTTTGAGGTGCAGAAGGCTTTAATTTTGAGGTAGTCCCATTTATCTATTTGTTCTTTTGCTGCTCATGCTTTTGGTGTGATATTCATGAAGCCATTTCCTATTACAAGGTCCTGTAGATGTTTCCCTACACTGCTTTCTAAGGTCTTTATGGTCTTGGCTCTTATATTTAGGTCTTTGATCCATCTTGAGTTGATCTTTGTATAAGGTGTGAGATGGTAATCCTCTTTCATTCTTCTACATATAGCTATCCAGTTCTCCAGGCACCATTTGTTGAATAGGCCATTCTCTCCCAGTTGAGAGGGTTTGGTGGCTTTATCGAATATTATATGGCTATATACATGAGGTTCTATATCTGAACTTTCAATTCGATTCCATTGGTCTGTGTGTCTCTCCTTATGCCAGTACCATGCTGTTTTCACTACTGTAGCTTTGTAGTATGTTTTGAAGTCAGGAAGTGTGATTCCTCCTATTTCGTTTTTCTTTTTCAATATGTCTTTGGCTATTCGGGGCCTCTTTTTATTCCAAATAAATTTCATAGTTAGTTTTTCTAGTTCCTTAAAGAAGGCTGTGTTGATTTTTATTGGGATTGCATTGAATGTGTAGATCAGTTTTGGTAGGATAGACATCTTAATAATATTCAGTCTTCCTATCCATGAACAGGGAATCTTCTTCCCTTTATTTAGGTCTTCTTTGATTTCCTTGAACAATCTTGTATAGTTCTCGATGTATAAGTTTTTTACCTCTTTAGTTAAATTTATTCCTAAGTATTTGATTTTTTTATTTACTATTGTGAATGGTATTTGTTTCTTGATTTCCTCCTGATCTTGCTCATTATTGGTGTATAGAAATGCTACTGATTTTTGCGCATTGATCTTATAACCTGCGACTTTGCTAAACTCATTTATGAGTTCTAGGAGCTTTGTTGTAGATCTCTCAGGGTTTTCTATATATAGGATCATGTCATCTGCAAATAATGAAATTTTGACTTCTTCCCTTCCAATATGAATGCCTTTTATATCTGGTTCTTGTCTCAGTGCTCGAGCCAGTACTTCCAAGACAATGTTAAATAGGAGCGGAGACAATGGGCATCCTTGTCTTGTTCCTGATTTTAGAGGGAAGGATTTCAGGATTTCGCCATTGTAAACAATGTTGGCTTTAGGTTTTTCATATATACTCTTTATCATGTTCAAAAAGTTTCCTTGTATTCCGATCTTTTGGAGTGTTTTTATCAGGAAGGGGTGCTGTATTTTGTCAAATGCCTTTTCTGCATCTATAGATATAATCATGTGGTTTTTTTCTCTCAATCTGTTTATATGGTGTATTACATTGATTGATTTTCTTATGTTGAACCATCCTTGCATACCTGGAATAAATCCCACTTGGTCATGGTGTATAATTCGTTTAATGTGTTGTTGAATACGATTAGCAAGTATTTTGTTAAGTATTTTTGCGTCTAGGTTCATTAGAGAAATTGGTCTGTAATTTTCCTTTCTTGTGATGTCTTTGTTTGGCTTTGGTACTAGGGTAATGTTGGCATCATAGAAGGAATTAGGCAGTGTTCCTTCTGTTTCGATTTTTTGGAATAGTTTCAACAGGATTGGTGTTAGTTCTTTCCGGAATGTTTTGTAGAATTCACCTGTGAAGCCGTCTGGCCCTGGGCTCTTCTTAGTTGGGAGATTTTTAATGACTGATTCTATCTCTTTGCTTGTG